>NW_028270191.1:8376918-8701141 GCF_037043375.1 Chiloscyllium plagiosum
GAGGGAGCGAGAGCGAGAGCGAGAGCGAGAGCGAGAGAGAGCGAGAGAGAGAGCAAGAGCAAGCACAGGCTCTCTCTCTCCGCGCGAGAGAGAATGTGTGAGACAGAGTGAGAGCGCGAGAGAGCGCCCGAGAGAACCAACTCCAGGAAGGTTGGATATACCCATTTCAAACACGTATGCTGTTTTAGATAACGTAGGGGGTGATGGATTCTCAGGGGAACGTAGCACAAACAGCCAAGTTTCTGGTATTGAGACTGGCTCTAATGAATCAAGGGAACGTCAGGTTCCATGAGATCAATTGTGTTAGGGGACTCTGTAGTCAGAGGTACAGACAGACGTTTCTGTGGCCAGCAGAGAAAAAGCAGATTGGTGTGTTGTTTCCCTGGTGCCAGGATCAAGGATGTCTTGGAGAAGGTGCAGAAGTTCTCATGGGGGAAGAGGGGCCAGCAGGAGGTCATTGTCCACATTGGAACCAATGACCATAGGAAGGGATAAGGTTGAGATTCTAAAGGGAGATTACAGAGAGTTAGGCAGGAATTTAAAAAGGAGGTCCTCAAGGGTAGTAATATCTGGATTACTCCCAGTGCGACGAGGTAGTGAGGGCAGGAATAGGAGGATAGAGCAGATGAATGCATGGCTGAGGAGTTGGTGTATGGGAGAAGGATTCACATTTTTGGATCATTGGAATCTCTTTTGGGGTAGAAGTGACCTGTACACGAAGGACGGATTGCACCTAAATTGGAAGGGGACTAATATAATTTGCGAGAACTGCTTGGGAGGATTTAAACTAGTAAGGATTGGGGGGGGAGAACCCAGAGAGATAGTGAGGAAAGAGATCAATCTGAGACGGGTACAGCTGAGAACAGGAGAGAGTCAAACAGTCAGGGCAAGCAGGGATAAGGTAGGACTAATAAATTAAAACTGCATTTATTTCAATACAAGGGGCCTAACAGGGAAGGCAGATGAACTCAGGCCATGGTTAGGAACATGGGACTGGGATATCATAGCAATTACAGAAACATGGCTCAGGGATGGGCAGGACTGGCAGCTTAATGTTCCACGATACAAATGCGACAAGAAGGATAGAAAGGGAGGCAAGAGAGGAGGGGAGTGGCATTTTTGATAAGGGATAGCATTATAGCTGTGCTGAGGGAGGATATTTCCCGAAATACATCCAGGGACGTTATTTGGGTGGAACGGAGAAATAAGAAAGGGATGATCACCTTATTGGGATTGTATTATAGACCCCCCCAATAGTCAGAGGGAAATTGAGAAACAAACTTGTAAGGAGATCTCAGCTGTCTGTAAGAATAATAGGGTGGTTATGGTAGGGGATTTTAACTTTCCAAACATCGACTGGGACTGCCATAGTGTTAAAGGTTTAGATGGAGAGGAATTTCTTAAGTGTGTACAAGACAATTTTCTGATTCAGTATGTAGATGTACCTACTAGAGAAGGTGCAAAACATGACCTACTCTTGGGAAATAAGGCAGGGCAGGTGACTGAGGTGTCAGTGGGGGAGCACTTTGGGGCCAGTGACCATAATCCTATTAGATTTAAAATAGTGATGGAAAAGGATAGACCGGATCTAAAAGTTGAAGTTCTAAATTGGAGAAAGGCTAATTTTGACAGTATTAGGCAAGAACTTTTGAAAGCCGATTAAATGCAGATGCTCGCAGGTAAAGGGACGGCTGGAAAATGGGGAGCCTTCAGAAATGAGATAACGAGAATCCAGAGAAAGTATATTCCTGTCAGGGTGAAAGGGAAGGCTGGTAGGTATAGGGAATACTGGATGACTAAAGAAATTGAGGGTCTGGTTAAGAAAGAGAAGGAAGCATATGTCAGGTATAGACAGGATAGATCGAGTGAATCCTCAGAAGAGTATAAAGGCAGTAGGAGTATACTTAAGAGGGAAATCAGGAGGGCAAAACGGGGACATGAGATAGCTTTGGCAAATAGAATAAGGGAGAATCCAAAGGGTTTTTACAAATATATTAAGGACAAAAGGGTAACTAGGGAGAGAATAGGGCCCCTCAAAGATCAGCAAGGCGGCCTTTGTGTGGAACCACAGAAAATGGGAAAGATACTAAATAAATATTTTGCATCAGTATTTACTGTGGAAAGGATATGGAAGATATAGACTGAAGGGAAATAGATGGTGACATTTTGCAAAATGTCCAGATTACAGAGGAGGAAGTACTGGATGCCTTGAAACGGTTAAAGGTGGATAAATCCCCAGGACCTGATCAGGTATACCCTAGAACTCTGTGGGAAGCTAGAGAAGTGATTGCTGGGCCTCTTGCTGAGATATTTGTATCATCAATAGTCATAGGTGAGGTGCCAGAAGACTGGAGGTTGGCAACCGTGGTGCCACTGTTTAAGAAGGGTGGTAAAGACAAGCCAGGGAATTATAGACCGGTGAGCCTGACGTCGGTGGTGGGCAAGTTGTTGGAGGGAAACCTGAGGGACAGGATGTACATGTATTTGGAAAGGCAAGGACTGATTAGGGATAGTCAACATGGATTTGTGCGTGGGAAATCATGTCTCACAAACTTGATTGAGTTTTTTGAAGTAGTAACAAAGAAGATTGATGAGGGCAGAGCAGTAGATGTGACCTATATGGACTTCAGTAAGGCATTCGACAAGGTTCCCCATGGGAGACTGATTAGCAAGGTTAGACCTTATGGAGTACAGGGAGAACTAGCCATTTGGATACAGAAGGTAGAAGACAGAGGGTGGTGGTGGAGGGTTCTTTTTCAGACTGGAGGCCTGTGACCAGTGGTGTGCCACAAGGATCGATGCTGGGCCCTCTACTTTTTGTCATTTACATAAATGATTTGGATGCGAGCAGAAGAGTGAGTAAGTTTGCAGATGACACCAAAATTGGAGGTGTAGTGGACAGCGAAGAAGGTTACCTCAGATTACAACAGGATCTTGACCAGATGGGCCAATGGGCTGAGAAGTGGCAGATGGAGTTTAATTCAAATAAATGTGAGGTGCTGCATTTTGGGAAAGCAAATCTTAGCAGGACTTATACACTTAATGGTAAGGTCCTAGGGAGTGTTGCTGAACAAAGAGACCTTGGAGTGCAGGCTCATAGCTCCTTGAAAGTGGGGTTGCAGGTAGATAGAATAGTGAAGGCGGCGTTTGGTATGCTTTCCTTTATTGGTCAGAGTATTGAGTGCAGGAGTTGAGAGGTCATGTTGCGGCTGTACAGGACATTGGTTAGGCCACTGTTAGAATATTGCGTGCAATTCTGGTCTCCTTCCTATCGGAAAAATATTGTGAAACCTGAAAGGGTTCAGAAATAATTTACAAGGATGTTGCCAGGGTTGGAGGAGTTGAGCTATAGGAACAAGCTGAACAGGCTGGGGCTGTTTTCCCTGGAGCGTCGGAGGCTGAGGGGTGACCTTATAGCGGTTTACAAAATTGAGGGGCATAGATAGGGTAAATAGGCAATTCACAGCTAAATGGAGAGGTAGCATATTCTGATAGTATGAATAGTTGTGGGTGGCACGGTGGCACAGTGGTTAGCACTGCTGCCTCGCAGCGCCAGAGACCCGGGTTCAATTCCCGCCTCAGGCGACTGACTGTGTGGAGTTTGCACGTTCTCCCCGTGTCTGCGTGGGTTTCCTCCGGGTGCTCCGGTTTCCTCCCACAGTCCAAAGATGTGCAGGTCAGGTGAATTGGCCATGCTAAATTCCCCGTAGTGTTAGGTAAGGGGTAAATGTCGGGGTATGGGTGGGTTACGCTTCGGCGGGTCGGTGTGGACTTGTTGGGCCGAAGGGCCTGTTTCCACACTGTAAAGTAATCTAATCTAATCTAATAGGGATGCCACATAATTTGGAAGGTGCAAGTCTCAATGGGATAGAGGACTGAAGGATACAAAGACACCAACCAAAGGTGTACCGCAGATTAGAAAGGCCCATAGCATATACCCATCCAGATGCCTTTTAAAAGTTGCAATTATACCAGCCTCCACCACTTCCTCTGACACCTCATTACATACACACACCCACACTCTACATGAAAGAGTTACCCTACGGTCTCTTTTGTATCTTTCCTCTCTTACCCTAAACCTATGCCCTCTAGTTCTGGACTCCCCGACCCCAGAGAAAAGACTTGGTCTATTTATCCTATCCATGCCTCTTATGATTTTATAATCCTCTTTGGAGGTCACCCTTCAGCCCTTGAGCTCTAGAGAAAACAGCCCCAGCCTATAGCTCAAATCCTCAAACCCTGGCAACATCCTTGTAATTTTTTTCTGAACCCGTTCAAGTTTCACAACATCTTTCCAATAGGAAGACCAGAATTGCACACAATATTATAAAAGTGGCCGAACCAACGCCTTGTACAGCTGCAGCATGACTTCCCAACTCATATCTTCAATGATCTGACCAATAAAGAAAAGCATACCAAATGCCTTCTACACTATCCTATCTACCTGCGACTCCACTTTCAAGGAGCTATGAACCTGCACTCCAAGGTCTCTTTGTTCAGCCACACTCTCAACAACCTTACCGTTAACTGTATAAGTCCTTGCTAGGGTTTGTTTTCCCAAAAATGCAGCACCTCGTGTTTACCTAAATTAAACTCCATCTGCCTCTCCTCAGCCCATTGGCCCATCTGATCAATATCACGTTGTAATCTGAGGTAACCCTCTTTGCTGTCGACCTCCAATTTTGGTGTCATCTGCAAACTTACTAACTATACCTCTTATGCTCACATCCAAATCATTTATATAAAATGGCAAAAAGTAGAGGACCCAGCACCATTTTGTGTGGGACTCCTCTGGCCACAGGCCTTCCAGTCTGAAAAACAACCCTCTGTTTTCTACCTTTGAGCCAGTTCTGTATCCAAATGGCTAGTTCTCTCTGTATTCCATGAGATCCAAACTTGCTAACCAGTCTCCTATGGGGAACCTTGTTGCATGCCTTACTGAAGTCCACACAGATCGTGTCCACAGCTCTGCCCTCATCAATCCTCTGTTACCTTTTCAAGAAACTCAATCAAGTTTGAGAGACATGATTTCCCATGCAGAAAGCCATGGTGACCATCTCTAATCAGTCCTTGCCTTTCCAAAAACAGATAAATCCTCAAAGTTTGTGCGAAGATTTGTAGCTCGGGTGCTCGTTGTTGTGGTTCTGTTCGCCGAGCTGGAAGTTGTTGCAACAAAAACTTCCAGCTCGGCGAACAGAACCACAACAACAGATAAATCCGGTCCCTCAGGATTCTTTCCAACAACTTACCCACCAGTGACGTCAAACTCACTAGTCTATAGCTCCCTGGCTCTCTTACCATCTTTCTGACATAATGGTACCAAGTTAGCCAACCTCCAGTCTTCTGGCACCTTGCCTGTGACTATCGATGATACAAGTATCTCAGTAAGAGGCCCAGCAATCACTTCCCTCGCTTCCCACAGAGTTATAGGGCACACCAGATCAGGTCCTGGGATTTATCCACCTTTATGCGTTTCAAGGCATCTAACATATTCTCCTCTGTAACATCGATCTTTTTCAAGATGTCACCATCTAATTCTCCACATTCTACATTTTCCATGCCCTTCTCCACAATAAACACTGACGCAAAATACTCGTTTAGTACCTACCCCATCTCCTGCAGCTCCACACAAAGGCTGCCTTGCTGATCTTTGAGGGGCCCTATTCTCTCCCTAGTTACCCTTTTGACCTTAATATATTTGTAAAAACCCTTTGGATTCTCCTTAACCCCATTTGCCAAAGCTATCTCATGTCCCCGTTTTGCCCTCCTGATTTCCTTCTTAAGTATACTCCTACTGCCTTTATACTCTAAGGGTGCATGCGATCTATCCTACCTATACCTGACATTTGCTTCCTTTTTTTTCTTAACTAAACCCTCAATTTCTCTAGTCATCCAGCATTCCCTATACCTACCAGTCTTCCCTTTCACCCTGACAGGAATATACTTTCTCTGGATTCTCGTTATCTCATTTCTGAAGGCTTCCCATTTTCCAGCCGTCCCTTTACCTGCGAACATCTGCACCCAATCAGCTTTTAAACGTTCTTGTCTAATACCGTCAAAATTAGCCTTCCTCCAATTTAGAACTTCAACTGTTAGATTTGGTCCATCCTTTTCCATCACTTTTAGAACTAATAGAATGATGGTCGCTGGCCCCAAAGTGCTCCCCCACTGACACCTCAGTCACCTGCCCTGCCTTAGTTCCTAAGAGTAGGTCACGTTTTGCACCTTCTCTAAGAGGTACATCCACATACTGAATCAGAAAATGTTCTTGTAGACTCTTAAATTCCTCTCCATCTAAACCCTTAACACGATGGCAGTCCCAGTCTATGTTTCTAAAGTTTAAATCCCCTACTATAACCACCCTATTATTCTTCCAGATAATTGAAATGCCCTTACAAGTGTTTGTTTCTCAATTTCCCTCTGACTATTAGGGGATCTATAGTACAATCCCAATAAGGTGATCATCCCTTTCTCATTTCTCCATTCCAACCAAATAACCTCCCTGGATGTATTTCCGGGAATATCCTCCCTAAATACAGCTGTAATGCTATCCCTCATCATAAATGCCACTCCCCCTCCTCTCTTGCCTCCCTTTCTATCCTTACTGTAGCATTTGTATCCTGCCAGTCCTGAGCCACGTCTCTGTGCTATGATATCCCAGTCCCATGTTCCTAACCATGCCCCGAGTTCATCTGCCTTCTCGGTTAGGCCCCTTGCACTGAAATAAATGCAGTTTAATTTATCAATCCTATCTTGTTCTCTGCCTGCTCTGACTATTTGACTTGCTTCTTTTCTCAAGTGTACCAGTCTCAGGTTGATCTCTTTCCTCAGTATCTCCCTGGATCCCACCACACCCCCTTACTATTTAAATCCTCCTGAGTAACTCTAGCAAACCTCCCTGCCAGTACATCAGTCCACTTCTAATTCAGTTGCAATCCATCCTTCTTGCACAGGTCACTTCTACCCAGAGAGAGATTTCAATGACCCAAAAATGTGAATCCTTCTCCCATACACCAGCTCTTCAGCCACACATTCATCTGCTCTATCCTCCTATTCTACCCTCACTAGCTCGTAGCACCGGGAGCAATCCAGATATTACTACCCTTGAGGACCTCCTGTTTAAATTCCTGCCTAACTTTGTATTTTCCCTTCAGATTCTCATCCTTTTCCCTTCCCATATCATTAGTACCAATGTGTACAATGACCTCTTGCTGGTCCCTCTCCCCTTTGAGAACATTCTGCACCCTCAGATATCCTTGATCCTGGCACCAGGGAAGCAACATACCATTCTGATTTTTCCCTGCTGGCCACAGAACCATCTGTCTGTGCCCCTGACTAGAGAGTCCCCTAACACAATCGATCGTTTGGAACCCGATGTATCCCTCATTACATTAGAGCCAGTCTTGATGCCAGAAACTTGGCTGTTCGTGCTACATTCCCCTTAAGTCCATCACCCCCTACATTTTCCAAAACAGCATCCTTGTTTGAAATGGGGATAGCCACAGAAGACTCTTGTACTGCCTGCTTTGCCTGTCCTCGGATGCTGCCTGAACTGCTGTGCTCTTCCAGCACCACTAATCCAGAATCTGGTTTCCAGCATCTGCAGTCATTGTTTTTACCTTTCTTGGAGTTAACCCATCTACCTGACTGTATCTGCGGCTTTTTTCCCCTTCCCCTAACTGCCAACTATCATACCCCCTAGCTCTTGTAAATTCCAAATTACCTCCAACTGTTGCTTGAACCGATCCATTTGATCCGACAGGATTCCCAACATTTATTAATCCTCAGTAACCCTTAAACTCTCCTGAAACTCCCACATCTGACAAGAGGAGCATATCACTACACTAAAGGCCATTTTGCTCCTTCCAATCTACAGACCCAGAAAATAGTACTGTCTTATTGCTCTACAAAACACCACTCCAGACTAACTTAATATTTATGGCTTATATTTTAAAAATGTAATCAAGAGACAGATCCCAATAAAAACATAAATCAAGAAAGAACCCACTCTACTTATTATTGTAGATTTACAGCAAGGTGATACTTAAAACTATTTTCCTTTCTCTTTCTGTGCTGTGACCTCTCCCAAACAGGTCTCTCCAAGATTAGTTGTGAATTTCGCTGTTTAAGTTTTCCTTGACACACTCCAATGTCCAGCGATAGATGAATTCAAACAGTTGTGGCAGTAACTGCACAGATTCACTGCTGTGTCAGTTAGCAGCGTGGTTTTCTTTCTCGCTCTCTCTCCCTTACAGACCATGTGTTGTGCCTTTGTCAGTCCTTCTCCCTTTCAAAAGTGCTGTGGTTTTTACTTTTTTTCCCCCAAAGTTCCAAAGCAATTGCAACAGTATCTAAAACAGTAATTGCTGCTCCTGGAATTCGAGGAAATCATCTCCAACACCAAAAATACCTCAGAAAAGGAGTAGCCTATTGCAGTCAGAAATGTTTCCCCATCCGCCATCTTCGAATACCCAGAATCCTCATGAGCAGCTATCATTCTCCTAGACCTACTGTTATCCACTCCTTTGTCTGTCTAACTGTTCTTCTCCCTCTTTGAGCTCTATCTCCACCCATCATTTACTCCTTATGCCCTGCTCCTACCCTCTCCTACATAAAAACCAACTACCCGAGCTACCATCAGATCTGAAGGATTGCTGGACCTGAAATGTTAACTCAGGTTTCTCTCCACAGATGCTGCCAGACCTGCTGATATTTTCCAACAATTTCAGTTTTTGTTTTATACTGCGCCATTAACTCCCTTGATCAGTTCTTTGGGTAACATCCTGAAGAAACTTCACCAGTTCGGGAAACAACTTTCCACACTCAAATTTACACTGACTATACCAAGTTAGATCATTATTATCCTTGCCAGTTTATCACAGATTATTATTATAGATTTTTAGTATTTTCTGTACTACTGTTATAAAGTTAAGGTCTGTAGTTCCCCAGTTTTTATCTCTCCCTCCCTTCTTTATCAGTGGAGTGACATTTGGTACCTTCTAATCTACGGAAACCGTTGCAGAATCTAACCAATGCATTCAATATTTCCATAGCTACTTCCTTCAACATTCGCAGCTGTAGACTATCAAGTCCCAAAGACCTATTAGCCTTCAGTCCCATTAATTTCTCCAATACAACATTATTAATACTAATTTCCACCAATTTCTCATTCTGCCTCATGCTTTAGACCTAGAATTCTGAGAGATATATTGCATCTTCCTCTGTGAAGTCAGGAGATAGTATAATAATTCACCTTCTCTGCCATTTTACTATTCCCCATTATAGATTCTCCTGATTGCCTGTCTGTAAAAGGACACATTTATCTGAGTAAAGATTCTCTTTATACATACCAATGAAAGCATCAACAGTCCCTTTTTAATTGTTTTTTGCTAACTTCCATTAATTTTCTATTCTCGCTTTGTTGATCAGTTTCTTGATTTTCTTTTTTCTATACACTAAAATCCTCCCTTTCCTCAGCTTTACCATTATTTCTAGTAACATTACAAACCTTTTCTTTTAAGGCCTATATAATCCGTAATGTCTTGAAGGGGCAGGGGTTTGAGCACAACTGACCAAACCAGCAAAATACTAAGATTAAGAGGAAATTTATTATTTTGGAGTTTCCCATATAAAAAATACATTCTGGTCAGTCAGGACCCACCCACGAAACTGACCATATTGCTAGCTTGACCATATTGTAAGCTCACACCAATGATGCAATTAGGTAAAGCAGCTATGCACACCTTTTAAATATTTTCACTCAAATAACTGATTTAAAAGGTTGTTATATTATACGGTTTGTAAAGGAATAGCAGAGCGAGAGACAGCGCGCGCGCAAGAGAGAAACACAGCGAGACGGGGGGGGGGGGGGGGCAGAGAGAGACAGAGAGAAGTGGGGGGGGGGGGGGGGAGAAAGAGACGCAGACAGAGACCTTTTGTGGGTAGTAGTATAACCAGAGGCCATTAAATATATTAAAAAACTGAAAGAACTGCAGAGGCTGTGATTCAGAAACAAAAACAGAAATTGCTGGAAAAGCGGAACAGGTCTAGTTCCTGTAGAGAGAAATCAGACTAAGGTTTCAGATTGAGTGATCCTTCCTCAGGTGGCCATTAATATAAAATAGTTACCAAGAAATCAAAAAGGGAATGGAGAAGAAACTTTCATGAAAGAATGGCAAAAATGTGGAAGTGTTACTGCATTTAAGTACAAGCCAGACAAGTATATTAAGGAGAAGGGAATAAAGGGTTAGGATGGTAGCTGTCAATGAAAATAGATGGGAGATACGAGTGAAACGTACAAACTGGTATTGGGTGGTTGGACCAAAAATGGACAGTGACATATACCATGTCTGTTCGCATGCAGTATAGGGATGGTACAGTGGCTCAGTGGTTAGCACTGCTGCCTCACAGCACCAGGGGCCCAGGTTCGATTCCAGAGACTCTGTCTGTCTGTGTGGGTTTCCTCCCACAATCCAAGGGTGTGCAGGTTAGGGTGGATTGGCCATGCTAAATTGCCCCATTGTGTCCAGGGTGGTATAGGTTAGAGTGGATTAGTTAAGGGTAAATGGGTCTGGGTGGCTTACTCTTTGGAGGGTCAGTGTGTACTTGGTGGGCCGAAGGGCCTGTTTCCATACTGTAGAAATTCTATGAATAAATCATGTCATCAACAGTTCAGAAATAACTGCCAGCTGTCCTTTACAAATGCAGTACTTCGCTACATGAGATTGCACTGAAGAATGATCTTAGTGCCGCTTTACACTGGTATCTTTATTAAGCTTTTGAGAAGTTGAGTATTTTCAGCAAATCTCAACCAACATCAGAACAGCATAGACACCTGAACTTTTGTCATTAACTTCCTGCTGAAGTTGCTGATTATGACAAAATATTCCAAAATCTTCTGAAAAGTAATGTACATTGAAAAGCAGGAAGGTTGCAAGTCTGTTTTAAGAGCTACTTCTCTGGAAGCCAAACACAAGGCATAAGTGCACACTAGTGTTGAGTGCCACAGCGCTTGCACCCATCATTTTGATCTGCACAAAAATTAAAAGAAAACGAATTGCAGTCAAAGGCAGTCACATTGTGCTTGAACAATTGCAAGCGAGTGCTGAAGTGTACACTATGTAAACCAATACCGCTACATCTTAATTCATGCAACAGTATGGTTAACAGCCAACTCTCTACAAGGATAATAGGGAAAAGTATCCAACTTCACTGGAACAATAACTTACTGTGCTAGACAGAGACAGGCACTGCTGATTAAGCAGAATCTACTGAAAATGGCTTCTAAATTAAAGATAGAAAAGGAGGATGATGAAACAGATTTATCTTGCCCATATGGGCTCTGAGTGGATAATCTCAGAGACATGATGATCCTGGGCAGGGGTTGAACCTTCTGAAAGATCAAGAGAAAACATATTGAAAAAAAATTGGGAACGATAACCAAAGAATAACCATCGCAGAAGCAGGACTCTGGGCTCAGAGTTCAGAGAGAGGGAGTACATACGCTTCTATACAACTGAAGCCTGGCCAAATATTGCTTACCAGTGCGGTTAATAACTAAACTCTCAGGAGTGATTTTGAGGTAGCTTTATTTTGCAACCCAATGCAACTTTATAGTGAAGTGTTAAAAGTTGATTTCAGTAACAGTACAAGGTGTAATCATTGTGTCCACTGGCAGAGAGGGCAATGGACACCAATTACCTTCCTCAGCCAGTGGAGGAGCAAAGATTCACAACAGCTACATATGTGCACATGCAGTCACTCGTGTACAGATCCAACATACATAAAGCATGCATCATATGGGATAGTAAGCGTCATACAGCATGGAAACAGACCCTTCGGTCCAACTAGTCCATGATGACCATGTTTCCAAACTAAACTCATCCCGCTTGCCAGTGTTTGACCCATATCCCTCCAAACCTTATCTAAAAGGTCTTTTAAATGTTGTAACTGTACCTGCATCCACCACTTCCTCTGGCAGCTCATTCCACATACACAAGTCCCAACTACCACGCAATACTAGTATAGGGAGTTGGGAAAAAAGTGCTGACACAGTAGGTCACAGTTAATACAGCATTACTGCACGATATCTATTCTCCCTGCAATACTTTTGCGATTAAACTTTATAAGCGAAACACACTAGCACAGTCTCTCCTGTTCCCAGTGGTACAGCTCTATTCCTCCTGTCCACTCACTCCAGCACCCAAAGCTAGTGACACTACCCTTTCCATGAAAGACATGTAACATCCCAATCCAGCTCCCTGCTGTTGCAAGTGCCTGTTCACAATCTGCCAACTGATGCTTGGTGTCTGCAAACCAGTGGTTGAAAAATCATGGCTGGCTGCACACTCATGGCTTCTGGTCACAATTCTAGAGCTCTGCTCCCCCTTTCGAGCAGCTTCTCCAGTTTGTTGGACTCTTCCCCTCATGAGGTAATGGAATGTTTACAGCTCCATCAAGCATCACCAAAACCACTGGCCCAACAGCACCTCAGGCAATTCCACATTCACGTTTCCAGATTTCAGTCCAATACAGTCTTCAGAAATTTTCCAATTCTTTTAATAATTTCGATCATTTGCAATTCAACTCTATTCTTTTGACTGGCAACTGAGGCCAAATCGGATTTGTTTTCAACAGATGCAGTAGATTACATTTGTGGAGGGACTGGTAAATTTCTGTCAGATGTGGAATGATCCTTTGAGGGCTTGGACAGAGGTGAGGGGAGTGGTGTGGGTGCAGGTTTTGCAACTCCCCCGCTGTCCCCACCACCACCACCACCAGCACGCCCACACCCCACTTTTGGCACCTTCCCCTGTCATCGCTGGACTTGCAAAACCTGCGCCCACACCACTCCCCTCACCTCACCTCCATCGAAGGCCCCAAAGGATCCTTCCATATCTAGACAGAAATTTACCTGTACCTCCACTAATGTCACCTACTGAATCCGTTACATCCGATGTGGTCTCCTCTGCATCGAGGACACAGGACGCCTCCTTGCAGATTGTTTCAGAGAACACCTCTAGGACACCTGCACCAACCAACCCCACCACCCTGTGGCTGAATATTTCGACTCCCCCTAGAACATACAGGTCTTTGGACCTCCTCCACCACCAAACCGTTACCACCCAATGCCCAGAGAAAGAACGCTTCATATTGTGCCTTGGGACCCTGCAACCACACGGGATCAATGTGGATTTCACCAGTTTCCTCATTTCCTAACCCCCACATTATCGCAGGCCAAAGTCTCCAACTCAGCACTGCCCTCCTGACCTCTCCATCACCTGTCCCATCTATCCGCTCCATTCCCCTGACCTATCACCTCCTCCACCTATTGCCCCCCCCACCGCCCATTTATCTCGCAGCCCCTCGGCCCATAAGCCTCATTCCTGATGAAGGGCTTATGCCCAAAACATTGATTTTCCTGCTCCTCGGATGCTGCCTGACCTGCTGTGCTTTTCCAGCACCACACTCTACTCAATCTTGCTTAAGCACTGCCTTGATTTGGAAACTGGTGGTGAAAATTTTAAAAACACTCTGGTGCCCCACCTTACACTTTCTCCATAATCGCCTCCAAATCCTACAATCATCAGATATCTATTGGCCTAATTCCAACCTCGTGAGCATCCTCTTATTTTAAATCGGTCCACCATTTCTTGCTGTGCCCCGTATGGGGCAAGAGATATGGGGAGCTGGTTTTCAACTTCAGATTGGGCTTGGGAGGCCAAATGTCTTACGCTTGTTCTCGTTTCCTATCTTCTGAAACCTGTATGGCCCTCTACCTCACGTTCCTCCTTCAAGACACTTTTTAAAACCAACATCTTTGGTCATCTGACCCAACAACATGTCCTTGTGTGTCTTGTCTTGCATTTGTTTCCCAATATTTCAGTGAAATATCTTGAAATTTTATTAAAAAGGTGCTGTACAAATACAAGTTAACACTTGGCAGATTACAAGAAATGTTTACACATTCCACAATTCTGTACGTCTCAGGTTCTGGCTACATTTATGCTTGAAAAGCAAAGCAACTCATGATTTTCATTTCAGATGTCAAGAGATTGACTCCAGTTAGGAGACAGGAGAGTCAAGCATTATTGAATGCTGTAAATTGGAATGGATAATGTTCCCATGCACCTGCTGCCCTTGACCTTCTAAGTGGCAGATATCATGGATCCAAGGGGTGCTGTTGAAGAAGCCTTCTATTGTTACTCCAGTGTAACCATTACATGCTGCAGCCACGATGCATGTGCCAACGATGGACAAAGCAAATGAGGGGTTAATGGACACAGTGGGTCAGCAGGATAACCAAAGTCGCATCCATGATCTAGTACGATAGAAAGCGGCCTGAAATTTATAACAGGGATGACATCTGCCAGCATTGCAGAAATCACTTCCTGAAGTAGTTTGTGACGGAAAAGCACCATTAACGCAATTCTACCAGTACCTGGTGTGAATGCGCCTGCGATTGAAGGAGATGTTGTTCCCAGCCTGAGATCGCTCAGCTCCTTTGGCAGGCCTGAGGGTATGTTACTCATTGCAGGAGCGCTCGGAGCTGAAAGAGGAACCTACAAAGAAAAGAAACTTTAGAACATAACCCTACATGTGTCATTACGAATATGGCAACATGAGAGGGGGGGAAAAATAAAATGCACATTTAAGATAGAATAATTCGAAGGCTCACTTGTACTTCCATTGGTTTCTATGCCTCCTGTAAACAATAATGGGAACTGTTTCAGTTAATTAACTGACCGATGTGGATTTCACAAATAGAAAACATCCAACAAGTAGGCCATCAAAACTATTCCTGCCAGATATCATTTTGATACCACAGGCAGAATAGGAAAGCTCTCATTCCACTTTGTGCTTGCACCAATACTGTGGTCAGAAGTCCCTGCAGGACTAGGGCTCTTCCTTGCTTGATGCGCAGTGCATTGCGTTTTGCGCTTTAACACCATGCTCAGCGCCAAAAGGAATTGTACAGTTCTCGACAGGAAATGAGACCTTCCGCTGAGAAAGGGAACAGTTTATAACACCACCCAGGATCAACACCTCAATGGCACCATCTATAAATGGAGCAGTCCTTTGCCTTCAAATCTCTACTTTGTCAAGGTGACAGGACTAAACTCACCAACAGCACATCACTCCATCCACATTTAGTGTTTATTAGCACAGGGGATTAAACTTGCCAAGTCAAACTACATCTGCAGTGCTGGCAAAACAGGTATTGCAGTCGAATCTCACCAACACTAAGCCTGAATATCAGCTCGGATGCTCAGTGTGCAAAGTCAGGGTTGATTTCCTGCTCTGCTGTGTTGGCTAATTTCACTCTTATCTCTATTATTCTTGTCAAGTAGACAACTGAAGACATTTTAGGGTCATGTATAAAGAACAACCACTCACGCTTGGTAGGAGATTGCAACAGCGAGATTCACAAACCTTGCAAAAATTGCAACAGCGTTTTTTTTTATTTTTAGGGAGGGTTGGGGGTGAAAGAGAGAACACAATATTAAACTTGTAGCTGTTCCATCCATAATTCCACAAGGCAATCAAGCAAACGCCAGGAAACTGGGTGACCCATCACTCACTACACTTACATTTAAATGAACTGCTGCACTCAGAAATGATGGGCTATACAGGACTTAATGAAAAAGATTTCCTCATAGAAAGGGCAGACTTGTATTCACCTATTATCGTTCACAACCTCAGGACATAACAGGCACTTTTGAAGCCTATTGTTATTAATGATTCAGGAATCAAGCACCAATTTGCACACCGCAAGGTCACACTAACAGCAGTTTCAGGATGAGTGGCCAATCTGTTTTAGGGCTTCGGGTAGAGCGATCAATATTGGACAGGACGCCACTGCTCTTCTTTCAATAAGATGTGGAACCTAATGTCCACCTTAGAATCTTAGTTAAACATCTCCTCCAAAACACAGCACACATCTGCCCATCTAATACTTTTCACCACCTCAGTACCTATATTCCCTCCGATTTTTCTTGCTGCTACACAGACCTCAGGAGTTCCGTATGCAGAACCAAACGTCAATGCAGTCATACATCAATGGGCAGGTGGGGACAATGAACAGCTGCACAACCTTGCTCAGCACTGCACTGACACCAATGCTTCATACATCCACCAAGTCAGAATGTTCCTCAAACATGCATGTACTTAATACTCAAGCAGCCAAAACCAGCACTTCGGGCACTGTGTGCTGACACTTGAGCAACATTTTCACTTAAACTCCAGTCCATCTTCAGGGATATTTCTTTTAAACTGCATTCCTGTCTTGGACTTGCACTCTCTTTCCCTTTCCACACCTGTCTGGTTTGTATTTCCCTAGATTAAACATCTGCCACTGTTTGATCCAATCCACTCGGAACATGATATAAACGGATATACTTATTTCCTGTTACACATAGATTCTCTCAAGTACTCCTCTCAAAAATGTACCAAACATTTCATACACAAGTGCACAGTTAGATTTTTTTTTATTTTGCAGCTCTGGGAGTGTCAAGAGTTATTAGGGATCTGTTTTTTTTTGGGGGGGGGGGGGGGGGGGGGGGGAAGAAAGCGTGGTAAACAGATAAGAAAATGGAGTTGAAACCACAACCAGTTTAGCCATGATCTTATTGGATGGAGGAGTAGGCTTCAAGGACCTAAACAGTATTTCAGGGTAGGAGACGACGACATTCCAGCAGCCAATGCAGTCGCCATTTTGCGCACAGCAAAATCCCACAAACAGCAAATTAGAGAGTGAGAAATTTTTAAAATGGTCACGGTGAGGGGGGGAATGGATGAGGAATCTGAAAAGCACCAGTGAAGGAAAAATATTTGCATTTACATAGCGCAACGACATCCCAAAGCACTTCATGTCAAACGAAGTAGCGTTGAAAGTTATTACTAAGTTAACATCGGAAATGTGTCACCCAATTCACATACAACAAGCTCCCACAAACAGCAATATGCTGGCATGACACAAAGGAATACATACTGGCCAGGACACAGGAAACCCTCTCCTCAAATAGCTTTTACATCCATCTTTGGAATGGATACGGTTGAATCTTTCATCTGAAAGACAGCCTCCTCAGACAGTGCAGTATTCCCTCAGTACTGCCCTGGAGTGATTTTTATGCAGAAGTCCTGGAGTAGGACCTGACCCCACAACATTTGGACTCAGAAATAAAAAGGGCTAATCCATGAACCACGAGACAACAAACCACAGTTTCAAGTCAGCCAAAGCCAAACACAGTTAGCAACACAATGCTCAATACAGAAAGATCCATTTGAAGGATAGTGTTGAAATAGCCAAGATGAGAAGTTACCAAAGGTTACAAATTTGCCAGCCTTAATCTCACTTGTCCAAGCATGTTGAATAAGTATCTCAAACACAGGCAGAGAAAGACATCCACCACCTCTGTAACCCCATCTTTAATGGTGCTTACCATAGGACTCGAAGGCAGGCTAGTGCGAAGAACTGGTGATAACTTTCTCTCGGATAAATGCTTGTGGATTGGTATCCTGTGCAGGTATCCATAGCCAATGCCACAGCCCAGACTGGAAGAGAAAAGGAATGAGAAATATTTAACCTATATGCCTCATCAGTTTGCAAACACAAGATCACATCAAAGTAATGAAAATTGCTCATCACAGGGATTCCAAAAACAAAAACAAACTTACTTTCTTGGGTTTAATTAAACAAAGGGACTTCAGTACCAAGGCAAAGTGGAATGCTTCCATGCTTTGGATCTATGCACCCAGTGTCAAGCATCCTCAAAAGATTCAGAACACAGCTTTCTTTATTCACATTTGTGACTAGGACTAAACAGTGGATGCTTTTGTGCTGTCAATCTGTGATAAGCTAGATTGAAAGAATTAATTTGACACACTAGTGAAACACTTCCAACTCCAACCAAGATGAACATTCATTTACCACTGAGGCTGCCCATTTCCAATGGTGACACTGTCTAGGATCCACCCATCTTAACTGATCTGCTGCTGAAACCCTCATTCATCACATCATTAGCTCTGACTATTGCAACACATTCCTCATTGCTCTCTCACATTCTGCCCTCTGCAAACTGAAATGGACCTGTACTCAACAGTCTACTATCTTCTGTCTGTTAATCAATTCTCATTTGCTCATCCCATGTGCTCCTCCATGCACACGCCTCTTGCTCCACTCTCACCTATCTAGTCCTTTCATTATTTGAAAGGTGTAAAGATAAGCCCAACAAATCCATAACTGTGTTGCCAGTGTCTTTAATAACACAAAATCCCATTCTGATCAGCTGTCCTCGCTGCTTTACACTGGCTTCTAGTCAAGCAGCATCCTGACTTTCCATTCCTCAGTGGGCCCAATTCTTTCTAATCTCATATCTTCCCCAGCCGCGCAAGCCTCAAGATATCTACACTCCTAACTCGAGACTCAGGCATCTCTGATTTTAACTCCCTCACATTGATGGCTTTGTGTGGGACACAAGCTCTGAAATCTCTTCCTATTTCAACTCCTTTTCAACTCTCTTTCCTCCTTTAAAGATGTTCACTAAAAACCTAGGTTTTTGACTCAGCCTTTGTTCATGTGATCCAACATCTCACAGAGCTCAATATACATTATACATGATAATATTCCTGAGATGGTGCTTGGGACAAATTAGGTTAAAGATGCTTCAAGTTGCTATTGCCCAGACTCTATGACTTTGAGCATCTCTACAAACAGCCCCAGCTTCTCCAATCTATCCACGGAACTGAATTTGCTCACCCTCGATTCGCTTTCATGCATCTTAACCTCAAATTTGCCTTCAACAGATCCACGCTGCTTTGTCTTCAATTAAAGCACATGTTCAAGTGAATGTTAATTTTGTCCCAAATTATTGTTTCTAAAACTTCCCTCACCAGACACTAAACCGATTGGCCGAATATTTTTGGGCTTATCTTTACACCTTTCAAATAATGAAAGGACTAGATAGGTGAGAGTGGAGCAAGAGGAGTGTGCATGGAGGAGCACATGGGATGAGGAAATGAGAATTGATTAACAGACAGAAGACAGTAGGTTGTTGAGTACAGGTCCATTTAAGGATAAACCAAGACATCTTCAGTGTTACCAGAAATCATACGTGTTTACTAGAGTCCAGGTCCACGCCCCACCTGCTCTAGAGGTGTATAATAAACATCTCTGAACAGGCAGATTAAGGAAAAACAAACACAAAATTGATTAAATTTTTAGACAAGTCCCATCTGCTCTCAGGGGGTGGGGGAGGGGTAATAAAATTTCCATTGTGTGGGGTAATATTCTGGATCAAAAGGTCTCACCCACTCCAGAGTTGTCTCATGACATGGCTGAACAGGTTAAATGACAAAAAAATTTAACAAGCTACCTGCTTGGGGTCTCTTGTGGCACAGTAGGCATGACCATACTTCTGAGCTAGAAGGCCTGGGTTCAAATCCCAACTGCTCCACTGAACAGGTTAGTTAATATCTAGGAGCTTAGTACTTGGTTGAGTGATTGATTTCTTGGTGGGTTTCCCAAAACCAGAAGTCCTATTTGTGGGACCAATGAGCACGCTCCCCTCTTGCACTACAAATGTTGGTTTTTCCCTTGGAATTGGTATTCTTGCAAATTGTCCTGATAAACATACAATGAAAAGCTTCAACAAAATGCCTCATTTTGTCAATACAAAAAAATTAGCTGTTGAAACAAAAAAAAAACGAAGCTTAATGAAGTGACCTTCATTTTGCCAAACTTACATAACCAGACTGATACCGCCAATAAATCAAACAGGCAGATCCAAAGGAAGCTCAAACAAACCTGGTTTAACATTCTGCCGAACACATTTTAACAGAACGCGTCGTTTGGTGCACTCGAATTCTCTGCCGGATTGGGTAAGATTCTTCTGGAAGGTATTTGAACTGACAAATTACACTAGCAATTTAAAAAAAAAGGTAAATCCGACCCGGTCGTACCTGCCCTCTCCACCCCATGCACTGTTAGGCGTGATAATCACCTCCCTACAATTGTCTGTCTCAGTGTTGTACACATAGATCTTTAGCGGTTTTCCATTGTGGGATTCAATCAAGGAGAACAAGTCTTCAGACTGCAACAGAAAGAAAAACCTGGGTAAGTCTGTGCTCTGGTTTGCTCCCTCCCAGATTTGTTTACTGACAAAGTCGAGCTTTTCCTCTTCATCCCTAACCCATTCACACTCCAAAAAGCAAAGACTCCGTTTTGGTGAGAATTGTCCACTAATTGTTTCACAGTATATTTTTTAAACAAAATAGCAGATTCTGGTGATAGCTTGGCTACCAGAGTATTACATGGCAATTGCCAAACCAAGCATACTTTAGGCAGCACAGATAAGTCAAGAGAGAACAAAACAGATACTTATGACAATGCAAGAGATTGCAGTGGTTGGGCTGGAAAGAGGGGTCTTATCATTTCAGTTAATCCATAATAATAAACAAATGCAAATATAAATAATGAGCACAGTAACGGAAAGGAGAATGAAGAGAGAGGCAGATAAAAGACAAAACGGAGACCACAGGTTAACAGAGCACTAGTCTGCATCTCCTGTCCTTGCTAGGTTACAATATTGTACATCAGATGTGCAAAATAAGGACTTGTGCAAGACGTGCAGTTTTCAGAATAAGTGCATTGAAATATATAAAGTCATTGCAAAAAGGTACAGTACATGTGCCTCACAAAGTAAACCCACTGCCCTCAAATACTACAGGGTTGCCTCCAAAATCAGAGTACCACAACGCTCTGTGCACAAAACCATTTAGGGAATTTCGGTCAGCTAGAGATATTGCCTCATTCCTGATAAAGGGCTCTTGCCCAAAACGTCAATTCTCCTGCTTCTTGGATGCTGCCTGACCTGCTGTGCTTTTCCAGCACCACACTCCCGACTAGAGATAGGACCTCTGTCCATTAAATAACAGCAAGAACAAGCATTTCACATCGTGTGCCTCCGTGAGGATCAAAAGTGCACCAAACAACTAATTTGCAAATGAGAGTCTTTCCATAGTTCCTGAGGAAGGGCTTATGCCCGAAACATCAATTCTCATGCTCCTCGGATGCTGCCTGACCTGCTGTGCTTTTCCAGCACCACACTCTCTACTCTGATCGCCAGCAGCTGCAGTCCTCACTTTCTCCTCTTTCCATAGTTTGCCTGGCAGTGTCTTTGGAGAGCAGAAGAAGTGGCACAGTGGTTAGCACTGCTGCCTCATAGCGCCAGGGACCCTGATTAGATTCCAGCCTCGGGGGACCACCTGCGTGGAGTTTGCATGTAATCCCCGTGTCTGCGTGGGTTTCCTCCCACAGTCCAAAGATGGGCAGGTTAGGCGAATTGGCCAAGCTAAATATTGCCCACAATGCTCAGGGATGTGTAGGTTAGGTGCATTAGTTAGGGGTAAGTGTAGAGTAATAGGGTAGGGGAATGGGTCTGCGTGGGATACTCGGAGGGTCGGTGTTGACTTGTTGGGCCAAATTGCCTGTTTCCACACTGTAGGGATTCTATGATTCATTAGAATCCATCTCTGCAGAACAGCACAGATGTTGTCACACCTGTTGAATATTCCCAGCATTTTCTGTTCAAAGTAATTTGTGGGAACGTCAAGACAGCCATCAAAGTGGCCATCCGTGCATGAGCAAAGGGTCCTGGTGACGTCAGCTACTGGTAATGGATGTCCCTAAGCCAGAATGCATCTGCATGTCAACTTCATGCATTCTGTGCATAATAATGTCACTGTCTGTGCATGTGCAAATGCAGAAGACCAAATTTCCGCATACCTAGAGGAGCCAGAGACTAAGAATCCAGGAGTAGGGGCAAGAACTGGTAAAGTAGCCACGATGGGGAAATGCCGGTGCTGGACTGGGGTGGACAAAGTCAGGAGTCACAACACCAGGTGATAGTCCAACAGGTTTATTTGAAATCAGAAGCTTTTGGAGCGCTGCTCAGTCTAACAGGTGAAGTCACTTCACCTGTTAGACTATGTCTGGTGTCAAGTGACTTGTGGTAAAGTAGCAGCAGCCATTGAGCAGTGCAGCCAGGCAGTTCCTCATGGCAAGCAGGAGATAGACAAAGGCTCCCAGGCTGAATTTAGACTGAACAGCAAAGACTATGCCCCAGCCTGGCACTTAGCAGCCACCAAATGCTCAAGGGCTGGCTCAATCTACTATCCCTGCAGCTGGAAAGCAGTGGCATTCTTGCCACTTTGCAGTGATGGTATACTGCCTGCTGGAGCAGCCTACACCTTTTGTGCTCCTTGTGCCACCTCGAAGAGGCACTCCTATGATATGCATGTTTTCTGTTTTTATTTTAGACTTCCAGTATCTACAGACTTTTGCATCTTCCACAATTTATTGCTCTGACAACTTTGGCTTCAGAAGGAACATATTTTCTGCAGTCTACGTGCTTATAGATACGGAATCCCAACCTCAAAAAGGTTAATGGATTGTTGGTTTACACACACAAATCCAATAGCTTCTCTGAAAGGAAAAGGAAACATTGTGCAGCTACCTCACGGAGGATTGCTTCAGCTCCAATTATGTAGTCTGTGTATGGTCTCAAGCCAGCCAGTGCAGCAGGGGAATTGAGCTCCACTTCCTGGGGGAAAAAAACCATATTGTTGAAACACAAACAACAAACAAACATACTCCTAAAGACAGGCAAAGCAAGTCACTCTTACAAACCCTCACCCAAGTGAGCAAAGTATCACAAGAGAGCTCATGCTTGTGCTTTGAAAAATTGTTCCCACTTGGTAAATTTGGCACACAATCAGCCAGCTATTTAAGAGGCAAAGCATTACAACGCACACACACAGGTATCCTAACTGATATTTCCCCTCCCCATTCCAATGTCTAATTGGATCACTTGAACCTCTAGCCTGGCTGAGTTCTGCCGAGATCAGGTATTAAACTTGGTATCAAGCAGTCTGTACGGTTCAGTGCAAGATGTCATTTTGAGAAAAAAAAAGGGAATTGATTCAATTTTTATAAGTTTTAGACAGATTACAAGTCACCTCAAAGTGGGATTACCCAGTCAGTCATAATACTCAGGAGTTTGATCAACCACTCAGATGAATGGAGGATTAATGTCAATTCCAAGCAGAAACATGCAGTCACTATCATTATTCAGACAAATGTCATTATCCTCAAAGTGATAACTAGAATATTGTGTTACATAAACACACCTTATTTAAAAACAGACACACTTTACTGTTAGACAGTAAGTCAAGAGTGCGGTGCTGGAAAAGCACCACACACTCAGCTCTGATCTCCAGCATCTGCAGTCCTCACTTTCCCGTTAGACAATAAGACCAAGATTGTAGGGGCTCTTGTGGTGCAGTAGTAGTGTCCCTACGTCTGAACCAGGAGGCCTGGGTTCAAGCCCCACCTGCTCCAAAAAGGTGTGAGATAACATATCTGACCAGGGCGAATATTCTATTCATCACTTTGATAATGACGACAACGACAACAACATGTCGGAATAATGATAGTGACTGCATGTTTCTGCTTGGAATTGACAGCACGTGGCACAGTGGTTAGCACTGCTGCCTCACAGCACCAGAGACCCGGGTTCAATTCCCGCCTCAGGTGACTGGCTGTGTGGAGTTTACACATTCTCCCAGTGGCTGCGTGGGTTTCCTCCGGGTGCTCCGGTTTCCTCCCACAGTCCAAAAATGTGCAGGTTAGGTGAATTGGCCATGCTAAATTGCCCGTAGTGTATGGGGTAGGGGTAAATGTAGGGGAATGGGTCTGGGTGGGTTGCGCTTAGTTAGGTCGGTGTGGACTGGTTAGGCCGAAGGGCCAGTTTCCACACTAAGTAATCTAATCTAATCCTCCATTCATCTGAGTGGTGGATCAAATTCCTTAGTAATATGAGTGGGTAATGCCTGATTAGATTAGATTAGATTCCCTACAGTGTGGAAACAGGCCCTTCGGCCTAACCAGTCCACACCGACCCTCCGAAGAGTTACCCACCCAGACCCATTTCCCTCCGACTAATGCACCTAACACCATGGGCAATTTAGCATGGCCAATTCACCTAACCTGATGAAGGGCTTTTGCCCGAAACGTCGATTTTCCTGCTCCTTGGATGCTGCCTGACCTGCTGTGCTTTTCCAGCACCACACAATATTTCTGAATAGGCTGATTAGGAAAATATCCAAAGACTAAGATTGCACTGCCTGAACAACAGTAAATCTTATGACTGTGAGACATTGTGTTATGAGATATTGTTATAGGCTCTCTATTAACCCACTCATCAGCTCACTATAATAATTAATATCAGGTTCCCAATCATTCATAATCCTTTACTAACCCATTATTTACTAAAACACCACTCATTCATAAAACCACAGTACTGTCATATCCAAATGTTAAAACAACTCCCTCAAATCCATTACTGCATTTCCACACCTTATTAGCCCTTGCTACAAGCAGTGTTTACCTCTGAATGAGTGCAGCATTCAGAACAATACCATCCCCACGGAGTCTCCATGAAACATAATATTAAATCAGCCCTTACCAACCATCTCCTGAACCCGAATAGATTAAGTACTCGTTAAATACCTTTTAACTGGGCCACTATCCCTAAGTGTTTCCACGAAATTGCATGAATGAATGAAACTCATACTAGCAAATCGTAAATAAATCTCACAACCCAGCTGTAGTAATCAGTTTAATATCCTTTATTAAGTATAGGCACAATTTTTAACTTATTTAGAGCATATAGGCCTAGCATTTTAACTAATATTTACTAACTTAAAAGACAAAAGGACTAACACCTCCTCATTATGCAAGCAGACTGGACAGATGTCCCATCAGAAGGAACAGCCAGCACTTAGGAGATGGGTTAAAACATGCGTTGTCTTCCAAGACAGAAGCCCTGTAAACCTTTGTGTACCAGAGATTTAAAACAAAGTAACACCATAGTAATAAAATTTTAATATACATAAGTAGTTTGTATAAAGGGGCTCTTGTAAGAGCTGTATTTCAAGATTCTGTTGCTGCCTCAAACTTGTGCTGAGATTGCTGAATAAAAGAGGCTATTTTTGCCACACACCGATTCCAGTCATTATTTGACAATGATACCAGATATTGCTGCTATTTACACACACAACTTATGTACCCTAAAGTTGCCGTCTGACTTGTGCTGTGCACTTGCACTACGGCCTTTGCAAAGAAATATTCTAGGCTTACTATTAAGCTACCACTGAAAGGCATAGAATCGGTCATAAAATTGCTGCATTTGCACAGTCGAAACAAAAGCAGAAATTGCTGGAGAAACTCACCAGATCTGGCAATATGCAGTCTATGCATCTCCATAGCTACAGCCAGACCTGCTGAGTTTTGCCAGAAGTTTCTGCTTTTGTTTAAGATCTTCAGCATCTGCAGTTCTATATTTTTCAGAATGTTTAGCCCCATCCATTCCAGCCCAAGTATATTTTACAGCATGGTAACGTGTTAATTGACAGTGAAAGTTAACATCTCCTTCCTTGCATAATTTGACACAGAACTCACCCACACTAATTTACATAGCTTTCTCACTCCCTGCACTATTAATTTCACGATCTGTCAGTCTGCTCAGTTAAGGAATTGTGCAGTCGCTCACCCTGTTCAGTCAGGTCCAGGATACCCTGACGTCCCCTGCTGTGATGTTCATCAGTTCACACTTTCAACAACTTGCCATGCAAAAAAAAAATTAAAAACCTAACAATGCAAAGATAACTGTAACTGATAGTAAAATGTCAAGCCACTCCAAATGCAAGTGAGTCCTGTTCAGAAGAACCTTCTCCAATAATTTCCCGACCACTGATGGAAGGCTCACCGGCCTCTAATCTCCTGGATTATCCCTGTGGTCGCTCTTGAACAAAGGGACGACACTGGCTATTCTCCAGCCTTCTGGGACCTCACCTGTGACGAAAGGGGATACAAAGATCTCTGCCAAGGCCACCTTGTCTCCTTCAGGATCCAATCAGGCCCTGGGGACTTATCTTCCTTAAATGTTTTTCCAAGACACCCAACATCCTCTCCTTAAAGCAAGATGTCCTCGAACATCAACATAATCCTCTCTAAATTTACCATCACCCACATCTTTCTTCTTGGGGAATGTTGATGCCAAGTACTCATTAAGGACCTCACCCACTTCCTATGTCTCCACACAAACTGGCTCCTTTGTCCTGGAGTGGACCTACCTTTTCCCTAGTTACTCTCTTACTCCTAATATCCATGTAAAACACCTTGGGACACTCATTGATCCTTATAGCAAAGGACATTTCCTGGCCCCCCTCTAGCTCTCCTTATTCCTTCAAGTTATTTCCTGCTTTCTTGGGTATTTGATTGGTTTCCTAAACTTTACATATGCTTCCTTTTTCTTTACATCTCTCATTGTCCAAGGTTCCTGAATCTGGCCATCCTGGTCTTTCATCCTCTCAGGGATATGCTGGTCCTGAACTCTGGTCAACTGGTTTTTAAAAGACTCCTGTCAGGAACTGGGGGCACATCGGACTAATACTGTTCTAATTTGCCTTCCCCGAATTTAGCACTTTTACCCGAGGACCAGTCTTCCCCTTTTCCATAACTTGGAGAATAATGATCACTGTTCCCAAAATGTTGCCCCACTGAAATTTTGATCATCTGGCCAGGCTCATAGACCAACTAGGGAAGGGGCTGTACTAGACCTTTTATTGGATAATCTACATATCGTTTCAAGAATCCCTCCTTGATGCACCTAACAAATTCTGCTCCATCTAAATCCCTGGCACTAAGGAGGTCAGTGAAAATTGGGATATTATAATCTCCCACTACCACAACCCTGCTGTTTTCACAAAATTCCATGATTGGCAACTTGGGCACAGAAATGGCAGATGGAGTTTAATCCAGACAAATGCAAGGGGATGCACTTTAGAAAGATCAAATTTAGGTGTGAATTATACTAGAAATGGAAGAACCCTTAGGAACATTAACATACAGACGGAGCTGGGCGTGCAGACCCATAGTTCCCTAAAAGAGGCAACACAGGTGGCCAAGGTGATTAAGGCAGCATATAGTTTGCCTCCCTTCATTGGCCAGGGCATGGGGTACACAGTTGGCAAACCATGTTGCAGCTATACAAAACCCTTGTTCGGCCACATTTGGAGCACTGTGTGCAGGTTTAGTTGCCACAATACCATGAACTGGAAGCTTTGGAGAGAGTGCAGAGAAGGTTCACCAGGGTGTTGCCTGGTCTCGAGGAAACATTAAGAAGTGTAGGATTGTTTTCAATGGAAAGATACCGGCTGACAGGAAACCTGATAGAGGTCTACAAAATTAGGAGAGGTATAGATGGGGTGGATAGTCAGAGGCTTTTGCTCAGGGCTGAAGTTTCAATTACAAGAGGGCACAGGGTCAAGGTGAGAGGGGAAAAGTTTAAGGGAGATGCGTGAGGGAGGTTTTTCACACACAGTGGTAGGAGCCTGGAACACACTGCCAGAAGAACAGGCACATTGGTGACTGGATGGATGGATGGATACATGAATAGGGAGGGAAGAGATGGATATGGACCAAATAAGGGCAAAAGGTTTTTTTTAAAAGTTTAGTTAGGGCAGGATGAACAGCGCAGGCTTGGAGGACCAAAGGGCCTGTTCTGCACTGTACCTTTGTTCACATATCCGTTCCTTTAATTCCTGCTGGCTATCGGGAGGGCTATAGTATAGCCCCATCATAGTAGCTGCACCTTCTTTACTCCGGAGTTCTACCCATGCAGCCTTCCAGGACGAGGCCCTCCAAGATGTCCTCTACTTATCACAACTGTGACATTTGCCTTTATCAGTCATGCAACTCCCACCCCTTCTACATCCCTATCATGCCTGAAACGTCTGAACCCTGGAACACTGAGCTGCCAGTCCTGCCCTTCTCTCAACCAGCTTTCTGTAATGGCTACCACATCATAGCTCCATGTACTAATGAAGGCTCTCAGCTCACCTGCCTTATCGGTTATTCTCCTTCCATTAAAACTTCAGACTGCCTGTCTAGCAAGGTTCATTAATCTGGCCCTGCCTGTTCTTCATACCAGATATATTTGATTTTACACTTGTATTTAAAAAAACAAAGCGGTTAGGATCTGGAATGCACTGGGCGAGAGGGTGGGGAGGCAGATTTAAGTGTGGCTATCAAAAGGACATTGGATCATTATTGGAAAAGGAAGAACGGGCAGGGTTATGGGGAGACAATTAGAGTGGGGTCGGGTCGGGTCAGGTTGGGACAAAAGAGTGGAAC
Source organism: Chiloscyllium plagiosum (assembly GCF_037043375.1). NCBI lineage: Eukaryota > Metazoa > Chordata > Chondrichthyes > Orectolobiformes > Hemiscylliidae > Chiloscyllium > Chiloscyllium plagiosum. Next base: position 8,405,174 of record NW_028270191.1, read on the forward strand.
TAGGTGAACTGCTCCTTCAAAAAGAGAGCTAGCCCACAGGTGACAAGCCAAATCGTCTTCTGCTGTGCTGCAACAATTCTGTGAAAATACTTGAAAGCCATTGAAATACTTTCGAAACATTTCATATTTCACTCCCTCAATGGTGCGAAGTAGCCAGGCACCTGAATTGGTGAGGAAGAACAGCCTGCAGGTTTCCCTTTAAACAAAGGGATTTTATAGGCCCACAGGGGCCATTCACACTCTGCCAGTCAAGCAAAATGTCTTCAGAGTAGATCTTGCGCAGCTGCCTTTTCCTTCCTCTCAGGTGGTTCAGCTCTTGACAACTTTTCATCCATGTGTTTATCCAATGACCATTTAAATGCCCTTAAAGTTGGTGAGTCTACTACTGTTGTAGGCAGGGCGTTCCACGTCCCTACTACTCTCAGAAGAAACTACCTCTGACATCTGTCCTATATCTATCACCCCTCAATTTAAAGCTATGTTCCCTCGTGCTAGCCATCACCATCTGAGGAAAAATACTCTTGCTCTCCACCCTATCTAACCCTCTAATTATCTTGTATGTCTCTATTAAGTCACCTCTCAACCTTCGTGTCTCTAATGAAAACAGCCTCAAGTCCCTCAGCCTTTCCTCTTGCCTCCATACCAGGCAATATTCTAGGAGATCTCCTCTGCACCCTTTCCAAAGCTTCCACATCCTTCCTATAATGCGGTGACCAGAACAGGATGCACTATTCCAAGTGTGGCCGCACCAGAGTTTTGTACAGCTGCAGCATGACCTTGTGGTTCCGAAACTCAATCCCTCTCCCAATAAAAGCTAACACATCATATGCCTTCTTAACAATGCACACTACACCGCCCCCATGACCAACTCCAGCCCCACACCAGGTCCCAGGCCCTAGCTCCCAGCCCTGCCGTATTTTCACCATCCCTCCAGACCTCCCCCTCTCTGAGGACGAATGATCAGTCCTCAGCAGAGGCCTCACCTTCATTCCCCAATGCTCCCGGATCAATGAGTTCGACACGCGGCGAGACATCAAGCATTTCTTCCGCCGCCTTCGCCTCTGCGCCTACTTCTTCAACCAGGACACTCGCCCACCCTCTGACGACCCCTTCTCCCACCTCCAACACACCCCATCCACTTGGACACCCTGTGCTGGCCTCTTAACCACCCTCGATCTCTTCATATCCAACTGCCGCCGCGACATTGACCGCCTCAACATGTCCACCCCTCTTACCCACTCCAACCTTTCACCGTCACAACACGCAGCCCTCCACTCCAGCCCCAACCTCACCATGAAACCGGCAGACAAGTGAGGCGCGGTGGTAGTTTGGTGCACCGATCTTTATACTGCTGAAGCTAGATGCCAACTCGCGGACACCTCCTCCTACTGTCCCCTTGACCATGACCCCACCTCCCACCACCAAACCATCATCTCCCAGACCATCCATAACCTCATCACCTCGGGGGATCTCCCATCCACCGCCTCCACCCTCATAGTCCCACAACCCCGCACCGCCAGTTTCTACCGCCTGCCCAAAATCCATAAACACGACTGCCCCGGCCAACCCATTGTCTCAGCCTGCTCCCGGCCCACCGAACCCATCTCGGCATACCTCAACACTGTCCTGTGCCCCTTAGTCCAAGATTGTATTGGCGCTACCTTGTGCTCCCACGAGGAGGTTGAACAGTTCATCCACTTTACTAACACCTTCTACCCCGACCTCAAATTTACCTGGACCATCTCAGACTCCTCCCTCCCCTTCCTAGACCTCTCCATTTCTAATCTCGGGCGACCGACTCAACACAGACATTTACTACAAACCGACCGACTCCCACAACTACCTAGACTACACCTCCTCCCACCCTGCCCCCTGTAAAAACGCCATCCCATATTCCCAATTCCTTCGCCTCCGCCGCATCTGCTCCCAGGAGGATCAATTCCAATACCGAACAGCCCAGATGGCCTCCTTCTTCAAAGACCGCAATTTCCCCTCAGACGTGGTTGATGATGCTCTCCACCGCATCTCCTCCACTTCCCGCACCTCCATCCTTGAGTCCCGCCCCTCCAATCACCACCAGGACAGAACCCCACTGGTCCTCACCTTCCACCCCACCAACCTCCATGTACATCGTATCATCCTCTGTCATTTCCGCCACCTCCAAACAGACCCCACCACCAGGGATATATTTCCCTCCCCTCCCCTATCAGCATTCCAGGAAGACCACTTCCTCCGCGACTCCTTGTCCGGTTCACACCCCCCACCAACCCAACCTCCACTCCCGGCACCTTCCCCTGCAACCGCAAGATGTGCAAAACTTGCGCCCACACCACCTCCCTCCAAGGCCCCAAAGGATCCTTCCATATCCTTCGCAAATTCACCTGCACCATTTACTGTATCCGCTGCACCCGATGTGGCCTCCTCTACATTGGGGAGACAGGCCGCCTACTTGCGGAACATTTCAGGAAACACCTCTGGACACCCGCACCAACCAACCCAACCGCCCAGTGGCTGAACACTTTAACTCCCCCTCCCACTCCGCCAAGGACATGCAGGTCCTTGGCCTCCAGTGCCAGACCCTGACCACACGACCCCTGGAGGAAGAGCGCCTCATCTTCCGCCTAGGAACCCTCCAACCACACGGGATGAATGTAGATTTCTCCAGCTTCCTCATTTCCCCTCCCCCCACCTTATCTCAGTCCCAACCCCTGGATTCAGCACCGCCCTCTTGACCTGCAATCTTCTTCGCGACCTCTCCGCCCCCACCCCCTCTCTGGCCTAACACCCTCACCTCCTCCACATTTCCAGCACCCCTCCCCCAAATTCCCTCCCTCCTACCTTTTATCTCAGCCCGCTTGGCACACCAGCCTCATTCCTGAAGAAGGGCTTATGCCCAAAACATCGATTCTCCTGCTCCTCGGATACTGCCTGGCCTGCTGTGTTTTTCCAGCACCACATTTTTCAACTCTGGTCTCCAGCATCTGCACTCCTCACTTTCTCCTGCCTTCTTAACAACCCTATCAACCTGGGCAGCAACTTTTAGGGATCTACGTACATTGACACAGAGATCCCGCTGCTCATCTACACTACCAAGAATCTTACCATTTAGCTCAGTACTCTTTATTCCTGTTGCTCCTTCCAAAGTGAATCACCTCACACTTTTTCACATTAAACTCAAAGTTTAATGTTACAGGTTTGGGGGAAAAAATACACAAGGCCAACTTTGAAGCAAAAAGCATTCCCTGCTACAGTAAAAGTGCATGGTGACAATGTTCCTGATGTTTACAAAGCAAAGCAATTTTAAGATACGTATCGCCAGAGATTATATACTGTCATGCTGTTTAAACTCTTCAGTGAAGCGTTTTATCCATCTCTCCTTAGATCAACAGAAATCTATTGCCATTGCTTTCAAGGTAGAATTACACCACTACAGACACTTAGTAAGTGCTTGGCTAGGTTGCATTAGTTGAGCACAGCAAATATACTAAGAAAGCACATTACATACCAAAACATGCCAAACGTTTTCATTTGCTCCTTCAAAACTGCAGAACCGAATGCTGACACCGAGCAAGCCCTGCCCGCCCCACAGATTACTGGGTGTTGCACTGACTTCACGAACAGCCTGTGTCTTGGTGTTGTAAATGGCCATTTTGAGGGATTTTTCCACATGCCCTAGTAACAGATCCCTCAGTGCGTTGTCATCTTTATCCTGAAAGGAAGAAAAATGGATTAGGAAAAACAAACAAATGACCAACTGGGAAAATTCACCACTGCACAACCAGGAAGGACTCATGTTTGACCCCAGGCCACACAGAATTAGCTGACTTCAGTAGAAATGTTAAGTGAGACAATGAATGCCACATACATCAGTGGCACCTCTGCTGGCACAGAATAGTGTTTCAAACATCCAAAAAGACACCTGCCTCATTTCATACAAGAGAAACAATTTGAAGACCCGTGGGCACAAGGTTCAAAGTTACAGCACTGGCCAGGATACAACTGCTCAGGAGTCTCATGCAAGGAAGAAATGAGCAAACTTTGCTGCAAATTCTGACATTCCATACTCCGCAGAGGCACGCACAGACACGGACAGTTGGGAAAGGGAAAAAAAAATCTAAAATTACCAGGCTGTTCAGTGAAGTGAGCTGGGAAGCAACAGTTTGAGAAATGGAAAATATGGTTGCAAGAGTGATGTACAGTATTCCCCACACCACTTGAAAAAGGTGCAAACCACAAGCAAAACAAGTCCCTGTTCACCCCACCTCTACCCCAACAGATACACAAAAAAATGTTTTAATATTGCACAATCCCTCTGTAAGCCAAGCTCAACTGTCATAATTGGCTCAGATATGAATATGAAACACTTTAATAGCAATGGACCCATGTTTGCCAAATACAGCAAAGAGAAAGTCTGGAGATTCTCCTCCTCACCAGGAGACAAATTCCCAGCAAAAATGGGCTGTTGGAAATTATAGCCCACAACACCGAGATTCCTAGCAGTCATCTTGTAAATAGGACAGTCAAATTTTGAGTCAAAATGATCAAATTGCCTAGCATGACTTTTTTTTTTGTGTTTCAACATGCCAAAATTGCACCAACGGGAAATGAAGATTCTGTAAGAGTCTAAGAGATGGCAATGGTGTTTCTAGTACTGGGCAACTCAAAGAGGTATTTCTGTCCTCCTGTGCCTAAAGCACTAAAGCATGTAAGTAGTCACCAATCTCCATGGCAAATCAGTCAAATATTCAGCTCACTTGTACAAGGTTATTATTAAAATTCACTTGTGGGGCGTGAGCTTTGCTGACTGAGCCAGCATTTATTATCCATCCCTAGTTGCCCTCGAGTAGATGGTGGTAAGCAGCCACCTTGACCCACTGCAGCCACAGGCTGTAGGAAGACCCACATACTGTTAGGAGAGAATTCCAGGGCTTTGACCGCGTGACACTGAAGGAACAGCAATATATTTCCAAGTCAGGATGGTGACTGCAACTTGCAGGAGGTGGTGTTCCCATGGATCTGCTGCCCTTGTCCTTCAAATGGAAGCAGTCATGGGTTTGGAAGGTGCTGTGGCAAATATCTGCAGTATATCCTGCACATGGTACACACTGCTGCTACTGATTGTTGGTGGTAGAGGGAGTGGATGTTTTCCCTGGATGGTGTCAAGCTTCTTGAGTGTTGCTCATCTAGGCAAGTAAGGAGTATTCCATCACACGCCTGACTTGCACCTCATTGATGGTGGACAGGCTTTGGGGAATCAGAAGGTGCAGGACTCCTCACCCCAGACTGCTTTTGTAATGACTGTGTTGATATGGCGATTCCAGTTTCTGTTCAATGGTAACCCGCAATATGCTCATAGTGGGGGATTCAGTGATGTAATGCCATTAATTTACATAAATGATTTGGATGCGAGCATAAGAGTTAGTAAGTTTGCAGATGACATCAAAATTGGAGGTGCAGTGGACAGCAAAGAGGGTTACCTCAGATTACAACAAGATCTTGACCAGATGGGCCAATGGGCTGAGAAGTGGCAGATGGAGTTTAATCTAGATAAATGCGAGGTGCTGTATTTTGGGAAAGCAAATCTTAGCAGGACTTATACACTTAATGGTAAGGTCCGAGGGAGGGTTGCTGAACAGAGATCTTGGAGTGCAAGTTCATTTCTCCTTGAAAGTGGAGTTGCAGGTAGATAGGATAGTGAAGGAGGCATTTGGTATACTTTCCTTTATTGGTCAGAGTATTGAGTACAGGAGTTGAGAGGTCATGTTGCAGCTGTACAGGACATTGGTTAGGCCACTGTTGGAATATTGTGTGCAATTCTGGTCTCCTTCGGAGAGATGTTGCGAAACTCGAAAGGGTTCAGAAAAGATTTACAAGGATGTTGCCAGGGTTGGAGAATCTGAGCTATAGGGACAGGCTGAACAGGCTGGGGCTGTTTTCCCTGGAACGTCGGAGGCTGAGGGGTGACCTTATAGCGGTTTACAAAATTATGAGGGGCATGGATGGGGTAAATAGGCAGAGTCTTTTCCCTGGGGTCGGGGAGTCCAGAACTCGAGGGCATAGGTTTAAGGTGAGAGGAGAAAGATATAAAAGAGATCTACAGGGCAACTCTTTCACACAGAAGGTGGTATATGTGTGGAATGAGCTGCCAGAGGAAGTGGTGGAGGCTGGTACAATTGCAACATTTAAGAGGTATTTGGATGGGTATATGAATAGGAAGTGTTTGGAGGGATCTGGGCCGGGTGCTGGCTGGTGGAACTAGATTGGGTTGGGATATCTGGTTGGCATGGACAGGTTGGACCGAAGGGTCTATTTCCGTGCTGTACATCTCTATGACTCAGACTCTAAATGCCAAGGATGGCGGTTAGATTGTCTCTTATTGGTGACAGTCATTGACTTGCATTTGTGTGGTGCAAAGTGATTTCAGCAGATACACTCAAATGAATGTAACCTTGCCACTGCCTGCTCTTCTAAACCAATTTTAATCCAGTACCATTGGCTCCTGCATTGCTGAGTTCAGCCCCACTGACAAAGTGAAAATCAGCACAGGCAGGAGCAGTTTATTACTTTTGCACTGTGGCAGAAATAGGGTGTCATTGATGTTTAAGAGATTTGATCGCAAGGTTATGGCAGGCCAAGGTGCACAGAGCTCCAGTCACAGAGGCAGCAGCCACAAGAGACAGCAAAGCAGCTGGATTTAAGGATCCCCAAAGACAGTTGACGATGCAATGAACAGTACTGCTTATGCTGGAGATACATCAGGAAGCTGGTAGCAAATTGATAAGCTGCAGTGCTACCTAGCTTGGAAAATGGAGATCAATTAAACGAATTGGTAAATTTAACACAGACGGAAAATAACAGAATAAAACAGTCGCAGAAAACAAGGATTAATCAACAAGAAGGTTATTATTTTTGTATGGGTTTCCCCCTTTCTAAAGCAAAGGCTGACAACAGCCAACGTCACTACTGACACAAAGCTTTAACTATAAACTAATACAGACAAGAGACAAATGTTGAAACGTTAAGAATATAAACTCACCAGCCTTGTATCACCAGCTGAAATGATAAAGTCAAAGAACGGTTCTAGACCAGCCCAGTAACCTGGGGAGTTCTCCTGCACCTGCTCACAGAGACAAAACATTGCATCATAAACAAATGACCAGGCTCCTTGACATTTGAAGATGTGAATTGAAATAAGCAGAACATTGGAGGTACTTTTCCCTTTGTATATATATATTCTCATTTCAAGAACATACACTTACTTGTTCACATTTCAGATCAGCTAATGGTTTTTACAGGCCTGACCATGACAAAATTCAAAAAAGTGTACAAGCAGCTCCCAATGTTCCACCTCTCCTCGGTTTAGTATGAACATAGTCGGGAGGCCAATTCACCCCAGTCTTCAGTCATTTATAGAGCTTGTGGCTGATCTGCAACTTTTTGCCTCATATTGCTAAATACTTTTGGCTATCATTATCAATTTCATATTTTAAACTAACCAACAATAGCTGTTTGTCTAAAGGAATGTTTCTTCATTTTAGTTATGAAAGGTAACTTTTTTTTTAAAAAAAGCATTACACCTTCTAGTCCCAGATTCACCAACTACAGGAAGTAGTTTCTTCCATTCTATTCCCTTTGCTCCCATTAATATAGTGAAAATTTTGATCAAACCATCCTTTAACCTTCTAAATTATTGGGAACAGTTTATTTAATAAAAAACAGCGTGTTTGCTCTCTCCTTGCAGTTTGACACTTAGAATCCAGTGGAAGCACCAACTCCTGAAAAGGCAGAGTTCAGGCAGGCCAATCTTATTAAATGAGGAGAAAGTGAGGTCTGCAGATGCTGGAGATCAGAGCTGAAAATGTGTTGCTGGAAAAGCGCAGCAGGTCAGGCAGCATCCAGGGAACAGGAGAATCGACGTTTCGGGCATAAGCCCTTCTTCATTCCGGAAGAAGGGCTTATGCCCGAAACGTCGATTCTCCTGTTCCCTGGATGCTGCCTGACCTGCTGCGCTTTTCCAGCAACACATTTTCAGCTCCAATCTTATTAAATCTCAAGTTTACTCTGGGGCTGCAACCTGCAAAATGACACAACATCTCACCAGTAAGAATATTTTGGCAGCTCACATTTGCTGTAGAGAATCTTCAACAGATAGTACAGGTGTTTATATCACAACACTAAGTTTCTGGGCCCAGACCCGACAACCATGAACAGTGAGGAAGGCAAAGTCATGATTAACATTTGAGAAATTAAGACTTGATTGGCTGAAGACTGTTCAACTTCAGTTAACTAGACCAAAGTAAAATTGAAATGATTTAAGTGGATTGTTTGCTACAGTAAGAACTAGTTGAGTTTGAGATGGGCTTAAGTTGCATCTGGCAAAAAGGGGGGGGGGGGAATCCTGTGGTGCAGTGGTGCTGCCCCTCTCTTTGCACCAGGAGGCCCAGGTTCAAGTTCTAGTTTCTTCAGGTGTGTAATAACATCTCCGAACAGGTGGATTATAAAATCCATCTAAACCACATTGCACCCATGTAAACGCTTCCATCAAGAGGATTACAGAAAGCACTTACTTTTAAAATAGTCTTGCTGACCACGTTATTATGAAATTTATAGCACAGAAAACAGAGTGCTCAGCCCAACTGGTTTGTACTGGCATTTAAGATTCACTTCCCTGCCTACGTCATTTCATCCTGTCAATATAGCCTATTCCTTTCTCACTCATTTGCTTATCTAGCCTCTCAATAAAAAGTCTCTCTAGTATTTACCTCAACAACGTGGTAGCAGGTTAAATATTGTAATTACTGTCTGGGTACAGAGGCTCCTTTTAGCTATCTTCCACTCACAGCTCCAAATTTTAACATCTCCCCCAGTTTCCCAACCATCAGTAACTCCCTTTAATCATCTTACATGGAAGTACACAGCCCACTACTTTCACACTAAAATGAAATGGGAACAGTATTAAGGTCATAAACATTATACTTTGATTCACTTGCCAGTTACATAGATGAAGACCAGTCCAAGACAACTAGTGAGTAACATCTTCCAAGAAAGCGCCAATAATTTAGTGTTAGAATTTGTCCCACAATGCTAGCCTGCGAAAAATCAAACAACTCAAAAAGGTGTTTTGAGGGGGAAACAGGTCTCTGGCACAGAGTCTGTCCCTGTTGCTCAGAAGGGAAAGGGGGGGGCTGGGTGGAGCAGAGCATTAGTCATTGGGGACTCCGTAGTTAAGGGGACAGGTAGGAGGTTCTGTGGGAACCGAGAGAGACTCTCTGTTGGCGTGTTGCCTCCCAGGTGCCAGGGTTCACTAATGTCTCTGTTCGGGTTTTCGGGATTCTCGAGGGGGAGGGGGAGGGGGAGCAGCCCCAAGTCATGGTCCACATAGGTACTACGACGTAGATAGGAAAAGAGATGGGGATTTAAGCAGAAAGTCAGGGAGCTAGGGTGGAAGCTTAGTGCTAGAACAAACAAACAGTTGTTATCTCTGATTTGTTACCCATGCCACATGCTCACGAGGCGAGGAGTTGGGAGAGAGAGGAGTTGAACATGTGGTTACAGGGATGGTACAGGAGGGTGGATTTTGGATGCCTGGATAATTGGGGCTCATTCTGGGGTAGGTGGGACCTCTACAAACAGGATGGTCTACACCTGAACCAGAGAGGTATCAATATCCGGGGGGGGGGGGGGGGGGATTTGCTAATGCTCTTGAGTAGGGTTAAACTAATTCAGCAGGGGGATGGGAACCTAAAAATTGTAGTTCTAGTGTCTAGGAGAGTGAGAGTAGCGAGTTCAGAAGTAAAAGGTTCAAGGTTGCAAGAGCTCACCGGCAAGCGGGAAGGTGGTTTGAAGGGTGCCTACTTCAAAGCCAGGAGCATCCGGAATAAGGTGGGTGAACTTGAAGTCTGGGTTGGTACGTAGGACTTCAATGTTGTGGCCATTTCAGAGACATGGGGAGAGCAGGGACAGGAATAGTTGTTGAAGGTTCCAGGATTGAGATGTTTCAATAAGAGCAGAGAAGATAGTAAAAGAGAGGGAGGTGTGGCATTGTTAGTCAAGGACAGTATTACGGTGGCAGAAAGGACGTTTGAGGACTTGTCTACTGAGGTAGTATAGGCTGAGGTTAGAAACAGGAAAGGAGAGGAGAGGACACCCTGTTGGGAGTTTTCTATCGGCCTCCGAATAGATCCAGAGATGTAGAGGAAAGGATAGCAAAGATGATTCTGGATAGGAGTGAAAGTAACAGAGTAGTTGTTATGGGGGACTTGATAACTTTCCAAATGTTGACTGGAAATACTATAGGAGAAAGTGAGGACTGCAGATGCTGGAGATCAGAGCTGAAAAATGTGTTGCTGGAAAAGCGCATGTCAGGCAGAATCAAAGGAACAGGAGAATCGACATTTCGGGCATAAGCCCTTCTTCAGGAATGAGGAGGGTGTGCCAAGCAGGCTAAGATAAAAGGTAGGGAGGAGGGACTTGGGGGAGGGGCATTAGGAATGTGACAGGTGGAAGGAGGTTAAGGTGAAGGTGATAGGCTGGAGAGGGGCTGGGGGCAGAGAGATCGGGAAGATGATTGCAGGTCAAGAAGGCGGTGCTGAGTCCGAGGGTTGGGACTGAGATGGGGGGGGGGGGGGGGGGGGAATGAGGAAGCTGGAGAAATCTGCATTCATCCCTTGTGGTTGGAGGGTTCCTAGGCGGAAGATGAGGCGCTTGGAAATATTATAGTTCTAGTACTTTCGATGAGTCAGGTTTTTGTCCAGTGTGTGCAGGATGGTTTCCTGACAGTATGTCGACAGGCCAAAAAAGGGCAAGGCCACATTGGCTGTGGTACTGAGTAATGAACCAGACCAGGTGTTAGATTTGGAGGTAGGTGAGCACTTTGGCGATAGTGACCACAATTCGGTTATGTTTACTTTAGTGTGGAAAGGGATAGGTTTATACCACAGGACAAAGTTATAGCTGGGGGAAAGGCAATTATGAAGTGATGGCAGGATTTAGGATGCACAGGATGGGGAAGGAAACTGCAGGGGATGGGCACAATTGAAATGTGGAGCTTATTCAAGGAACAGCTACTGCATGTCCTTGATAAGTATGTACCTGTCAGGCAGGGAGGAAGTGGTCGAGTGAAGGAGCCGTGGTTTACTAAAGACGTTGAATCTCTTGTCAAGAGGAAGAAGGCGGCTTATGTTAGGATGAGACGTGAAGGCTCAGTTAGGGTGCTTGAGAGTTACAAGTTAGCCAGGAAGGGACCCAAAGAGCGTGCTCAGGGGAGCCAGAAGGGGACATGAGAAGTCATTGGCAGATAGCTTTAGGGTTTTTCTTGATCCTTTCTATAGGTAGATCAGGAACAAAAGAATGACTAAGAGTAGGGTTAGGGCCAATCAAGGATAGTAGTGGGAAGTTGTGCGTGGAGTCTGAGGAGATAGGGGAAGCGCTAAATATATATTTTTCATCAGTATTCACACTGGAAAGAGACAATGTTGCCGAGGAGAATACTGAGATACAGGCTACTAGACGAGACGGGATTAATCTTGACTCTAATCTCCAGCATCTGCAGTACCCACTTCTGCCTAGCTGGGATTGAGGTTCACAAGGAGGAGGTGTTAACAATTCTGGAAAGTGTGAAAATAGATAAATCCCCTGGACCACTTGGGATTTATCCTAAGATTTTCTGGGAAGTCAGGGAGGAGATTGCAGAGCCTTTGGCTTTGATCTTTAGACCATCATTGTCTCCAGGAACAGTGCCAGAAGACTGGAGGATAGCAAATGTTATTCCCTTGTTCAAGAAGGGGAGTACAGATAACACTGGTAATTATAGACCAGTGAGCCTTACTTCAGGTGTGGATAAAGTGTTGGAAAAGGTTATAAGCGATAGGATTTATAATCATTTGAAAAAGGAATTAAGCGGATCAGGGATAATCAACACAGTTTTGTGAAGGGTAGGCCGTGCCTCACAAACCTTATTCAGTTCTTTGAGATGGTGACCAAACAGGTGGATGAGCGTAAAGCAGTTGATGTGGTATATATGGATTTCAGTAAGGCATTTGATCAGGTTCCCCATGGTAGGCTATTGCACAAAATACAGAGGCATAGGATTGAGGGTGATGTGGCAGTTTGGATCAGAATTAGCTAGGTGAAAGAAGACAGAGGGCGGTGGTTGATGGGAAATGTTCATCCTGGAGTTCAGTTATGAGCGGTGTACCACAAGGATCTGTTTTGGGGCCACTGCTATTTGTCATTTTTATAAATGACCTAGATGAGGGCATAGAAGGATGGGTTAGTAAATTTGCGAATGACACTAAGGTTAGGGGGGTTGTGGACAGTGTGGAAAGATATTGCAGGTTACAAAGGGAAATAGATAAGCTGCAGAGCTAGGCTGAGAGGTGGCAAATGGAATTTAATGCAGAAAAGGGTGAGGTGATTCACTTTGGAAGAAGAAAACAGGAATACGGAGTACTGGGGTCATGGTAAGATTCTTGGTAGTGTAGTTAAGCAAAGAGATCTCTGTGTCCACATACATAGATCCCTGAAAGTTGCCACCCAGGTTGATAGGGTTGTTAAGGAAGCATACGGGTGTTTAGGTTTTATTGATAGAGGGATTGGAGTTTCGGAACCACGAGGTCACGCTGCAGCTGTACAAAACTCTGGTGCAGCCGCACTTGGAGTATTGCGTACAGTTCTGGTCACCACATTATGGGAAGGATGTGGAAGCTTTGGAAAGGGTGCAGAGGAGATTTACTAGGATGTTGCCCTGGTATGGAGGATAGGCCTTAAGAGGAAAGGCTGAGGGACTTGAAGCTGTTTTCATTAGAGAGAAGGTGGTTGAGAGGTGACTTAAAGAGAGACATACAAGATAATCAGAGGATTAGATAGAGTGGACAGCAAGAGCCTTTTTCCTCAGATGGTAATGGCTAGCACAAGGGGACATCGCTTTAAATGGAGGGGTGATAGATATACGACAGATGTCAGAGGTAGTTTCTTTACTCGGAATAGTAGTGGTGTGGAACAGCCTGCCTGCTTCAGTAGTAGACTCACTATCTTGAAGGGCATTTAAATGGTCATTGGATAAACATATGGATGAAAATGGAATTGTGCAGGATAGATGGGCTTCACACTGGTTCTACAGGTCAGCGCAACATCGAGGGCCGAAGGGCCTGTTCTGCGCTGTAATGTTCTAAACCTTTTCCCTCTCAACTTAAACCTATGCCTTCTAGTTTTGGACTCCCCTACCGTGGGGGGGGGGGGGGGGGGGGGGGGGGGGGGGGAGGAGGAAAACCTGGTCTATTCACATATTCATGCCCCTCATGATTTTACATACCTCTAAGGTCACCCCTCAGCCTCCAATAGAGCCTATTCAGCCTCTCCTGGCAACAGTCTTGTAAATTTTTCTGTACCCTTTCAAGTTTCACAACGTCTTTCCTACAGCAGAGAGACCAGAATTGAACACAGTATTCCAAATGTGGCCCCATTGTCTTGTACAGCCACAACATAACGTTCCAACTCCTATGTTCAATGCACTGACCAGTAAAGGCCAGGTTTGGGGCCGGATATTTCATGTGTGTTGTGTAACAATTTAAGTGACTGTTCAGTGGAAACCAGCCTTCAGATGGATACAGGTCCACTGCATAATTCAAAAAGCACCAGTCATCAAGCGGAGCTTACTGCGCTCTCAGTTTAGGAAAAGCCGGAGACTACAGCAGAGCACAAAAAGCAAAAAGCAAGAAAATTGAAGAAGCGAAACGCAAGATAGATTAGAGCAGGCACTGAATGAGACTTTATTATTCTTGCTTCTCTAGCATTCATGTAGTTTAAAAAGGAGCAGACTGAGCCTGCTCTGTCATTCAATGTGACTGATCTTGGGATTTCCAACTTCACTGTTCCACCTACTTCCCACATCCCTCGATTCCCCACGACAACATTATTTAAGGCTGAGAAATTTTTGTTCAACCGTGGAGCATTCATAACCCTCTGCGGTACAGGATTCTAAAACTTCACAACCCTTTCCTGAAGACATTTCTCATGCTCATCCTAAATGAATGAATGTTTGAGTTCCCAGCAAAGGGGAATGGTCCTTTTACTAGCCATCTTATTAAGCCTCGTCAGAATCTATGATTCAGTAAGATAAGCCCATTAAGGTGGTGACTTGTCAATGCAAACTATAAAAGAAGTAATTGGTTACTCTTCGGAGGGTTGGTGTGGACGTGTTGGGCCGAAAGAAAAAAAAAACATGCATTGCTTGCAGCTCAGGTCCATTGATTCCTTTAATAGCTAAGTAACTGAGGAAATGCGCAACAGCATGGGCCAGCTAAGTTCTCAGGGAAAACATGATAAAGACAGGGCTTTAATCTTAAAAAAATATTGTGGTTGCTAGAAATCAAAGAAGATTTTTTTTAAAAACTGGAACACTCAGGGCTGAGTATATGAGTGTAAAAAAATTGCAGGATATGGGGTAAAAACAATGACTGCAGATGCTGGAAACCAGATTCTGGATCAGTGGTGCTGGAAGAGCACAGCAATTCAGGCAGCATCCGAGGAGCTTCGAAATCGACGTTTCGGGCAAAAGCCCTTCATCAGGAATAAAGGCAGAGAGCCTGAAGCGTGGAGAGATAAGCTAGAGGAGGGTGGGGGTGGGGATAGAGTAGCATAGAGTACAATAGGTCAGTGGGGAGGAGATGAAGGTGATAGGTCAGGGAGGAGAGGGTGAAGTGGATAGGTGGAAAAGGAGCTGGGCAGGTCGGACAAGTCAAGGGGATCGTGTTGCTGGAGGTTAGAAACGAGGATGAGGTGGGGGAAGGGGAAATGAGGAAGCTGTTGAAATCCACATTGATGCCCTGGGGTTGAAGTGTTCCGAGGCGGAAGATGAGGCGTTCTTCTTCCATGCGTCTGGTGGTGAGGGAGCGGCGGTGGAGGAGGCCCAGGACCTCCATGTCCTCGGCAGAGTGGGAGGGGGAGTTGAAATGTTGAGCCCACGGGGCGGTTTGGTTGATTGGTGCGAGTGTCTCGGAGATGTTCCCTAAAGCGCTCTGCTAGGAGGCGTCCAGTCTCCCCAATGTAGAGGAGACCGCATCAGGAGCAACGGATACAATAGATGATATGAGTGGATGTGCAGGTAAAACTTTGATGGATGTGGAAGGCTCCTTTAGGGCCTTGGATGGAGGTGAGGGAGGAGGTGTGGGCACAGGTTTTACAGTTCCTGCGGTGGCAGGGGAAAGTGCCAGGATGGGAGGGTGGGTCGTAGGGGGGCGTGGACCTGACCAGGTAGTCACGGAGGGAACGGTCTTTGCGGAAGGCGGAGAGGGGTGGGGAGGGAAATATATCCCTGGTGGTGGGGTCTGTTTGGAGGTGGCGGAAATGTCGGCGGATGATTTGGTTTATGCGAAGGTTGGTAGGGTGGAACGTGAGCACCAGGGGCGTTCTGTCCTTGTTGCGGTTGGAGGGGTTAGGTCTGAGGGCAGAGGTGCGGGATGTGGACGAGATGCATTGGAGGGCATCTTTAACCATGTGGGAAGGGAAATTGCGGTCTCTAAAGAAGGAGGCCATCTGGTGTGTTCTATGGTGGAACTGCTCCTCCTGGGAGCAGATACGGCGGAGGCTGAGGAATTGGGAATACGGGATGGCATTTTTGCAAGAGATAGGGTGGGAAGAGGTGTAATCCAGGTAGCTGTGGAAGTCGGTGGGTTTGTAGAAAATGTCAGCGTCAAGTCGGTCATCACTGATGGAGATGGAGAGGTCCAGGAAGGGGAGGGAGGTGTCAGAGATGGTCCAGGTAAATTTAAGGTCAGGGTGGAATGTGTTGGTGAAGTTGATGAATTGCTCAACCTCCTCGCGGGAGCACGAGGTGGCGCCAATGCAGTCATCAATGTAGCGGAGGAAGAAGTGGGGAGTGGTGCCGGTGTTGTGCTGTTGTGCTCTCGGCAATAAATGTTGGGCAAGTCAGCGAAGCCCATATCCAGAATCTGGTTTCCAGCATCTGCAGTCATTGTTTTTACCTTTTGCTTCCTAAACTCAAACCAGCAGAAAATTGCTACAAAGTGTTGATACTTAATGGCAAGATCCTGGGGAATGTTCCTAAACAAAGAGACCTTGGAGTGCAGGTTCAGAGTTCCTTGAAAGTAGAGCCGCAGGTAGATAGGATAGTCAAGGCGGCATTTGGTATGCGTTGCTTTATTGGTCAGAACATTGAGTATCGGAGTTGGGAGGTCATGTTGCGGCTGTACAGGACATTGGTTAGGCCACTGTTGGAATATTGCGTGCAATTCTGGTCTCCTTCCTATCAGAAGGATGTTGTGAAACTTGAAAGGATTCAGAAAAGATTTACAAGGATGTTGCCAGGGAGAGGCTGAACAGGCTGGGGCTGTTTTCCCTGGAGCGTCGAAGGCTGAGGGGTGACCTTATAGAGGTTTATAAAATCGTGAGGGGCATGGATAGGGTAAATAGACAAAGTCTTTTCCCTGAGGTGGGGGGAGTCCAGAGCTAGAGGGTATAGGTGTAGGATAAGAGGGGAAAAATATAAAAGGGACTTATGGGGCATCTTTTTCACGCAGAGGGTGGTGTGTGTGTGGAATGAGCTGCAGAGGAAGTGGTGGAGGCTGGTACAATTACAACATTTAAAAGGCACCTGGATGGGTATATGAATAGGAAGGGGTTAGAGGGATATGGGCCAGGTGCTGGTAAATAGGACTAGATTAGGTTAGGATATCTGGTCAGCATGGATGAGTTGGACCAAAGGATCTGTTTCCGTGCTGTACTTCTATATGACTGCCGATATTAGGTAACTGCAATCACAAATTCCTTCAAATCAACGACAGTAAAGGTCACGAGTTAGGAAGGTGCTGTTGAAGCAGCCTTGGAATGTTGTTGCAGTGCGGCTTGTAGACAGCACAGCACATGGCTAGGATTTGGAATGCACAGGGTGTGTGGTGGAGGCTGATTCAGTCCAGACCTTTAATAAAGAACTGGATAATTATTTGAAATACAAGACTACAGGGAAATGGAACTAAATGAGTTTATCTTCCAGTGAGCTAGCACAGATGTGATAGGTCAAATGGACTCCTTACCTAATCCAAATGGAGTGAGAAAGCTGGTGCACAAACAGCACCATCCCAAAACAGGATGTGATATCAAGCCCAAAAACTATCACACAGTTACTCTTTCAAGATTAAAGGGCCCACACTTCAGTTGTGACTCTGAGTATGATCTACACTTCCAAGTAAAAGAAAATAGCTGTGCCCTCTACCCATGCAGAGAAGCAATCCACTATATGGAGTGAAAAAAAAGAATGAGAGATAAATAAAGAAAATATAAAGATTACTTAATACCTTTCACAACCTCAAAACACTTTACAGTCAATGAAAGCCTTTTGAATGTATCACTGTTGGAAATGTGGAGATAGTCAATTTGTGAACAGCAAGCTCCCACAAACAGAAATGAGATCACAAACAGATAATGTTTGAGGGATATACACTGCCTACCTCTGGCATGAGTGCCAGTCTGGATTTCTGGGCTCTCGTCTCTGGACTGGAATGTGATTGCGCAACATTCTGATTCAGAGCCAAATCTGCCACCCACCAAGTGACAGCTGGCACCCTGCCAGCTTGCGGTCAAATGGGAAATAACCACTCAGGAGATACAATTGGATCCCAGTAGCTCCAATTCACCTGGACTCAGAGGAAGGTCTGAATCACAGTCTTAACACCACAGAGGAAAGCCACTTTTTCAACTTGATTAGCTCAGGGAGCCAATACTGCAGAGCTCACTGTTGCCTATCCCCTCTCAGATAGAAAGTCTGTTCGTGCCTCAGGACAGTACTGTAGACTACAAGTGCTTTCTTCTCCCTCCTCAGCACCTAACAAGAGAGAAACAAATCCGCACAGGAAAACTCCACTTGGCACTTTGCCTGGGGTGGGTTACTTCCAAGCTCAGGAGAGCTTGGAAACAAATCAAGTTCACAGTTTTGGCAAGTTTAACCCTCAAGCTCCAGTCTGCCATCAGGTCACAGCACATCCTCACTGTAACTTCTGCAGCGCTGGGTCAGCTGGTGCTTGCTGCAGCTCTATTAAACTGTTTCTGAAAATTTTATGTCTTTAAAAAGATTCATTACTCAAAGTTCTATTAAAAAGGGTTGTAACATCCTCTTGTACAAGTGTATGTAAAACATTTGTCCCGCCATTTAACAATTCCTTGCAATGGTAAAAGTGCTCCTGTCCGCTCTACACAATGACTGCATTGTGCTGCAGCAGGTCACAATAATCCAACAGGAAGTTTTTCCACAGCATGCTCCCACGCACAGTGGCTGAATTAACGATATACTGAACTGAGACAGTTCTATATTTACAGTTAAACAGCAGTATATTAAGTCATTAAAATATCTCATCAGTACTTTACAACACAAATCACCACAAAAGTGCAATGTTGCCAAACAAGGTGCTCCTTTTGCCAAATGATTGATATTCAATGGATCTGTGTTATTGGGAATTTAAGAGAAAAATGTCTGCACTTCAGAAGTAGAGTACCCTTCATCACAACTCATTCTCAACAACAACCTGAACTGACAGTTGGGATTTCAGCTTGACATGAGGGACAGCAATTTAATCTATGCAGCACTCCCACACAACAACATTGACAGCACAGGGAATTCAAAAGGAGCAAAGTAGTAAAAGGGAGAGAAATGAGGGAACTTGTTAGAAAGTATGATTCCACAACTTGACAAACGTTTTTCTGAAAGAAGAATGGTGGTAAAGTAAATGTTTGAGCAGAATTCAAATGTGCAATTGAAAGCTCTACTGCAGTTGGTGACAGAGAAGACAGGGAGGAAGCAAACCAACCCAGAGTGCGTATTCAGGAACATGTGGCACGGTGGCACAGTGGTTAGCACTGCTGCCTCGCAGCGCCAGAGACCCGGGTTCAATTCCCGCCTCAGGCGACTGACTGTGTGGAGTTTGCATATTCTCCCCGTGTCTGCGTGGGTTTCCTCCGGGTACTCCGGTTTCCTCCCACAGTCCAAAAGATGTGCAGGTCAGGTGAATTGGCCATGCTAAATTGCCCGTAGTGTTAGGTAAGGGGTAAATGTAGGGGTATGGGTGTGTTGCGCTTCGGCAGGTCGGTGTGTAATGTAATCTAATCTAATCTAAAAATCTAATTGCATAAGTAGTGTTGAGCATGGCACTGCAGTATTTAAAGCCAGGAAGGATTTGTGTCTATAGACTGGGGGACCAGCCAGGCAGTGAAAGTCAGCAGGGATGGGATTGGGAGCAGCATGGATCATCACGTAAGATAGGATCCCAAGCAGCACAGCTCTGGATGAATCAGTCTTGATAGAAGATGGAGCCTGTGAAACAGCTGCCAAGAATATTGGATAAAAAGTGTTAATGAATTTAGGAATGATTGAACTAAGAAAGGAAATTGATTGCTCAGGAGGCAGACCAGGTCAAGAGGGAAGGAAGTGAATCTAGTCAACACTGGAAAACAAAAAGGGCAAACATTCCTAGGAGATAGGAACTGGAAGGGAGGACAGTGGAGTTGAAGTGGACAGATAGCAGAGCAAATCACCTCAAGATGAGGAATGCTATGAATTTCTTTATGCAATATAAAAAGGTTAATCAGTTTAAAAAAAAGACATTTGAGGTTACCCATATTTTCCAGTACGATCCTGTACAAACAGGACGTTGCGCGAGACAACAAGACAATACTGCTCGAGGTGATCAAACAAGAGAACCTGGATGCATAACTGGTTCAATGACTGACTGCACAAATTATGTATCCTACAATCAGAGGTTGCAAAGGTGATTGCTGTAACCGGGTAAAAGCTAGTGGTGAGACATAGAAAGTGGAGACAGGTGCCAAAACAGAGGAAAGGCAACTTTTCGTTAGATCAGCAAAGCAAGCAAAGTCACTTTAGACAGTGTGTTAAGGAGTTGCGTCAATTAAGATTAGATCCTCAAAGTCTAGAATCAGATTTGAAAAATCAAGCACCTGAGCCTGGGGTGATTCTTTCACAGAGAGCTGAGTTGACACATGAAAATGTACTCTCGTGCTATACTTTCTTGTGAAACAGTGAAGTATAGGCCTGCTTCAAGTGTTTTATCTTATGCCAAAAGTAAACTGACGGCATTTAAACTAGAAACCCAACACTAAGAAACTTACAATGGCAAGCATTCAAAAGGCTTTCAGCTTTGTGTATGCAGAGTCAAAAAAGTCAACTCTGAAATCTGTTGTCAAAGCTTTCACCTACTGAAATAAAGGCTCAAATGACTTAAGAAAGTAATTCTATCAATGTGCAAATAGGATCTACTTGATACCTATTTCAGCAAGATGATGATGGTACAGTGCAATGTTACTGGACTAGTAAATCAGAGGCCCAGACCAATAGTATGGGGACATGAGTTCCAATTATGGAGTCAGAGTCGTACAGCACAGAAACAGAGCCTTCAGTCCAACTCATCCATGCAGACCAGATATCCTAAATTACTCTGGTCCCAGTTGCCAGCATTTGGCCCATATCCCTCTACACCCTTCCCATGCGTGAGAGAGTGTGAGAGAGTGTGAGAGAGTGTGAGAGAGTGTGAGAGAGTGTGAGAGAGTGTGAGAGAGTGTGAGAGAGTGTGAGAGAGTGTGAGAGAGTGTGAGAGAGTGTGAGAGAGATATATCCTCAAGATTTTAAGCTTTTAAAAGGTCATCCCTCAGCCTCCAACTCTCCAGAATAATAGCCCCAGTCTATTCAACCTCTCCCTATAGCTCAAACCCTCATCCTGGCAACATCTTGTAAATCTTATCTGAACCCTTTCAAGGTTCACAACTTCCTTCTTATAGCAGGCAGACCAGAATTGAATGCAGTATCCCAAAAATGGCCTCACCAATGTCCTGTACACTTGCAACATGACATCCCAACTTCTTTACTCAATACACTAACCAATAAAGGCAAGCGTTCCAAACGCCTTCTTCACTACCCTGTCTAACTGCAATTCAAATCCGAATCCTATCATTGGAGGTTCAAATCCTACAACAGCAGCAAATCTAAATTTATAGTTAATAAAACTTGGAAATGAAAACTAGTCTCGGTCTCAGCAAACGATCAATTGTTGCAGAAGCCCATCTGGTTCACTAAATGCCTTTTGGGAAGGATACCTGACATTTTTAATGTGGTCAAGCCTACACATAACCTCAGACCCATAGTAACATGATTGACTTTTAACTACCCTCTGAAACGGGCTAGCAAGCCACTCAGTTTAAGGACAATCAACAAACACCAGCCTTGTCAGTGATAGTTATAATTTCCTCCCCTCTACTCTTGCAGGGAGCTATGCAACCCCAATTCCCCCATTCACAGGGTCTTTAACAGCAAAACCAAGTTGCTACAAATTGCCATCAATGTAACTACGGACTCTGATCCCACAAGGAAAAAAAAGGCTTCCACTGGTAGCTCAGTTCGCAATTAGCGGGCACAGATTAAAGATGAAACTTTTTTTAAAATAAATAAAGCATGTTGGGTTATAATTGGAAATTATATGGGTGAAAATTAGGCAAATATGCATAACTTTCCAAAGAGAGTGGCATACACATAAAAAGGTGTATTTTGAAGGGCTGTGGGGAAAAAAGCTGACCAACGGACAGCTTTGAGACAGCTGGTAAATACATGATGCACTTAGTACTGTACTATAGGAATCTATGATTACATAAACACTATTTTTGTAGCTCCAGTATATTTTAGATAGTGAGGAGCAGAAATAAAGTCATTAAATTCATTTTCCTTTCATAAATATCTTTCCCTGGAATGAAGCCAACATTAATGGATCAACATTAGCAGGATGTCAGGATCATTCCATCTATTTAGGACAAAAATAGAGGCATTGCTTGAGGCCTTTTACAAGGAGTTACTCTGCAGGAGCAAGAGCAACCACAAAACTAACCTAGTCATTTTACCACAAACATTAAAATGCAATAATTTTAAAAAGGGACATCAGTTGTTAAAGCATTTGGCAATATTAAATGACATAATTAACTACTAATTGCATCTGTATGCTTCTAAATCATAGATACCAAGAAGAAACACTATCATACACACTGCTGAGTCCAGCATTTTGAACCAGAGAGCTTTTCAGGCAAAGTTGATTGGTAACCACATTGTGCGTAAAATAACAGCATCATTGAACAACTCAAAAACGAGAGACAGACAAGGCTGGGGGGTGGAATCATGCCTTGAACACAGAAATTACTTTGTTGAAAAGAAACAAAAACGTTCATGATTAGCTCAGTATAATAGAATACAGTTGTAGCGGAGATAGAAGGGATGAATTATACATGCATGGTATAAAGGAACATAGGAGTTATTGGGCTTGTAGTCCAGAGATGTGGATTTACAATCAAGGGACAGGAATTCCAACCCTGCCCTGCCAGTTGGGACATTTAAATCAATTCAAAATTTACTAACGGAATTCAAAAGAGAAAAACTAGTTGCAGTACTCTCAACCAAACTGCAGAATGATTGTTAAAAATGCATCTGGTTCACAAATGTTCTGTCGCCAAGCTAGCCAACTGAGCTAAGATTATCTCAGTAATTGCTATTAAAGATATAGGCATACAAACAAGAAGAAAACTGATTAGATACAGATTGGACATCAGGCAATTAGTGGTTGAAATTTTGGAAATTTCAAGACTGCTTCTTAGAATCTCTAATGTGGAAGCAGGCCATTCAGCCCAGAGTCCACACCAATTCTCCAAAGAGCATCTCATCCAAACACACCACCCGACCCAATCTCAGTAAACCCTGGATTTCCCAAGGCCAATCCACCCTAACCTGCACACCCCTGGGCACTATGGGACAATTTCCCATGGCCAATCCACCTAACCTGCACACCCCCTGGGCACAATGGGACAATTTAGCATGGCCAATCTAGGCAACATCAAAGGAGCAGGAGAATCAACGTTTCGGGCATAAGCCCTTCTTCAGGAATGAGGAGGGTGTGCCAAGCAGACTAAGATAAAAGATAGGGAGGAGGGACTTGGGGGAGGGGCGTTGGGAATGAGATAGGTGGAAGGAGGTTAAGGTGAGGGTGATAGGCTGGAGAGGGGTTGGGGGCGGAGAGGTCGGGAAAAAGGTTGCAGGTCAAGAAGGCGGTGCTGAGTCTGAGGGTTGGGACTGAGAAAAGGTGGGTGGGGTGGTAGGGGAAATGAGGAAGGTGGAGAAATCTGCATTCATCCCTTGTGGTTGGAGGGTTCCTAAGCAGAAGATGAGGTGCTCTTCCTCCAGGCGTCGTGTTGCCATGGTCTGGCGATGGAGGCGGCCAAGGACCTGCATGTCCTTGGCGGAGTGGGAGGAGGAGTTAGTGTTCAGCCACGGGGCGATTGGGTTGGTTGGTGCAGGTGTCCCAGAGGTGTTCTCTGAAACGTTCCGCAAGTAGGCGGCCTGTCTCCCCAAAGTATAGGAGGCCACATCAGGTGCAGCAGATGCAATAAAATGATGTGTGTGGAGGTGCAGGTGAATATGTGATGGATATGAAAAGATCCCTTGGGGCCTTGGAGGGAAGTGAGGGCGCAAGTTTTGCATTTCTTGCGGTTGCAGGGGAAAGTGCTGGGAGTGGAGGTTGGGTTGGTGGGGGGTGTGGAGCTGACGAGGAAGTCGCGGAGGGAGTGGTCTTTCCGGAACGCTGATAAGGGAGGGGAGGGAAATATATCCTTGGTGGTGGGGTCTGTTTGGAGGTGGCGGAAATGACGAAGGATGATACAATGTATCTGGAGGTTGGTGGGGTGGTAGGTGAGGACCAGTGGCGTTCTGTCCTGGTGGCAATTGGAGGGGCGGGACTCAAGGATGGAGGTGCGGGAAGTGGAGGAGATGCGGTGGAGAGCGTCGTCGACCACGTCTGAGGGGAAATTGCGGTCTTTGAAGAAGGAGGCCATCTGGGCTGTTCGGTATTGGAATTGGTCCTTCTGGGAGCAGATGCGGCGGAGGCGAAGGAATTGGGAATATGGGATGGCGTTTTTACAGGGGGCAGGGTGGGAGGAGGTGTAGTCGAGGTAGTTGTGGGAGTCGGTCGGTTTATAATAAACGTCCGTGTTGAGTCGGTCGTCCGAGATAGAAATGGAGAGGTCTAGGAAGGGGAGGGAGGAGTCTGAGACGGTACAGGTAAATTTGAGGTCGGGGTGGAAAGTGTTACCTTCCCCTGCAACCACAAGAAATGCAAAACTTGCACTCACACCTCCCCACTCACTTCCCTCCAAGGCCCCAAGGGATCCTTCCATATTCATCACATATTCACCTGCACCTCCACACACACCATTTACTGCATCCGCTGCACCCGATGTGGCCTCCTATACATTGGGGAGACAGGCCACCTACTTGGGGAACGTTTCAGAGAACACCTCTGGGACACCTGCACCAACCAACTCAATCGCCCCGTGGCTGAACACCAACTCCCCCTCCCACTCCTCCAAGGACATGCAGGTCCTTGGTCTCCTCCATCGCCAGACCATGGCAACACGACACCTGGAGGAAGAGCGCCTCATCTTCTGCTTAGGAACCCTCAAACCACAAGGGATGAATGCAGATTTCTCCACCTTCCTTATTTCCCCTCCCCCCACCTTTTCTCAGTCCCAACCCTCAAACTCAGCACCACCTTCTTGACCTGCAATCTTTTTCCCGACCTCTCCGCCCCCAACCCCTCTCCAGCCTATCACCCTCACCTTAACCTCCTTCCACCTATCGCATTCCCAACACCTCTCCCCCAAGTCCCCCCTCCCTACCTTTTATCTTAGCCTGCTTGGCACACCCTCCTCATTCCTGAAGGGCTTATGCCCGAAACATCGATTCTCCTGTTCCTATGATGCTGCATGACCTGCTGCGCTTTTCCAGCAACACATTTTTCAGCTCTGATCTCCAGCATCTGCAGTCTTCACTTTCTCCTAGCATGGCCGATCCCTGAGTTGGATGGGACAATTTAGCATGACCAATCCGTCCTAACCTGCACATCCCTGGGCACTATGGGACAATTTAGCATGGCCAATCCGCCCTAACCTGCACATCCCTGGGCACTATGGGACAATTACCCATGGCCAATCCACCCTAACCTGCACATCCCTGGGCACTATGGGACAATTTAGCATGGTCAATCCACCCTAACCTACACATCCCTGGGCACTATGGGACAATTTAGCATGGCCAATCCGCCCTAACCTGCACATCCCTGGGCACTATGGGACAATTACCCATGGCCAATCCACCCTAACCTGCACATCCCTGGGCACTATGGGACAATTACCCATGGCCAATCCACCCTAACCTGCACATCCCTGGGCACTATGGGACAATTTAGCATGGCCAATCCACCCTAACCTGCACATCCCTGCACACTATTGGACAATTACCCATGGCCAATCCACCCTAACCTGCACATCCCTGAGCACTATGGGACAATTTAGCATGGTCAATCCACCCTAACCTACACATCCCTGGGCACTATGGGACAATTACCCATGGCCAATCCACCCTAACCTGCACATCCCTGCACACTATGGGACAATTACCCATGGCCAATCCACCCTAACCTGTACATCCCTGGGCACTATGGGACAATTTAGCACGGTCAATCCACCCTAACCTACACATCCCTGGACACTATGGGACAATTTAGCATGGCCAATCCACCCTAACCTGCACATCCCTGGGCACTATGGGACAATTTAGCATGGCCAATCCACCCTAACCTGCACATCCCTGGGCACTATGGGACAATTTAGCACGGCCAATCCACCCTAACCTGCACATCCCTGGACACTATGGGACAATTTCCCATGGCCAATCCACCCTAACCTGCACATCTTTCAACTGTGGGACGAAGCCAGAGCATCCGGAGGAAACTCGGGCAGACACTGGGAGAATGTGCAAACTCCACAGTCGCCCGAGGGTGCGTTCCTGTCCCCAGTTCTGTGAGGCAGCAGATGCGAACCACTGAGCCACCAAGAAAGCTCAAAACAAATCCAAGTGCGAGAATAAAAGATAACATTCGGCGGCCCATTCATTCCTTTCAGCAGTACCAGCCCGCCCCCATCATACAAAAAAAATCCCAACCTGCCCACCGTGGAGACCCTCGGCAGGAAAAGTCTCCGTTACTCGTCGTGCAAAGACGGCAAGAACCCACTTCACGCCCGCTTTAAAACAAAGACATACAACCAGATCGGCTGGATCATAGGGGAAGGCCGACTAGGCCTCACACCCCGGCTTCAGGTTCCTCGGCGACCCCCGCCCGATCCAGCCCTCACACCTACCCGAAGAACGTGGAAACCTTCAGTCCTGCCGCCGGGGAGGGCCGCGCTCTGAGAACTTCCCATTAGCGCCTCTTTCAATCCCGACTCTTGGACAAGGAATTAGGGCAAGACCGAGAAACGGTCAACTTTTAATTCGGGAGAAGGATAGCTATGGTAGGAGAGAAGACAAGCGGTCCCACGAGGGGAGGGAAAAAAAATCGATCGACCCCGCCCCTAGCAACAGAAGCTTACAGACAGCCGTTTTCACCAATCGGCTGTCAGCTGCCGGGCGTCCCATCGCTTCATTGGTCCACAGTGAAAAGGCAGGACACGTTAGTAGCTTAGCAACCTGCAATGATTGACGACAGGGTAACCATTGAGTTGTTCTAAATCCCAATGGAAGGCGTCAGGTCGACAAGGCTTGATTGGATCTGGAGTGCTCCAAGGATCAGCGCTCGGACCTTTCACTTAGGTAAAAACAAGGAGTGCAGATGCTGGAAACCAGAGTCTAGATTAGAGTGGTGCTGGAAAAGCACAGCAGGTCAGGCTGCTCCTCGGATGCTGCCTGACTTGCTGTGCTATTTCAGCCCCTTTCCTTTCACTTGACGAGTAATTGAGAAAGACCCCCTCTTCATTAAATTCTTCCTTGTGCGTTTGGGGCTCTCTGTGCCACCCTCAAAGTGGCTGCAGTAAGAAAAAGACCATGGCACACTTCCTTTCTGAAATATGCCTGAATGAAGGTTTGGAGAAAGATGAGTGATGAGGCTCAATAACAGCCTCTGTGCACTACAGGCAGTTCCCTGGGTCACCCACAGAGATAAACACCAACTATTGATGGAAGACTATCAGCTCAGTGGAAAACATTCTTCCAGTGCTTAGAGTTGATCATAGCTTAGTGTTACATACTGGCATGATTCAAGGTCCAGGACTACCTGTGAGAGATACATGGCAACCACTACAAAGGCATAGTGGAGAAAGGCCATTGTCTCTCAAGTTTTTCAGACTCAATACACCAAGGAGCTGGTAACTTAAGAACCCCTTGGACTAGATACTTGTCATCAAATATAGCAAATGTGACACATCTTGCAATTGTATTGAGGCATCTGAGAGTGTAACATATTCTATTGAATATTTTGGACCTTTCATAATGCCTGATTTTGAATGTTTTGCAATGTATGTTTACAACACTCATGAATAAAGTATATTTTTGGAAAAATAAGTAAGAAAAAGCTAAGAAGAGCCAGGAGGAGACATGAGAAGTCTTTGGCAGGTAGGATCAAGGAAAACCTTAAAGCTTTCTATAGCTATGTCTGGAATAAAAGAATGACTAGAGTAACATTGGGGCCTGTCAAAGACAGGGGTGGGAAGTTGTGCGAGGAGTCCGAGGAAATAGGAGAGGTGCTAAATGAATATTTTTTGTCAATATTCACACTGGAAAAAGACAGTGGGGGAGATTACTGAGATTCATGTGATTAGACTAGGCGGGATTGAGGTTCATAAGGAGGAGATGTTAGCAATTCTGGAAAGTATGAAAACAGATACGTCCCCTGGGCTGGATGGGATTTATCCTAGGATTCTCTGGGAAGCTAGGGAGGAGATTGCAGGCCTTTGGCTTTGATCTCTATGTCATAATTGTCTACAGGAATAGTACCAGAAGACTGGAGGATAGTAACTGTTATCCCCTTGCTCAAGAAGGGAAGTACAAATAACCCTGGTAATTATAGACCTTTGAGCCTAACATCAGTTGTGGGTAAAGTGTTGGAAAGGATTGTGACAGATAGGATTTATAATCATCTAGAAAGGAATAATTTGATTAGGGATAGTCAGCTCGGTTTTGCCTCGGGTAGGTTGTGCCTCACAAACCTTATTGAGTTTTTTGAGAAGGTGAGCAAACAGGTGGATGAGGGTAAAGTGGTTGATGTGGTGTATGTGGATTTCAGTAAAGCATTTGATAAAGTTCCCCACGGTAGGCTATTGCTGAAAATACAATGGCAGGTGATTGAGGGTGATTTAGATCAGAAATAAGAAGACATAGGGTAGTGGTTGATGGGAAATGTTCATCCTGCAGTTCAGTTACTAGTGGTGTACCTAAGGATCTATTTTGGGGCCACTGCTGTTTGTCATTTTTATAAATGACCTAGATGATGGCATAGAAGGATGGGTTAGTAAATTTGCAGATGACACTAAAGCTGGTGGAGTTATGGACAGTGCGGAAAGATGTTGCACGTTACAGAGGGACATAGATAAGCTGCAGAGCTAGACTGAGTGGTGGCAAATGGAGTTTAATGTGGAAGAGTGTGAGGTGATTCACTTTGGAAAGTGTAACAGGAATACAGAGTACTGGGCTAATGGTAAGATTCTTGGCAGTGTAGATGAGCAGAGAGATCTCTGTGTCCACATACATAGATCCCTGAAAGTTGTCACCCAGGTTGATAGGGTTGTTAAGAAGGCGTATGGTGTGTTAGATTTTATTGGTAGAGGGATTGAGTTCATGCTGCAGCTGTACAAAACTCTGCTGCGGCCACACTTGGAGTATTGCGTACAGTTCTGGTCACTGCATTATAGCAAGGATATGAAAACATTGGAAAGGGTGCAGAGGAGATATCCTAGGATGTTGCCTGGTATGGAGGGTAAGTCTTATGAGGAAAAGCTGAGGACTTGAGGCTGTTTTCATTCAAGAAGGTTAAGAGGTGACTTCATAGAGACGTACAAGATGATCAGAGGATTAGATCGGGTGGACAGTGAGAGCCTTTTTCCTTGGATGGCTAGCACGAGGGGACAAAGCTTTAAACTGAGGGATGATAGATATAGGACAGATGTCAGAGGTAGGTTCTTTCCTCAGAGAGTCGTAAGGGCGTAGAGTGCCCTGCCTGTAACAAGAGTAGACTCGACAACTTTAAGGGCATTTAAATAGTCATTAGATAAACATATGGATGAAAATGGAATAGTGTAGGTTAGATGGGCTTCAGATCGGATTCACAGGTCAGTGCAACATCGAGGGCCGAAGGGCTTGTACTGAGCTGTAATGTTCCATGTTCTATCCCATCTCCCAATGCCACAATCCCATGAAAGTGAATGTGCAATGGAACTAGAGAGAAAAACACAAATAAGATATGGAACAAATAGCCTATGACTACAATCCAGCCCAAGCCCCTGCTTTGTAAACCTCATAAAGAAACGATTCAGAGGGCGATTGGATAAACATATGGATGAAAATGGAATAGTGTAAAATAGATGGCTTCAGATTGGTTTCACAGGTCGGTGCAACATCGAGGGCCGAATGACCTGTAGTGCACTGTAATGTTCTATGTTCTAAATTCAACATGGATTTTCATATAAAATACAGTGTGTAGGAGACATTTAATTTTTGTTCTGTAAATTAAAACAACCTGTTTTGTCCTGTATTGTAATTATTTGTATCCTGAAATGCTGATAATTCTGTTATTATCCTGTTATTATTTTAGACTTTGTTTTATTTTAATCGCCTATAACTATTTTATGAATTCTAATTATTTGTTTTATTTGTATCATCATAATTTGGCACCTGTTGCCATGATGATTGTTCAGTAATCCAATGATCTATCTAGCTGTCTGATCTGGGTTGCTCAGTGGTTAGCACTGCTGCCTCAGGGTACCAGGGACCCGGGTTCAATTCTGCCCTTGAGCGACTGCCTGTGTGAAGTTTGTGCATTCTCTCCATCTCTGTGTGGGTTTCGTCCCATGGTCCAAAGATTAAGGTTAAGTGGACCGGCCATGGGAAATGTGAGGTTACAGGGATAGCGTAGGGGTGTGTGTGTGGGTGGGGTGCTCTTTGGAGGGTCAGGATGGACCAAATGGCCTGCTTCTACACTGTAGGGATTCTATATTAATAAATTTAAATTGGATTGTGTTTGCTGATAATATAAAGTTAGGTGGAGGATTCTTGTGCTGTGGTGGTGTCCTTTCCTCTGGGCCAGAAAACCCAAGGTTTAGGTCTCACCCATTCCAGAGCTGTATCAAAATGCACCTGAACAGGTTGGCGTAATGATACATGCATAATTAGATAGGAAACTAAGTTGTAAAGAGAATGCATAGAAATGTTGATAGGCAAGAACATGGAAAATGGAATACAATGTGACAAGCATAACAACAAGTATAAAAGCAGTATGTTTTTGAGAGTGAGAGATTAAGAAAAGTTGGTATTCAGAGAAACCTGGATCTCCTTGTGTCACAGAAAGATAATAAACAAGTACTACAGGCGATTGAAAAGACAAATGTTAGCTTCACCATTATTACACAGAGATGGGAGTATAAGAATGAAGAACTCTTCCTGCAATCACAGGCATTGTGAAGCCATACCTGGAGAACAGTGAGCAGCTTGGGTTGTGTGAACTATGAAAAGATATACTAACCTGAAGAAAGAGCAATGAAGATACACTGGATTGATTCTTGAAATGAGAGGATTATTCTGTAAGGAGAAATTGTGTAGACTGGGTTTTAGAAGATTGGAATTTAGAAGATTGAGAGGTAATTTCATTTTTTCCTCTTCATTCATTCTTGGGATGTAAGCATTGCTGGCAAGTTCATAATTTATTACCCGTCCCTAATTGCCCCTTAGGAAAGTGGTGAGTGATGAGTTGACTCGTTGAACCACTGCAGTCCTTTGGGTGTAGGTATATCCACACTACTGTTAGGGAGGGAGTCTGAGGATTTTGGCCCAGTGACACTGAAGGAATGGCAATATATTTCTAAGTCAGGATGGTGAGTAGCTTGGAGGGGAACTTGCAGGGGGTGGTGTTCCCATGTATCTGCTGCTCTTGTCCTTCAAGATGGAACTGGTCATGGGTTTGGAAGATGTTGATGAAGGAGCCATTGCAATGAATATTTAAGCTGGTGGATGAGCTACTTTGACCTGGGTGGTGCTGTGCTGCTTGAGTGGTGTTAGAGCTGTACTGGTCCACGTAAGTAGAGATTATTGCATCACACTCCTGACTTGTATCTTGTAGGTTGGACAGGCTTTGGGGAGTCAGGAGTTGAGTTACTCATTGCAGTATTCCTAGCCTCTGACCTGCACTTGTAGCCACATTATTTATAGAGCTGCTCCAGTTCTGTTTCTGGTCAGTGGTAACTCCTAGGATAAAACAAAGAACTGCAGATGCTGGAGATCTGAAACAAAAACAGAAATTACTGGTGAAACTTAGCAGGTCTGGCAGCATCTGTGGGGAGAAAGCAAAGTTAATGTTTCAAGTCCAGTGACTGTTCATTAGTCTTACTGGACTCAAAACGTTAACTCTGCTTTCTCCCCACAGGTGGTGCCATTCCTGCTGAGTTTCGCCAGCAAATTCTGTTTTTGTTTTGTAACTCCCAGGCCATTGGTGGTGAGGATTCTGTTGAATGTAAGGGGAGATAATTCAATTTTCCCTTGCTTGAGATGGTTATTGCCTGGCATTTGTGTGATGCTGATGTTACTTGTTAACTTCATTAAAGCAAATGAGGTTTTTAAGGGATTCATTGGCTTAGATGTTGGATTTCCCCTGGGTGGCAAGTCTGGAACTAGCAGTCAGTCTCAGAATAAGTAGTTTGTCATTGGGAATTCAGACAAGGAGAAATGTCTTCACTCAAAGAGTTGTACACTTTTGAATTTCTCTACACCTGAAGGCCATAGATGCTGGAATGGCCTAGTGTGTCTATGCCTTACGTTATAGAGTCATACAACACAGAAACAGACCCTTCAGTCCAACCAATCCATGCCAACCATAATCCCAAACTAGATGGGTCCCACCTGCCTGCACTTGGCTCATATCCCTTCAAACATTTCTTATTCCTGTACTTATCCAAATGTTTTTTAAACGTTGTAACTACCTGCATCCACCACTTCCTCTGGAAGTTCATTCCACACATGAATCACACTGTGTTAAAAAAAAGGTTTGCCCCCATGTCTTTTTAAAATATTTCTCTTCTCATTTTAAAAATACACCCCCTAATCTTGAAATCCCCCATCTGAGGGAAAAGACACCTGCCATTCACTTATTGATATCTCTTATTATTTTATAAACTTCTATAAGGTCACCCCTCAACCTCCTACGCTCCAGTGAAAAAAAGTCCCAGCTTATCCAGTCTCTCCTTATAGCTCAAATCCTTCATTCTTGACAACATCCTGGTAAATATCTTCTGAACCCTCTCCAGTTTAATAATATCCTTCCTATAACAGGGTGACACAGTACTCCAGAAGAGGCCTCACGAGTGTCCTGAGCAACCACAACATAACATTCCCAACTCCTATACTCAAAGGTCTGAGCAATGAAGGCAAGATTTGCTTTCTTAACCACCAAATCTTTTTGTGACGCAAACTTCAAAGAATTATGTAGTTCAACCCCTAGGTGTCTCTGTTCTACAACACTAACCAAGGCCCGACTTTTAACTGTATAAGTCCTGCCCTGGTTTGTTTTACCAAAATGCAATACCTCACATTTATTCAGCTATCTGCCACTCCTCAGCTCACTGACCCAATTGATTAAGATCTCTTTGTAATCTCAGATAACCTTCTTCACTATCCACTATACCACCCATTTTGGTGTCATCCACAAACTTACTAACCATGCCTTCTCTATTCTCACCTCAATCATTTATATAACTGACAAACAACAGTGGACCTAGCACCGATCCCTGTGGAACACCGCTGGTAACAAGCCTCAGACTGAAAAACTTATTTTAATTTCTCTAAAGCAATGACCTGACACTTCCACCAACTCAAGGGACATCGGTATGACCCTTCTGGAGCGGGTACACTATATGAGCTGTGCCGAAACCAGCTGGTGATGTTACAGAAACCCCCTAGCCCATCTTCAGCAAACTTACAGGTACCAAATTTGCTCTATACACTTCCAGGTCAGGATGTTGCTGGAATACTTGGAGACTAGTGTTCACAGAATCCTGTTGTTACACTCCTCCTTGGTAAAGGCTGTGAACCTTGAATTAACTGCAGAGCATGCTGCAAGTCATATGTATTACAGCTCAATTGTCTGGACCTCTGTGGGTCTAGATCTCTACACATGCCCTATATCCACCAATGAAAGTAAAATGTTAGATTTATCAGTCAACATTTAATTGCTTTACATGAGACACTGGTTAGACCTCAGCTAGAAGTCTACGTACCACACTTTAGGAAGGATGTGAAGGCACTGGAGAGGTGTAGAGAGGTTTTTGAAAATGGTTCTAGGGACAAGAATTTTCACTTCTGAAGATAGGATTGGATAAGTTGGGACTGTTTTCTTTGGAGAAGAGAGGTTGAGAGGTCTAGATGAAATAAATAGGAAGAAACTGTTCCCACTCGTGAAAGGGTCATGAATGAGAGGTCACAGATTTAAAGCAGAAAATGTGTTGCTGGAAAAGCGCAGCAGGTCAGGCAGCATCCAAGGAACAGGAGAATCGACGTTTCGGGCATAAGCCCTTCTTCAGGAATGAGGAAAGTGTGTCCAGCAGGCTAAGATAAAAAGTAGGGAGGAGGGACTTGGGGGAGGGGCGTTGGAAATGCGATAGGTGGAGGGAGGTCAAGGTGAGGGTGATAGGCCGGAGTGGTGTGGGGGCGGAGAGGTCAGGAAGAAGATTGCAGGTTAGGAAGGCGGTGCTGAGTTCGAGGGATTTGACTGAGACAAGGTGGGGGGAGGGGAAATGAGGAAACTGGAGAAATCCGAGTTCATCCCTTGTGGTTGGAGGGTTCCTAGGCAGAAAATGAGGCGCTCTTCCTCCAACCATCGTGTTGCCATGGTCTGGCGATGGAGGAGTCCAAGGACCTGCATGTCCTTGGTGGAGTGGGAGGGGGAGTTAAAGTGTTGGGCTACGGGGTGGTTGGGTTGGTTGGTCCGGGTGTCCCAGAGGTGTTCTCTGAAACGTTCCGCAAGTAGGCGGCCTGTCTCCCCAATATAGAGGAGGCCACATCGGGTGCAGCGGATGCAATAGATGATGTGTGTGGAGGTGCAGGTGAATTTGTGGCAGATATGGAAGTTGCATTTCTTGCGGTTGCAGGGGAAGGTGCCGGGAGTGGAGGTTGGGTTGGTGGGGGGTGTGAACCTGACGAGGGAGTCACGGAGGGAGTGGTCTTTTTGGAACGCTGATAGGGGAGGGGAGGTAAATATATCACTGGTGGTGGGGTCCGTTTGGAGGTGGCGGAAATGGCGGCGGATGATACGTTGTACATGGAGGTTGGTGGGGTGGTAGGTGAGGACCAGTGGGGTTCTGTCCTGGTGGCGGTTGGAGGGGCGGGGCTCAAGGGCGGAGGAGCGGGAAGTGGAAGAGATGCGGTGGAGGGCATTGTCGACTACGTCTGGTGGGAAATTGCGGTCCTTGAAGAAGGAGGCCATCTGGGTTGTACGGTTTTGGAACTGGTCCTCCTGGGAGCAGATGCGGCAGAGACGAAGGAATTGGGAATATGGGATGGCGTTTTTACAGGAGGCAGGGTGGGAGGAGGTGTAGTCTAGGTAGCTGTGGGAGTCGGTCGGTTTATAGTAAATGTCCGTGTCGATTCGGTCACCCGAGATAGAAATGGAAAGGTCTAGGAAGGGGAGGGAGGAGTCTGAGACGGTCCAGGTGAATTTGAGGTCGGGGTGGAAGGTGTTGGTAAAGTGGATGAACTGTTCAACCTCCTCGTGGGAGCACAAGGCAGCGCCGATACAGTCATCGATGTAGCGGAGGAAAAGGTGGGGGGTGGTGCCAGTGTAGCTACAGAAGATGGACTGTTCCACATATCCTATGAAGAGACAGGCAAAGCTGGGGCCCATGCGGGTGCCCATGGCTACTCCTTTGGTTTGGTTCCAAGAGCAAGAGGGGAATGGAGTCAGTTATTTGAAAAGGAAGCATGTGCAGGGCTACAGGGAGAAAGCAGGAAAAGGATATTGGCTGAGATGCCTATTTGGAGAGCTGGTGCAGGCAGGAAGGACAAAACGGCCTCCTTCTATGCTGTAACAATGTCGTGATTCTGTGAAATTGAGAGTTCACCAGTTTTCTTTGCTTCTTCTTTTCTGTTCTTCACTCTCTGAAAGTGTTGCTTCTTCCTGGAACTCAGCACTATAGCAGTCAAGTTACTGTCTAGCTTCTTGCACAAGAAGCAATTGATTATACATGTATAAATGGAGACAGTGATCGGTGGCAGGCTGTTCAACCATGGATGGTCTCATTACAGTCCTCGCCTTCACCCAGTCACTGAAGGTAATCAAATGCAGGTTTGATTTGGCCTATCCTCACCTCCCTCCCCAGCCCCCACCATTCCAGGGGTGTTGGGACAAATTGCAGCACAGGCCAGGGATCAAACCATTTGGGCATTTCAACCTGAACTTTTATTTGACAGAGAAAAGACCAGAGACTGGAAGATTTGCCTATTTGAGGTTTATTGATAAACAGCAGTCATTAGGTCATAAACAAAGGAGGTCATTAAGTGCTTGTTCCTGAGATTAAAGGAATTTATATGCAACAGATGATCAAAGGAAAGCTTTCTCAGCAGGGTCGCAGTCACAGCAAATGTGACCTTCCTGAGTTCCTCTCTCAGACACTTGTTTCTGTCAAGGTGCAGTGTCAAACTGCAAGTGTGAAGGCATTCTTACTGTGGTCAAATATTTTCTCTCTTTCTTTAGGTAGTCTTCAGGGGAGGCAATGGCCTAGTGGTGTTATCGCTGGACTCTTAATCCAGAGACCCAGGTAAAGTTCTGGAGACCCGGGTTTGAATCCTGCCACAGCAGATGGTGGAATTCAAGCAGATGGTGGAGTCATAGAGTCATAGATTTGTCCAGCACGGAAACAGACCCTTCGGTCCAACTTGTCCATGCCGACCAGATATCCAAACCCAATGTAGTCCCACCTGCCAACTTGAATTCAATAAATATCTGGAATCAGGAGCCTCTGATGATCATGAATCCATTGTTGATTGTTGTAAAAACCCATCTGGTTCACTAATATCATTTAGGGAAGAAAGCTACTGTCCTTATCTGGCCTACATGTGACTCCAGATCCACAGCAATGTGGTTGACTCTTAACTGCTCTCTGGGCAATTAGGAATGGGCAATAAATACTGGTTATCCAGCAACGCCCTCATCCTGTGAATGCGTTAAAGAAATACACAGAGGGCCCAGACTTTATTTGGAGGGGGGAAAAGGGCATGGTAATGAGTGACAAAACTGCAACATGATGTAATGGGGAAGGCTGCCTTTGGCTTTCAAAGGGATTTCTCTGTCTGTTTCCTCATGATATCACAGGTGCGGATGTCAATTCCATGACCAAGGACTGTTAGGGCAAGGGATTTCTGGTCATATAAGAATGGCGGAAGTTCAGGCCAGGTAGGGGTAGAATGGGCCTACCGGGTCACAATACATGGGCCCGGCTCGAACCAGCGCCCCCGCCCGGTCCTGTTCCGGCTGCGGAGCTATAAGGTGAGGCAGATGCTTTTGGAAGCCTCCAGAAATCTTGGGAAAGATCCACAAGGATCCAAGATTATGTTATTTCAGGACTTTTTCCCACCTTTAGTTCGAAAGAGGGAGGCATTTGATGAAGCAAAGAATGTTTAAGGGATTTAAACATTCAATACTCTTTGCGCTACCCAGCTATACTACGCTTTAGCCATGAAGGGTCCGTGTTTAACTTCGGATCACCGGAGAAGGCCAAGGAACTTTTGGACTCTCTTAGACAAATTATAAGAGTTAATTGATGTTGTTTTGCCCTACCCCTACCTCTGGATCAGTGGTGCTGGAAGAGCACAGCAGTTTAGGCAGTGTCCAAGGAGCTTCGAAGTCGACGATTCGGGCAAAAGCCCTTCATCAGGAATAAAGGCAGTGAGCCTGAAGCGTGGAGAGATAAGCTAGAGGAGGGTGGGGGTGGGGAGAAAGTAGCATAGAGTATAATGGGTGAGTGGGGGAGGGGATGAAGGTGATAGGTCAGGGAGGAGAGGGTGGAGTGGATAGGTGGAAAGGGAGCTAGGCAGGTAGGACAAGTCCGGACAAGTCATGGGGACAGTACTGAGCTGGTTACCTACCCCCACCTCAGTCTACCCCCCCTTTTTTTTCCTTTCATTATCTTACTGTTTAATATTATCTCCGGGGTAGGGGGGTGGGAAGAAGGACTTATTTATTCATCCTTTACTTAGCGATTTCTTTCCCCCCTTTTTTTTGTATATATATTTATATATACATATAGGTCAGGGGGTCTAGTTAATGTAGATGGGGGGAAGGTGGCTACCTTATCTTATTTTCTTTGTCCTTGGGAGCGGGGTTGTTTTCCACTGTTATTTTGTATTAATATATTTAGTTATTATTTGCTGAGACTGTACTTTTATAGTCATATATGTTCATATATGGTATTAACATTACCAAATATATCCAGGTGTTGGTGTGGGTGGGGGATAGGGTACTCACTGTTAGTTCTAGTTCAGTAGTATACTTGAATTTTCTTTATCCTATCGTGGGGTGCCTGGGTCAAGGGTGGAGCACTGGTTGAGAGAGGTTATGATGGGGTTTTTGGAAAGGAAATGATGCCCCTTGGGAATAAGGGGGAAGATCTCCATTTAAATACATTTTATACTTTTTTTTTACTATTTAGAATTTTTTTTTATTATATTGATCTGAATGTACTAAAGAGCTTTTATTTTTGTGAATTTTATATGCTCTATGCTCGGGATGTTTTGGATAAATACGGGTTTTGTTGTGATCTGATGTTAACACATTCCGAGCATGTATATCACTGCTCAATTTATGTGTTATCCGTTGGGTTTTTTATTCTCTTGAATAATGTAAGAATTTTAATGATACACTCTGGTTAGTTGTAAGTTGGACGAGTAGTTAGTTGAGTTTTGTCTTTTTTTTCTCTTAGTATTTCTGTTTTCTTGTTTGATAGATTTTGGTGATCATTTATTTAAGATTTAACTGTATATCAATGTTTATACTTGGGTCTTTTTTTTAAGTTTTCTTTTGTAAACTTGTGGAAAAAAAATTTTTAAAAAAAGAATGGCAGAAGTAATACATGTCTAAGTTTTGTTTATTCATTCAGAGGATGGGAGTGTCGCTGGCTAAGCCAGCACTTATTGCCAATCCCTAATTACTTCTTGAGAAGGTGAGCTGCCTACTTGAACCGCTGGAGTCCTTGTGGTGTAGCTATGCCCATAGTGCTATTAGCTCGAGGGGAGGGAGAGGGGGGGAGCTCCCAGGATCCAATGGAGCACTGAGCTATGCATCTCAGAGTACAAGATGTTTAGAAAAGCACGCGTCATGTACTCCCTCTTCTTCACTGAATGAGGAAAGCATCATTTGCCAAGCATCCTTCAGCAGCAACTATCAAACCCACTAACTCTACCCCCTAGAAGGACAAGGGGCAGCAGATACATGGACTGCACTGGTTCAAGAAGGCAGCTCACCACCACCTTCTCAAGAGGCAACCAGGAATGGGCAGTAAATGTGATGCCCACATTCCATCAATAAATAAAAAAAAAGGTACCTGAACTCAAACTGAGCATCAGCTGCTCTCTGCTTTATCTTGTAGTTAGATGACTGTTGTTATACCTGTTCTGCTGCAGTAGGGTGGGGTTCTGTGATGATAGAAGAGAATGACCACTGCCCAAAGCATCCAACCTCTAAGACCTGTACCAGGTTGAAAATGTTTCACACCTCCCCTGAACTTGGTATGACTGCTCATCTGGCTCCTGAACTGCTGGCTCTGATGTTCCCCCAAGGATCTATCCCTTCCTATTACTCATCTTCATGCTGCCCTTTGGTGACATCATCCAAAAACATGACATTAGTTTTCACGTCTGACAGTTTATCTAACACCCACGTTTGGCTGTCAGAATTGTGTCTAGTTCAATCTGAGGATTACCATAAAACATCATCTTGGATCCTTGCCAACAATGCAACTGCTCCTCCTCAGTCACCATTTCAGGTTGAAGCCAATTGCTCTCACCTACTATTCAGCCCTGAGCTGAGAGTTCAACCCCATATCCTCTCCATCACAAAAACAGACCAGACTACAGCTCTGTAACATCACCTGCCTTTAACACTGCCTCAGTTCATTTACTGCTGAAACCTTTCATCCTTGCCTTTGTTATACCTTGACAATTCCAGTGCTCCCCTGGACAATATTCTGTCTTCCACACTCCACAAATTTCAATTCATGCAAAACACTGTGACAATGTGTTAATGTTTTGCTCACCCTCACCCCTTTCCTTGAGGAATTACATTGGTCAGTGCCTGTCATCGATAAAAGAGAAATGACTGCTAAGCGTCTATACCAGCAGTGGCATCATTGGTAACCTCAGTTATGTATGGTAGCATTGCTTTTAGCAGAAGCTCAGTGGTGTGATTCTGAGCCTGTGCAGGACTGACATCATCTTGGTTTGCTGTACAAACCTCGATACGTTGCTAAGTACAGGTATGCAATCCTTTATCCGAAAGGCTCTGTAATCCAAAATTTTTTTCATGGAGTGTGGAGCATCATTTTGGTGTGCGATCATGTAACCCAACTCCGCACCCACTCGAACCATGTCACTCAGATGTGACGTGGCGGTGTGGCCCAGCACTGGCAGGTGTCAATTGTATCTCAGCGCTCGTACTAGTTACATGTGCATCTCTGTTAGGTAATTTTATTTCACTGTGAAAATGTCATTTATTCCAAACAACAACTGGCCCCAAGGATTTCAGATAAAGTATTGTGTACCTGTAGTACCTTCTTGTAATGGGATGCTCCATCCTGCTTTATTCAGCTCAAGCCCCCATAAATATGAGTCAATGTAAAGCATCAAATTAAACTGATGAAAGTCTGCATAAATCCTTTGGCAGCCTTCTCAATAAAAGTTCCGAAGGCCCTGATTTGAACCTTGCATCTGTATTTGTAGCATCCTATTCCAGTTAACATTTGACTTTGCCACTCCATTCGATAGCTGTTAGGCAGCTGAATGTACCTCTCAATTATGCAGACAATAACTTTCAGACAGGAGCTTAACCCTACCGTGTGTGGTTTTGTTCCTCCTTACAGAATCACTCACCAGGGTTAATGGGTCAGAAAGTCAAGAAGAAAAAAAACCCTTTAGAAGTCATCTGTTTCCTTTCTCAATTTGGATGGTCGCATTAACCTTTTCTCTGAAACTCTATTGCACCTTCTCAGATGAGGGTCTTTCGACTATTATAAGGGTCGTAAGGTTTCCATGGTGAACTGAGGCTTTGACCCTTGAGTGGCAAAGGGCTATTACCATTCCTGCATTAAAGGCTCTGTTAGCTTTAATAGCTACATCTGAATGATAACTTGCCTCTGACAAAAATTCAGTAAATGGTTTCTGGTTTCTATTGAAATTGTGCCAAAATGTGAGGTTAGTTCTGCAGTCTCGCAATCAGAAGGTTGCGGCCCTGCTTCAGACCTTAAAACTCAAGGGCGTATTTTCCTCCAAAGTTACATTGGTCTTCTACTACAGATTGAGTGGTGATCTGCTGGTTCCCACGTGAAATATCAATAATCTGGTATCACATCTGTTAGAGCTAAGAGGAGTAGGCACAACTGATAATCATTCAAACGGGTGTGATAATGTACTGGCCTCTATTTCAGGATCATTGGTATAATTTTACATATTTCATGAGTCTGATTGTGACATTAGTGCCACCTCCTTCCCCAACTAGAAGAAACATAATGTTCAAATAGATATGTGAGAAATGCTATCATAGGTCACAGTTTTTGTCATCGCTGTCAAAGCAATACTAGACATGAGGAATTAGAAAGTGGTATTATGAAGGAGAAATTGTGATTAAACGATTTATTGTTTTATTCATTCAAGTTGTAATTCTTTAAAGGAGTAACATGTGCTGTGGATATTTAGGAGCCCATTGATATACTGTATTTGGATCTCCAGAAGATATTTGTCAAGCTGCCACAGCAGGCAGTGAAGAAAGCTAGTGGCATGCTGGCCTTTATAATAAGAGGGATTGAGTATAGGAGCAAAGAGGTTCTTCTGCAGCTGTATAGGGCCCTGGTGAGACCACACCTGGAGTATTGTGTGTAGTTTTGGTCTCCAAATTTGAGGAAGGACGTTCTGGCTATTGAGGGAGTGCAGCGTAGATTCACAAGGTCAATTCCCAGAATGGCGGGACTATCATATGTTGAAAGATTGGAGCAACTGGGCTTGTATCCACTTGAGTTTAGAAAGATGAGAGGGGATCTGATTGAGACATATAAGATAATTAAAGAATTGGGCACTCTGGAGGCAGGAAGCATGTTTCCGCTGATGGGTGAGTCCAGAACCAGAGGACACAGTTTAAAAATAAGGGGTAGGCCGTTTAGAACAGAGTTGAGGAGAAACTTCTTCACCCAGAAAGTGGTGGATATATGGAATGCTCTGCCCCAGAAGGCACTGGAGGCCAAGTCTCTGGCTACTTTCAAGAAAGAGATGGATAGAGCTCTTAAAGATAGTGGAATCAAGGGTTATGGGGATAAGGCAGGAACAGGATACTGATTGTGAATGAGCAGCCATGATCATAATGAATGGTGGTGCTGGCTCAAAGGGCCAAATGGCCTACTCCTGCACCTATTGTCTATTGTCATATAAAGTTGCTCAAAGAAGCATGTTTATGGTGAAGGGGATAATATACCAACATGGACTGGCTCAATGGCAGAAAACAAAGAGTGCGCAAAAATAGGTCTTTTTCAAATTGGCAGGATGTAACAAGTGGGGCCCCTCAAGGGTCTGTTCTGGGGCCTCAGTTTGCTTTTTACAATTTATATCAATGATTCAGATGAGGGGATGAAAGGCACAGTGGCTAAGTTTGCAGATGGCTCAAAAATAGGTAGAATGTACATTGTGAAGATGACATAACAAGGATGGAGATGCAGTGAGGACAAGTGAGGACTACAGATGCTGGAGAGTCAGAGGCGAAAGTGTGGTGCTGGAAAAGAACAGCAGGTCAGGCAGCATCCGAGGAGCAGGAAAATCGATGTTTCGGGTATAAGCCCTTCATCAGGAATGAGATTTGTGGGCCGGGGAGGGGGGGGGGGGGGGGGGGGGGAAGTTAGCTGAGAGTGCAATAGGTAGATGAAGGTGGGGGTGGGGTGAGGGGGGGGGGGAGTAATGGTGGCAGGTCAGAGAGGAGGGTGGAGCGGATAGATGGGAAAGATGATGTACAGGTCAAGAGGGTGGTGCCGAGTTGGAGGTGTGGAACTGGGATAAAGTGGGGGGAGGGGAAATGAGGAAATTGGTGAAATCCACATTAATCCCATGTGGTTGCAGAGTGCCAAGGGGGAAGATGAGGTGTTCTTCCTCCAAGCGTCAGGTGGTTAGGGTTTAGTGATGGAGGAGGCCCAGGACCTGCATGTCTTTGGTGGAGTGGGAGGGGGAGTTGAAGTGTTCAGCCATGGGGTGGTGGGGTTGGTTGGTGCGGGTATCCCAGAGGTGTTCTCTGAAACAATCTGTAAGGAGGCATCCTGTGTCCCCGCTGTAGGGGAGACCACATCGGGTGTAACGGATACAGTAGATGACATTAGTGGAGGTACAGGTAAATTTCTGGGGCCTTGGACAGAGGTGAGGTTGGGTGGGGGGTAGATGTTGGCGCAGGTTTTGCACTTCCTGCAGTGGCAAGGGAAGATGCCGGGAGTGGGGTGAGAGCTGGTGGGGAATGTGGATCTGACAAGGGAATCACGGAGGGAATGGTCTCTTCGAAATGCTGATAGGGGTAGTTAGGGAAATATATCCCTGGTGGTGGGGTCTGTTTGTAGGTGGCGGAAGTGACGGAGGATGATGCAATATGTACAGAGGTTGGTGGGGTGGTAGGTGAGGACCAGGGCATTCTCTCCTTGTTGCGTCAGGAAGGGTGGGGTTCAAGGGCAGAGGTGCAGGAAGTGGAGGAGATGCACTGGAGGGCATCATCGACCACATGGGAGGGGAAATTGTGGTCTTTGAAGAAGGATGCCATCTGGAATTTTCTATGATAGAATTGCAGCGGAGGCAGAGGAATTGGAATAAGGGATGACATTTTTACAGGAGGCACGGTAGGAGGATGTGTAGTCAAGGTAGCTGTGGGTTGTAGTAGATGTCTGTGGTTAGTCGGTCCTCAGAGATGGAAATGGAGATGGAGAGGCCCAGAAAGGGGAGGTAGGTGGTCCAGGTGAAATTGAGGTTCAGAGTCAAAGGTGTTAGTGAAGTTGATGAACTGTTCAAC
Source organism: Chiloscyllium plagiosum (assembly GCF_037043375.1). NCBI lineage: Eukaryota > Metazoa > Chordata > Chondrichthyes > Orectolobiformes > Hemiscylliidae > Chiloscyllium > Chiloscyllium plagiosum. The sequence continues at coordinate 8,448,550 of NW_028270191.1, forward strand.
CTCCTCATGGGAGCACAAAGTAGCACCAATACAGTCATCAATGTAGCGGAGGAAAAGGTGGGAGATGGTGCTGGTGTACCTACAAACAGACCCCACCAGTATGGATATATTTCCCTCCCCACTCCTATCAGCATTTCAGAGAGACTATTTCCTCCATGAATCCCTCGTCAGATCCACACCCACCCCCCACCAGCCCACACCCCACTCCCGGCACCTTCCCCTGCCACTGCAGGAATTGCAAAACTTGCGCCCACACCTCCTCCCTCACCTCCATCCAAGGTCCCAAAGGATCCTTCCACGTCCTACAGAATTGGGTCTATAAGGTGGATGTGGAAAGGCTCCTATGGCAAGTTCAGAGAGATCTGCAAGCCCTTTTCCATCAATCAAGAAACCAGCATCCATGTTCAGTAGAATAGGGAAAGCCAGTGGAATGTTGACCTTTATTTCAAAGGAAATAGAGTGTAAAATTAGGGAGATTTTGCTGAAACTGTCTAAAGCACTAAGACCACAGCTGTTCTCATAAAGAACAAAGCACAGGAACAGGCCCTTAGGCCCTCCAAGCCTGTGCCAATCATCATGCCCTAAACTAAACTAGAAAACAAACCTTCTGCCCTTATTCGGTCTGTATCCCTTTATTCACCCTCTATTCATGTAACCATCCAAATGCTTTTGAAATATTGCCAACATGCCTGCTTTCACCATCTCTTCTGGCAGTCTCTGACTATCCACCCTATCTCTGCCTCTCCTACCACTGAGTGAAAAACCTCCCTCACACATCTCCCTTAAACTTTTCCCCTCTCACCTTGAACCTGTGCCCTCTTGTAATTGAAACTTCAACTCTTAGCAAAAGTCTCTGACTATCCACCCTATCTCTGCCTCTCCTAATTTTGTAGACCTCTATCAGGTCTCCTCTCAGTTGGCGTCTTTCCAGTGAAAAACAATCCTACACTTTTTAACCTTTCCTCAGAGGCAATGCTCTTGAGACCGGGCAACATCCTGGTGAACCTTCTCTGCACTCTCTCCAAAGTTTCCACCTCCTTCTGGGAGCATGGTGACCGAAACTACACACAATACTCCAAATGTGGCCAAGCAAGAGTCTTATATAGCTGCAACATGGTTTGCCAACTCTTGTACTCCAAGCCCTGGCCAATGAAGGCAAGCATGCCATATGCCTTCTTTAATCACCTTAGTGACCAGTGCCACCACTTTTAGGGAACTATGGACCTACGCGCCCAGATCCATCTGTGTGTTAATGTTCCTAAGGGTTCTGCCACTTATAGTATAATTCACACCTAAATTTGATCCTCCAAAACGCATCACCTCACATTTATCTGGATTAAACTCCTTCTGCCATTTGTGCTTAAATCGCCAATCTATCTATATCCTGTTGTATCCTTTCACAGTCACTAGCACCATCAACAACTTCGATCACTGTGTCATCTGCAAGCTTACTAATCAGACCACCCACATTTTCATCCAGATCATTTAACAGAGGGCTTAAGACTGATACCTGTGGACCACCACTAGTTACCAGTCTCCATTCTGAAAAACACCCTTGTGCCATTATCCTCCATCGATGACCAAGCCAGTTTTGTATCCATCTAGCCAGTCCAGCCCAAATCCCATATGATTTTAGTTTTTGTACTAATTTGCCACGTGGGACTATATCAAATGCCTTGTCCACAAAGTATATCCACAGCCATTCCCTCATCAATCTTTGAATTTTTTTGAAGCGGTGACAATCGGGTTGGTGAGACATGACCGTCCCCATACAAAACTATGCTGCCTGTCACTAACTAGTCCCTTTTCTTCCAAATACATGATATATCTTGTCCCTCAGTATCTTTTTCAAGAGCTTCCCCACCACAGATGTTAGGCTTCCCCCCCAATAATATTTTGGATTATCCCTGCTTCCTTTCTTAAGGAAGCAAACAACATTGGCTAATCTCCAGTCCTCTGGAATCCTGCCTGTCATCAAAGAGGATGTGAAGACATCTGCTAATGCCCCAGCTATTTCTTCCCTTGCCTCTCATAGTAACTTGGGATAGATCCCATCTGGCCCTGGGGACCTGTCTACCTTAACAATTTAGGATACCCAAAACTTCCTCCTTCAATATATTGACATTCTGTAGAGTATTTACACACTCATCCCCAACCTCAGTCATGTATGTCTTTATATTGCTATTCACCAAGGAGAATCTCTCTCATGTCCTGTGGCTGCACGCATAACTTCCTTCCTTTATCCTTGAGGGGGCCTACTTTTGCCTAGTCACTCTTTCTTTCAATATATGCATATATATTCAGGATGCTGCCTGAACTGCTGTGCTTTTCCAGCACCACTCATCTAGCATATGCATAAAAAGCCTTGGGATTTTCCTTGCCCCTGTTTGCTAAAGACATTGCATGGCTCCTTTTAGCCTTCTGAATTCAGTATTTAAACTCCTTCCCAATTTCTCTGTAGTCAAGGGCTTCATTAGTTTGTAGCTGTCTAGATCTATCTTTAACCTGAAGATTGGGACTTTTTCTTTCTGTGCTTTGTAAAACTGTGGACTGAAACGAGAACCAATGGTTTTGAAAACCAGGGATCTCTCCAAGGATGGCTGCATGGTTAGACAGTAGGAATGTGATGCCTCTGGTGGACCCGGTTTGTGAAGTGGTTGATTCTAGTGACGTGCAGTCACACAGGGCTATTTAGAAGTGATGCTGCCTGAACTGCTGTGCTCTTCCAGCACCACTAATTCAGAATCTGGTTTTTAGTATCTGCAGTCATTGTTTTTACCTATTTAGAAGTGAAACTGATTGTTGACTAGAGACCAGTAACCAAACTAATGACAAAGGTTCTCTCCCTGCCAGTGATGCAATTGGTTGTCAGCTTGGGCTGTGAACAAGACCAAGAGCAGCTTTGTCAGACCAGAAGAGAAACCAGCAGGTCTGAACTAACCAGAAAACTCCCTCTCTCTTCTCTACAAGAAGTTACTGTAAACCTGATGAAAACCAATTTACCTTTCCTTCAGCAATAAATGCAAACTATGACTTTGAATTGGATAAGTTAGAGATGGTTCCTCAGTGAACTAACTACCCTGGCTATAGTTATAAAACTGGTAAGAAACAGTCATTCTTGTTAAGTACAGAAACCTGGTTTACCCTTTCTACCAACCTGGGTCTTAAAAATCAGGTCATTTGGGGATTTTGCAGATTTAGTCTAAAAACTAAACTTTTGTCACAATTCTGGGAATAGCAGTACTTGCTTTCCAGTGCACTACCTGAGTAAGTTGTAACAGTCTCCACATGAGGGGAGATAGACTGACATTGGAGGCAGTCTGGAGAAGGTTCACTTGGCTGACACCAGGTATAGAGCGGCTGTCTTATGAAGAGAGGCTGAGCAAGGTTGGGCTTGTAGTCATTGGGGTTTAGAAGAATGAGAAGGGATTTAGGGTAAATCAGTTGTTTCCTCTTATAGGAGAGTCTAGGACCAGAGGGTACAATCGCAGAATAAGGGGTCACCCATTTAACACAGATAGGGAAGAACTTCTTCTGAGGGGATTGAATCTATGGAATTTTTTAAACTGCAGAGGGCTATGTAACTTTCAAACTGTCTGCCTCAGGTGGTGGAAGAAAGATCATTGAATATGTTTAAAAGGATTCTTGGTAGACAATAGAATCAAAGATTATTGGGGGTAGACAGAAAGGTGGATTTCAGAACAGACAGATAAGCAATGATTTTATTGAATGAGATTGCAGTTTTGAAGGACTGAGTGGCCCTCTTTGCTGTTAATACATTGAAGGTAAACACAATGATGCGGAGTTTGACGTTTTGGGGATTTTTTTTTTTTAAAAACACAAAACAAACCTGCTCCGTGGAGATGATGTGATCAGCTTGTCCTTCCCAAAACATCCAATACAGGCACATTTCAAAGATTTGGATCCATTACTGGAACAATGGTCATGACCTCACCCATATGGCAAAGTGAGAAGGATGTGACAGATTCCTACAGCACGGAGACAGGCCCTTTGGCCCAAGCCGACCAAAACCTCAAATCAACGCTAACCCATTTCCCTGCACTTGGCCCATATTCTGCTAAACCTTTCCTATCCACGTATTTGTCCAGATGCCATTTAAATATTGTTAATGTTTCTGCCTCAACCACTTCCATTAGCAGCTCATTCCACATGTGTACCACTCTTGTGTAAAATGGTTGCCTCTCAGGTTCCCTTTTATTCTTTCTCCTCTAATCCTCAATTCCCCAACCCTGGGAAAACAACTGAGTGCATTCACTCTATCCATGTCTCTCATGATCTCCTCCCCCCACCCCTCCGTCTCCTACACTAAAAGAAAAAAAAAGTCCTACCTTGTCCAGCCTCTCTCCTTTTAACTCAGACCACATCCAGGCAACATCCTTTTACATTTCTTCCATCTTCTTTCCAGTTTAATAACATCCTTCCAATAACAAGGTGACCAAAACTGAACACAATACTCAAAGTGCAGCCTCATTAATATCCCGTACAACAACTGCAACATAACTTCCCAACTTCAATCCTAAGTACCCTGATGAAGGCCAGTCTGCCAAAAACCTTCTTCACTGCCCTATCTACCTGTGACTCCAGTTTCGGAGAATGTGAACCTGATGTGCTGTGGGCATTACCCCCCCTCCAAGATCCTTCCCATCCCTACTCCAACTTAGTAGGGATGGGGGAAAAAAAAAAGTGACAGAATAACATCACTAATATTAAATGTCATAAATGTCTATACTCGTACTAGACAGAATAACATCACTAATATTAATGTCATAAATGTCTTGTACTAGACAGAATAACATCACTAATATTAATATCATAAATGTCTATACTCGTACTAAGTCCCGTTCATTCATCATCCCTATGCTTGCTGACCTATTTGATTTCAAGTTAGGCAACACCTCGATATGGACATTCTCACCTTTCCACAGCCTTGTCGTTCCCTATCTGTAATCACTTCCAGCCCCAGGAAACATTCAGATGTCTGTGCTCCTCCAATTCTGGCCTCTTGTAAATTGGAGTTTTAAAGCATCACATTAGAGTGGATGTTCCCCCTAATGGGGGGAAACCAAGACCAAGGACATACAGTCTCAGAATAAAGGGATGCCAATTTAAAATTGAGAGGAGGAGGAGGAATTTCTTGAGGGTTGAGGGTCTTTGGAACTCCTTGCCACAACCAATCGAGGGCAGAGCCCTTGTGCATACACAAGGCTTATAGGAGAAAGGGCAGGAGTGGACATGAGGAATGTCAGGAATCGACTTGTGGAGCAGGCTAAAAAGGGGCCAAAGGGCCTACTCCTGTTCAGATTGCAAATGGTGATCGTTTAAAAATGGGCTCCAGCTGCCTATGCTGCAAGCCAAGTTGGCATCTTATAATTTGCCTTGAATAAATTAATTTATATCCAAGTCAGGTACTCACAGGTTCGAGTCCCACTTCAGAGACCTGAGCACAAACATTTTGGCTGATACTTAACTGGGTCTCGGAGGCAGAACTTCTCCCATTCAGCTACACTCAATGACAGAATGGAAGGCAAATAGGAGAAAGTTCGCACTTGATTACATACTTTGGACAAAAATCATTAAAAAAATACTTGACTATAATATTTAGAAACATCTTCTTTATGAAAGAATACTTTGTAATCGGTGTTTAACTTAAACTGATTTTAGTTATATGGGGGAGCAGGCATGTAGATAAATAGTCTCAGGAATTACTTCTAAGTTATCCACTGTCATTAAAAACATCAAAAGGATTGGAGTCATTGCAAGGAATGTATCCTTGTAAAGCTGAACTTTTCGTATTTGTTTCAACATACAGCCAGCCCGTGTGGAAGTATGATGGGGAGAAAAGGAGTGCTAATACTGGTTTAGCTCAGCTGAGAAAACCAAGGAATCACTTCCTGAATGCAGCACCCTTATTTTCACTATGCTGCATTCATACTTCTAAATTGTTTTGACACTTTCCAGGTGAATCAAGTACTTAAATATGGAATGGAACAGATCAGATCAGATCAAACAAGAGGGAACTCTAATATCAGTTCAGAATCCCCGAGTGTGGGTGGGCTGATTGGCTCCCCCCCCCCCCCTCCAAGTCGACACCAACCCTCCAAAAAGCATCCCACTCAAACCCACCCACTGTCCTATCCCCCTGCATTTCCTATGGCTAACCCACTAACCTGCGCATCAGTGGACACTGTGGGCAATTCAGCACGGTCAATCCACCGAACCCACACATCTTCGATTGTGGGCAGAAATCAGAGCACCTGAAGGAAATCCACTTAGACACAGGGAGAATGCTTGTCTGGAGTTTGCAAAATCACCCAAGGGTGGAATCAAACCCAGGTTCCTGGTGCTGAGGGGCAGCATTGTTAATCACTGAGTGACTATGCTGCACCAAAATCGGCCAATTTTTGGTCTCCCTATCAAAAGGCAGGATATACTTGCTATAGAGTGCGCATAGGTCACTAGACGGAGCCCAGGGCTAGCCAAGAGGATAGATTAAAGGAATAATGCTAAAGGAACTGAAACCTTGGTGTATGTGCACAAAGGTCATTAAAAATGGCAATACTAGTGGAGAGAATCATGAATACAGCATACAGTATCATAGGCTTTAATCAATGGAACACAAGATCAGGGATCCACACAAGACACGACCTGAGCTGGGAGTATAATGTACAATGCTGGGCATCACACTATAGTGTGGTTGTGAACACATTGGAAAAGGTATAGATAGATTTTACAGAATGGTTAGTTGTTTTTCAGACTGGAGGCCTGTGACCAGTGGAGTGCCACAAGGATCTGTACTGGGTCCTCTACTTTGTTATTTATATAAATGATTTGGATGAGAGCATAAAAGAGGTACTGTTAGTAAGTTTGCAGATGACACCAAAATTGGAGGTGTAGTGGACAGCGAACAACAGGATCTTGACCAGATGGGCCAATGGGCTGAGAAGTGACAAATGGAGTTTAATTCAGATAAATGCGAGGTGCTGCATTTTGGGAAAGCAAATCTTAGCAGGACTTATACACTTAATGGTAAGGTCCTAGGGAGTGTTGCTGAACAAAGATACCTTGGAGTGCAGGTTCATAGCTCCTTGAAAGTGGAGTCGCAGGTAGATAGGATAGTGATGGCGGCATTTGGTATGCTTTCCTTTATTGGTCAGAATATTGAGTACAGGAGTTGGGAGGTCATGTTGCGGCTGTACAGGACATTGGTTAGGCCACTGTTGGAATATTGAATGCAATTCTGGTCTCCTTCCTATCGGAAAGATGTTGTGAAACTTGAAAGGGTTTAGAAAAGATTTACAAGGATGTTGCCAGGATTTGAGCTACAGGGAGAGGCTGAACAGGCTGGGGCTGTTTTCCCTGGAGCAGAGGTGGAGGGGTGACCTGATAGAGGTTTATGAAAACTTGAGGGGCATGGATAGGATAAATAGACAAAGTCTTTTCCCGGAGGTGAGGTAGTCCAGAAGTAGAGGGCATAGGTTTAGGGTGAGGGGGGAAAAGATATAAAAGAGACCCAAGGGGCAATGTTTTTCACACAGAGAATGGTGCGTGTATGGAATGAGCTGCCAGAGGAAGTGGTGGAGGCTGGTACAATTACAACATTTAAAAGGCATTTGGATGGGTATATAAACAGGAAGGGTTTTGGAGGGATATGGGCCGGATGCTGGCAGGTGGGACTAGATTGGATTGGGATATCTGGTCAGCATGGACGGGTTGGACCGAAGGGTCTGTTTCCATGCTGTACATCTCTAGGACTCTAATGACTGAGAAACTTATGAGTTTGGAAGACAGATTGGAGACATTTTCCTTATGATCGAAGGATATATGGTGATTTAATAGCTTTTAAAATAGTGAGGACTCTTGAAATGGAGCGTATGACCAACTGCTCCTAAACAAAGAAGATGCAAAAAAAAAGCAGCAAAGATTTCAAATTATTTGCAAAATGTAGGAAGTCAGCAAAAAGAAAATTCATACAATGAGTACTTCAGGTCTGAATGCATTGCTGGAGTGTGGTACAGGCTGGTTTGAGAATGAGAGCGCATTATTTCTATTTAAATCAATCTTCAAATGTACAGGGTTGTGGGGAAAGGACTGGAGGATAGCATTTGGTCATTTGAAGCACCCGTGCAGACATGATGGGCCGAATGGCCGCCTCCTGCTCCATAACAATTCAGGAGATTCTCACCCTCTCTTCACCAATCCTTCACTTCCATTCCTAAAGATATCAAAATCAACACAGACACTTTTCTACTTGCACTCAAGCTACTCCTGGCCTCAACACTGCCTGCTGACCTCAAGCAGGAGACTGAATTCCTCGATTTCCATCCTGATCTTACCAACTGCATTTTCAAATTGTAGATACCAAGGAAACAGACTTGAAGCCTCTCCCCCAAGCTTACGAATGTACTTTCCTGCTGAGCAATAAATCAGATCATTCTGGAAACTGTTCTGTCATGGAACTTTTTATTTACATATCATATTTGGCACATTCCTTAAGACCTTTGGATGGTTCAAACACAAGATATGGAATCAAGTCAATTTCTAACATTAATGACTTCAGTCTTAAAAGGAAAGCAGCGTACAAGCCTACACAACAGCAGTCAATGCTGTCCCTGAAAATCAGTTCCCGGGAACATTGCCCATAGCTGCAAGTCAGAGATTATCTTTTTTAAAGAGACAAGACAACGATGATCAAAAGTTGCCACTTTCAATGTGCACAATGTAGAGTTCTGCCAGAAGAAGAAGAGTGGTCCATAATTTAGGATTTTGAATGTTCAAAATAGATCTATTGTCAATTCGTAGATCACTTTCAACCATTCTCAGAGTCATCACATCATGCGGTTTCTAATACAGAATGGTTTAGAAATATACTACCAACCGATGTTATTTTAAGACCACTATCAACCAGATTTCTCCTTCAGTCCAAAATACTTGAATTGCCTCCTCGTTTATCCCTTTTGTTTCCACAAAATACTGTTTTTGTCCTTCATGCTTCCTACTTCAGTAGGTCTCAAATCAGTATCTTTCCCCACCCCACTTTTTCTGTTGAATAGGTGACCAATTTAAGGTTTCATGGGCACAGCCTGTCCAACATTCATGTGTAACTCCACAGCAAAAAAGTTCAATATTCAGTGGTTGAGTGGGAATTCTGGCTGATTTGTCCCTTCCCTAGCCCAGGGACACTAAGCTAAACACAGTATCCCTTATTGCCACCCTGGCTGAGATCAGCCAACTCAACACAGAGCAGGGATCCAACTTCAGAACTGCCTGCACTGCATGGCTCAGCAGCACATGAACTGCACGTGTGCCAGAGCCATCAGGGAAGCTGCTTTTCCTTATTCCTTCTTGATGTTCTCCAGAGTCATCATGTGCTTCAGCAGTTTGTTTTGGTGGGTTTTGGTGTGTTTGGAGAGGTGATCACTCCTCATGAACCTTTTGCCACATTCCTGACAGCAGAAGCGCTTTTCCCCAGTATGTGTCCGTAGATGTCTCTGTAACTCATCAGACCTAGTGAAACTTTTCCCACAAAGGAGCCAGTTGCAAACAAAGGGGCGTTCCCCAGCATGCCATCGCAGGTGAGCCTTCAGGTGGGAAGTCTTTCCATAGACTTTCCCGCAGCCAGGAATATGGCAGATATGCTGTTTCTTCTTCCCCTGTTCCATGCTGCTGTTGGGAGACTGGCAGTTGGGGCACCTACATCGCCTACAACGCCTGGAACAGTTTATAAGGCTCTTGGAAGAGCTCTGAAGTGCAGTTGGCAACTGGGTTTGATGGCCTGGAATCAAGGCTCTTCCAAATTGGAGATGGTTAAGATTGAGGGGATTGGGCTGTTGCATGCTCCACCAAGGGATTTCATCAGCATGACTTGGAGATACATGCCTAGACTGCAAAGCAGAAGAACTGGGAATGAAGTTGGAGAAGTTTGGAACAATTCCATTACCAGCATCGGGGCAAGAATAAGCAGAACTTGCAGGAACCGAACTAGTCAAAATCTTCACGGAAGACAGCTCAAACGTGTAGACTGATTCTGCTGGAGGGGTCAGGGGGAGTTCACGTGAACCTAAAGCTGATGGTGCTGTTCCACAGGAATACTGAGCCTTTGGAGGACCGAACGACATTGTGCGAGAGCCTCCAAATGCTTCATTGCTCCAAAACTGGAACATTCCTGAAGTGGACTCCATAGAAGTATCATATTGAAGTGGAGGAACGTCTGCAGAGGTTGGTCCAACTGGTCCGACTCTTCCACAGGTAGCAGCCAACATGGACAAATACGTTGCTGATGCTCGTGAAGAAAAAGATGGGATGTTCCTACAAAAAAAAAAGGGAGCTGGGGGGAAAGAGGAGAAGAAAAAGGAAATGGAAGAGAGAGTAAATAAAGTTAAGTTTGAAATTGAACAAAAATATAGTCACTTTTTCGTAACATCACTACACTTTAGTTTCCCCCCCAATCAGTTGATGAAAATAAGTTATTCTACAAGAGGGAGATATAATGGGTACCTCTTGAAACCCACTCAGACCCACCTAGTAGACAGAAACTGCCATGGCATTGTGACAAAGAAATGTTGACATAGCAATTTACAATAGCAAGTGTTAATTCAAAAGAGGTGATCAAAACAAAAAAGTGACAAATTTAACATTGTGAACAGCAACTGCATATTTTTGACTTGAGATGCTTAGGCAGAAAACTCAGTTGTCACTCAAACAACAGTCAGTGGGGACCGAATCTTCTGTTAGAAGACCAGTGAGACCATAAGAAATAGGAACAGGAACATGGCCGATCCAACATTCTTCATGTCCATTTTCCTCCCCTTTCCCTGTAACCCTCGACTCCCCAACTGATCAAGAATATCTCAGCCTTAAAATATACACAAGGACTCTGCCCCCACAGCTTTCTGTGCCAAGGAATTCCAAAGACTCTAAACCCTCAGAAGAAATTCCTCATCTCAGTCTTAAATTGACGTCCCTTTATTTGGATACTATGCTAGAGGGGAAACATCTTCTCAGCATTCACCCTGTCAAGCTCCTTAATAATCTTACGTTTCAATGAGATCACCTCTCATTCTTCTAAATACCAACAAGTAAAAGTCCCAACCTGTTCAGCCTTTGCTCATAAGGCAATCCCTCCACACCAGGGATCATCCTAGTGAACCTTCTCTGAACTGTCTCTAATGAAATGACATCTTTCTGTAAATAAGGGACCAGAACTGTTGACAGTACTCCAGATGTGGTCTCACCAGCACCTTGTACAGTTGTCCCTACCTCATACACCAACCCTCTTGAAATAAGGACCAATATTCCATTAGCTTTCCTGGTTACCTGCTACCCTAATGCACTAGCTTTATGGTTCATGCACAAGTCTCACTAGCACCTTGTACAGTTGTAGTCACAAGTGTACAATTTGATCAAGTTGCAACTTCCTAACTACTGGGGATGTTGCAAGGGATAAAAGAGAGACATTAGCATTGTCACATGTAGACTGACCAGGTGCAAGTTTCACCATTGTATTGGCGTATCATCCAATGAGAACAGAATTGAGTATTGAAACATGGAGATCAGAACAAGTCACAGCCATACATTTTCTGCTCACTTTTTTTCCCTCCCTTTTGCAGGTAAGATTGAGGTGAACAATTATGTTTTTAAAAAAATGCACAAGTTGTGAACACTACTCGGACTTATTGCCTTCAAAAATCTGAGTTGTACATTAGTAGCAGGGAGCTGGACAGGAATGGAGTCTTTAAAAGTAGATTATGCTTTAGTTAGGAGAAAGTGAGGACTGCAGATGCTGGAGATCAGAGCCGGAAAAAATGTGTTGCTGGAAAAGCACAGCAGGTCAGGCAGCATCCAAGGAGCAGGAGAATCGACATTTCGGGTATAAGCCCTTCTTCAGGAATGAGGAGGGTGTGCCAAGCAGGCTAAGATAAAAAAGGTAGGGAGGAGGGACATGGGGGAGGGGCATTGGGAATGCAATAGGTGGAAGGAGGTTAAGGTGAGGGCGATAGGCCGGAGGGGATGGGGGCGGAGAGTCAGGAAGAAGATTGCAGGTCAAGAAGGCGGTGCTGAGTTCAAGGGTTGACACCTGGAGATAAGGTGGGGGGGGGGAGGGGAAATGAGGAAGCTGGGAGAAATCTGCATTCATCCCTTGTGGTTGAAGGGTTCCTAGGCGGAAGATGAGGCGCTCTTCCTCCAGACGTCGTGTTGCCATGGTCTGGCGATGGAGGAGGCCAAAGACCTGCATGTCCTTGGCGGAGTGGGAGGGGGGAGTTAAACTGTTCAGCCATGGGGCGGTTGGTGCGGGTATCCCAGAGGTGTTCTCTGAAACAGGCAATAAATGCTGGCTTGGCAGTGCTACCCAAATTGCCTGAAATGGGTGGGGTCAAGCTCCCACAGAACCAGGATTTTTAGTTTTTGTATTATAGTAGCAGTTGCTGGAGTCACGAAGCTGGGTGGAAGCTGCAGTACATCGCTCCCTGCTACTGTCCTCTCACGCTGTTCTGTTACCCGCTCCCCGGACTGGAGAACTGAGAGTCAGCTTTTTTTAAATACACTGAACTTGCCTTTTGCCAAGGGTGTGTCTATAGAGTGTTACTATATTGGAACACTTAGTTAATGTATCGATTAGTTCATTAAACATTGATAGTTACAGTTAAGACAATTACTTAGATTAGATTACCTAGTGTGGAAACAGGCCCTTCGGCCCAACAAGTCCACACCGACCCGCTGAAGCACAACCCACCCGACCCATTCCCCACACCTAACACTACGGGCAATTTAGCATGGCCAATTCACCCAACCTGCACATTTTTTGGAATGTGGGAGGAAATAGTGTGTGTTTTGCTCAACAGTAGTTTGACCAATTGAATTGCATCTGGAATACAACACCTTACACTTGGGTTTAAAATAAGAAAAAAGTTGGGTCTAGACGATCTTCTGAATATATTTTGGAGGGGGTTTGGCTTGGTCTACAACATAATGGACAGGCCCTACACAGTGCTTCACGATAGACAGGGGTAGCTGTTTGAATGTTATCCAAATTTGTTATCCACAAGAGGTCGGTGTCCCATTCCTCACAGATAATAAGGGCTGTTTACAGTATTGGTCTCTGTTACATAAGAAGGAGGACTGTAAAATGTATTGGAAGTAGATCAAGAGATGATTTATCAGAGTCTTATCCGGATTGGTTGGGTTATCTTACAAAAGGAAAGATTTGACTCGACAGGGTGGGGGGTAGTGATGTCTAGAAGTAGGAGTCACTGTTTCAAACTAAAAAAGGTGATGCTGCCCATTTAAACCAAGGCACATTTGAGGGCAGTAAGTCTTTGGAACTCTCTGCTTTAATCATCTTAGTAACAAAAAGAAAAAAAAAAGTCTTGAAATATTTTGAAAGGCAGAGGAAGTTTGAGGAACCACGAGGTGAAAAGGTTATCAGGGAATGTGGAGTCAGCTTTTTATTTTGCATGGTGTGGCATCTTAAAAAAAAAAAAGGGGGCAGAGATGCCTACTGCTGTTCTTAGTTCATGTGGTCATACGTACACCTTTTGTGGGGAAAAAAACCCAAGACGAATCAGCCAAGGTGACCGCTGCCACCTTGCTGCAAGTGAACAGATGCCAGGACTGCCAAAACGGTTCATAAGACAAAGACACTAACAAAAGAAATGAGTGGCCCCGGAAGTCTGCTGTGTCATTCAGAAAGATCCTGGATGGATTTTTAACCTTGGTTCCACTTTTCTCACACTATTCCCATTTCCCCTTAACTCCCTTAGATCTGTGTTGAAGATCATAGAATCCCAACAGTGTGGAAGCAGACCATTCTGCCCACTGAGTCAGCACAATCCCCCCAAAGACTATCCTATCGCCACATTTACCAATGGCTAATCATTATGAAGTTGAAGGCATGTACTGTACTGGAGTGTGAATGCTGTTCTAAACCAAGAGATTACAAACATCTGTGTATATGACTAGATGGCAGTCCCAAAGTGTACTGGAAAATTGACAATACATAACAAGTGGCTGTGAAATAGATACTGGAGTTGGTTGCTGTTTTGACAACAATTCGAATTCAACCAGTTTAAATTGTGTCCCAGGATACTAAGACCCAATAGAGAGGTTTGATTTTATTGTTTCACCAACATTGAACCACAGACTATCCAATGTTGGGGATATAAGAGGGCGGACATTTTGAAGATTGCAGGGAACAACTGCCATAGAGACAGACCCAAGAAATTAGGAATATAGGAAACATATTTGCAGTAATAAGATGACAACACAGGAAGATCTTCAGCCAGAAGACAGACAGACACCAAAGATGATAGCAGCTGTGCAATTTTGAAATTAAGTTGATGTAATTTTATTAGAGTGTTTATTGGAGCAGCATATTGTTATAGAGTTAAGGCAGATAATAAGCAGTTAAGAGAAAGGGGGGCTTGGAGTTGTGAATAGTTGCTATTTAATGTTCACTTGAGAGAGTTAAAAAATAAATTGATGTTATTTTCTTTAACTAGTGGGATTTGGGAGTTCTCCGACGCTCATTTTAAGATTATGAGATGAGGTGAGCTTTTCTAGGCACTTGGTTTAATTAACAGAGAGGTTCACCACCATTTCGTAACATAATCCACCGGACCTGCACATCTTTGGACCTTGGGAGGAAACCCATGCAGACACGGGGAGAACGTGCAAAGATAGTCAACAACTGAGCATCCACAGCCCTTGGATAGAGAATTCCAAAAGATTCACAACCAAGTGAAGAACTTTCAGTCCTGAATGATCAATTTCTTAAATCTGAGACATATACTCCATCCAGCCCTCCCAATTTTTATACAAAAAAAAATGACATCACCACTCATTTTTCTAAATTTGAGATTATAGGCCCATTCTATGCTGTCATCCCAAGAACTAATTGAGTAGACTACCAATAGTTACTGCCTAGTTTACCCATATGACAACTGCTCAAGTGAGTTCAACACTACATGGAACTTTACCTCAGCCCGAATAAGCCAGTTATTTTATTGCAAGTGAACAGAGAGATGTTACAAAGCTGGAACACTACCTTGAATTAAGTTAAAAATCACAACACCAGGTTATAGTCCCACCGGTTTAATTGGAAGCACACTAGCTTTCGGAGCGATGCTCCTTCATCAGGTGATAGTGGAGGGCTCGATCGTAACACAGAATTTATAGCAAAAATTTGCAGTGTGATGTAACTGAAATTATACATTGAAAAATTGATTGTCTGTTAAGCCTTTCATTTGTTAGGCTTAACAGACAATCAATTTTTCAATGTATAATTTCAGTTACATCACACTGCAAATTTTTGCTATAAATTCTGTGTTACGATCGAGCCCTCCACTATCACCTGATGAAGGAGCGTCACTCCGAAAGCTAGTGTGCTTCCAATTAAACCGGTTGGACTACAACCTGGCGGTGTGATTTTTAACTTTGTACACCCCAGTCCAACACCGGCATTTCCAAATCTCGAATTAAGTGGTGATTGTAGGACTTGGCCCCAGGCGAAAACTCAAAAGGCTAAAGTCAAGGATTGACATCAAGATGTTTTTTTTTAAAAAGAAAAAAAGGACAACTGACATGGAATAGACAAGGGTGGTGGAGGCAAAAATTTTCAAATGGTCTGAGAGCAATTGAATGCTTAGTGGTTGAGTTCCAGGTGGACAAACTGTGTGGGCTTAAAATTACTTTCTTCATCTGTAATTATCTTAAAATAGTTCTCTCAAAATTTAAAGACTGCACAATATTTAAGTGATTTTTTTTAAACTGGAGGTTATTTGAAAATACAAACAAGTGACTTTTAGTGCTCACAAGACTATGACAGGATAAGGAACCTATGTTGATGGTCAAAATGAAATGTACAAAGTCAGCCATAATAGATCAGGCTTGAGGTTAAATGCCATCTTCCCTTTCCAATAAAGGAACTGATGGCTTCCCCACAGAAAATTCCTAACTGAACCTTTCTTTAAAGGAGCAGCTTTGTATCAATTGTAACAAGGTCAGCCAGGTGGCCCTCCAGAGTTCCCAGATTGGGCTAGGAATCTGGCCTAATCAGGGAGTCCTGACAGATACAAAACAGGAGCGTCAGACATCCTGCTCACTCAGCTGGCTGAGCAAGCCAGATCAGTGTCAAGGACCGTCCACGTGTAAATAAAGGGAAACTTGGTGACAGGATGCCAGCCGCTAGAGAGGAGAGTTTTGCCAGGACTGAAACTTTCTCCAGAGTCTGATATCGTCAGCTGCAATTGTAAAAATGTTAAATCTTTACGGACTCTTACACCACCAGTGGTACGGCCACTGGATCCGCCAGGAGGTAGCTCAGCACACTCACTCACTCATTTCCTCACAGATGGTGTTCTGATTCGTAATTTATAAGCACTTAGAATTAGAGCTGACCTCTAAATTTAGCCTGAAGCCACGGGCAGCACGGCCTCATCCTCAGAGTAGACAAAGTAGGAGTTTGTGGCCTGTTATTATTATGTACGAATTTACACCTGTAAAAACAGGTATTGGTAGAATTTCCTGACTCCAAATGTGATCGCCAAACCTTCCTTCGCCATCTGGGCATATTTATGCACTGCACGAGCCAAAGTCCTGCATGCATTTGCTATTGGGTGTTCCTCTCCATTAGGCCACCCCATGAGTTAATACTACCCCAACGCCATACAGGAAGGCATCGTATGTTAACAGATCTCACTTGGAATCGGTGTGCCAACACCATCGAGGAGGATAGCTGTTTCTTTACTTCCCTGAAAAGCTACGGCTTACCTACACAACCATTTCCACAGCTGACCCTTATTTGAGAGTCCATGCAAAAGGTGCCAGAATGGAGGCCAGATGATGTATGAACTTTCCGTAATAATTCACCAGCCCAAGGAAAGACCCAAGCTCTGGGATACCTTTGATCACCCGATCTTCCACTGAAAGGTGGTACAGGATGACAATCCTGCAAAATGACAGTCTCATATTGGTACAAATCCTTATAGTTAGTAATTGTAGCATTCTTCTAAGAATCCTGTTCTAACTGCAACTGCAGGTACACATGGCTTTTGTCCAGCTTTGTGAAGAACAACCCTCCAGCCATCTTTACACATAAATCCTCTAAGCAAGGGATTGAGTTTTTATCCAGCTGAAAAGAAAAAGTGGTTGACCTGTTTGTTCAAAGTCCCCGCAAAGGTGAACCAATCTGTTGGGTTTCACAAATCTGTGCTGTCCATTCCACAAACTGGACTGATTTGAAGATTCCTTTGTTTCCCAGCCTCCTGATTTCTGCCTCTACTTTCGCTCGTAAAAGGTTAATGGAACTGAGCAGGCCTTGCAAAAATCACAATTGCTTCCTGGTCAACATGCAAGGTGAAAATGTGTTGCTGGAAAAGCGCAGTAGGTCAGGCAGCATCCAACTTAATCCTTGTAGAGGGAGGAAGAGAGCTTCTTCAAGGAAGGCATCCTTGTAAGAGGATTCGCAGTAGGTTAAAGTTGGCCTTGGCTCCTTTAATAGTAGCTGGAAATGTGTTGCTGGAAAAGCGCAGCAGGTCAGGCAGCATCCAGGGAACAGGAGAATCGACGTTTCGGGCATAAGCCCTTCTTCAGGAAAGGGTGTCAGTGGAAGGGTACTGGTTGGTACGGCGGGAAAGAAAGAAGCGGAGGGCTTTGAGTCCTTCGTGATGGGGGATGGAGGTGTACAGGGACTGGATGTCCATGGTGAAAATAAGGCATTGGGGCGCCTTTAATAGTACCTAGACCTTCTTGGGGAAAAAAAAAGGTCTGGATATTTAATTAGGACTTCACTCAGGCAGCCATTTTCTAAGTCAAAAAATTGTGACCCAACCTAGGTGAATCTTTCTCAACCAATTTCACCCCATTACACTTGGGTCCGAGCCTTTTACTACAGTCAGTGGGAACTCAACCAGCTGTTTCTCATATGATCCACATGCTTGTTCAGGACCATCGTAACTATTTGAATTCTATAAGTCATGGACCTGACCTCACTTCGACCATGCCTCTTCCCCACGCATGGCCATTCTTGTGGTTCCTACACCAACCTTCATCTCTCAAAATAAACGGTCTCGCTTAATGGAGTCTCGTGTCCACATTGATTTCCGCATCAGGAACGCCAAACTTGAAACTGAAAAGAGTTCTGATTGGGCTACCAGAAAGTCAGATATGATCATTTGTGGAATTGGAGTCTCATGATTTTACTCCCTCCTCTAGGGAAGTAGATTAGTTCATTATTTTGCTACTGAATCACTATTTCTGCTCTGAGCATGTTGATTTGTGGGGATCATTTTCCAAAGAGTATTTCGACTGGAATGGAACCTGAATTGGACAATTAGTTAAAGCAAGCCATGTCAACACCCCTAGCAATAACTGACCACCTTAGTTCTTTCATCCATGGAACATGGGCATTGCTGGCTAGGTTGGCATTTATTGCTGAGGGCACTTAAGGGGCAGCCACGTTGCTGTGGGCCTAGAGGCACGTGTAGGCGAGACCAGGTAAGGAAGGCAGACTCCCTGCCCCAAAAAGGGGGATTAGTGAACCAGATTAAGACAATATGTTCCACCAACCCATGTTAAAAAAAATTACATAGGTAGATATCCGCTAATAGGATTGGAACTACCTAGAATATATAATGCATTCAAATATCTTGTCCACCTCCAAATATCTGAACTCAAGTACCTGAAGAAGAAAGAGCAGCGCTCTGAAAGCTTGTACTTCCAAATAAACCTGTTGGACGATAACCTGCTGTTGTGATTTTTAACCTTTGTCTATCCCAGTCCAACACCGGCTGCTCCACATGAACTCAAGTCAACAGCAAGCCACTTAATTCCCCAAAGGTCTGTACCTTTGAGAGAAGAGAAAGTTAGAAAAAAAAAAGCATGAATAGTTTTAAAATCCTGGCAACATTTAAAATTAAGCTGCAGGCATTGAACAGAATTGAAGTAGGAGCATGAATTTAGGAAGACAAGAATGGTCTCAAGATTGTTCCTCACTTAAAGAGGGGCTGGATTGCAACATAGAATACCACACCATAATACAGGCCCGTCAGCCCTCTATATTGTGCCAACCTTTTTTCCAACTTTAAAAAGGAGAAACAAATCTACATTTTTACTATCATCCACATGCCTATCCAAGAGTTGCTTACATGTCCCTAGTGTTTCTGACTAACAAATTTTTTAAATCTTTGAAAGTGTTCACCATGGGCAAAAACTCCATTTGCAATGTTCATGAGAATTTATGACTGAAGTAATTTTGATACTTGCCAAAATGCAACATATTTTGTTCTTGAGATTCAATACTAGCCTTGGTGCAAGAACTTTGTTACATAATTAACTAGTTGAGAGAACCTTTTAAAAAATTATTGCTTAATTTTTTAATCGCCACAACTCATGGTCACAAAAATCTCATTGCAGCAGGTGAAATTACACAAGATGCGTTTCAGAAGGTAATTTCAGCCAATATGGTAACTAACAGCTGTAAACCATGCCAAAAGGCTTCCAATTAGCCAGAATTCACAAGAAAATATTTAGCTGACAAAGGATTACTCGACCAAATAGAAAGAACACCACTTTGAATTACTCATCTATTAAAGCAAATCTAATTGATTACATTGTTTTGCTTGAAGTGCAAAGATCACAAAATTAATCCATACATACTCACCCAGGGAATTTTGATCATTTCTATAGTGTGATAGAGACAAAGACAGTTCTACATTTATATTCAAAAATGTAAATTTTTTTAGGTAGTCGCTGTTAAAGACAAATTTATCCCAACACTAGAGCAGTTACCATAAGTGGTTTATACTCATTACATTTTAAAAAAATCAAATATTAGGTAGCTAAATGAATAAGGGCTGGGGTGTGTGGGGTGTCTACTTGCATACGCATTGGCTGAGGTTACTATGAGGGCCTCCACTTCTGACCTTGAAGGCATGGTGACCCTCAAGTTAAAATCACCACCAGTCACCCCTGTCTAATGAGAGAGAGCAGTCTGATGAAACGGATCTATCATCTTCTGGGACTATGGTAACTTTACTTACTATGCAGGTTTGAAAAAGGTAACTCAGTACAATTTAATCTAGTCTCAGTGAAGTTTTTAAAGAAAAACCTGAGAGTGTGATTGTATGTAAATACAAGTTAAAGCCATTTTATTCAAAGAATGCACTCATTTAGCCTCCACTAATTCACACCCTGGTTAGACTTCACAATGGGAATTCTAAATGGGTCTTCAGTGGAATGTAGCCCTTTGTGTGCTTTAGAAGTTGGCCACAGAGACTAAATGGTAGTTTTTGACTGCACCCCATTCCAAATTCATAAGTGTGAACTGTGCTCAAATTGCTTGCACTCTTATTGAAGTCAGGTGGTTTTGGTACAGAATCACTTAGTCGAGTGAAAGCAATCAAGGTGACATTCCTGCACCATACTGAGGGACTACTGAGCTGTTGGAAGTGCTGTCCTTCAGCTGAAAGACAAGACAGTACATCCAGTTAAGCGTATTTTGCAGAAAGCAAAGAAACTATCCCCAGTGTCTCAGGTAATATTTGGGCCACCCTTGGATTAGCACTTGCAGCCATAAACCTCTGATGAAAACAAACATTCATACAAGGATCACGTAATGTTAACATCAGGCTGACAGCAAACCTTACGATCATTCACTTCAGATTTCTACGTGAGTGATTGTTATTTTGGGTAAGGTCAAGTGTATGTAACAGCACACCCTAACAAAAGGCTAAATCTTCATCAGCTCAGTGCTAACATATGCAAACATTAGCCCTCCTGCACTATACTATGCTGTTAAAAACACCTTTGCAATGGTCATTGCAACCACCAGCACTTACTACAGATTTGATGAAAAAGTGACCATCCACAATTGCAAAAAAAAATTCAGAGGGGAATACATACAGTTTACATTTGTGTAGCAAGCCAAAAAAGTGCCCAAAAGAAAGATTAGGTGAGAAGGCAATGCCAGTGAGGTTTGAACACATTTGTGCACTTGAGAAACATTCAATTTATATAGAGACAAGAAAAGGACTAATTTACAACACAGGTGGCCATTCAGTCCATTAATCCACACCAGCTACTCATGGAGCAAAACTATTGACTTTCTGGGGTTGGGGGTGGATTTGGTTTATCTTGTATAGAAAACAGTATCTGTATTGAAAAGAACTTTACCTAATCCTCTTCATTTGAGCTATACAGGTTTCAACAGTAGGACAGGGAGGGAGAATTGGGGTAAAAAAAAAACACTGGCCACTTTGAAGCTCTTAAATCAGTTGGAGATTTGACTTTAATCAGAACACCTTAGAAATTAGAGCATGTGTGATCTTGAAAACCATTGCACTTGCATCAATTCCAGCTGCTGAACTAAAAAGATTCCTACACAAAATTAATCTTAACTCCTGTCTCAGCCACTTGAACTCCACACTTGAAGCCCCTAGAGTTCAAACTGTTATGTGAAACTGCTTTGAGCTCAGTGGGGGCCACCTTCACAGCTACCAATTCAACAACCAGGGGAAAGGAAACACTTTTCACCGTTTACCCTCAACTTTTCAAAAAAAAGTATTAAAAACCACATTAGGTCTCCATAGTGAGGGAGGTTCACTGTTTCAACCCTTTCATATCTACCAGGAGAAAGTGAAGACTGCAGATGCTGGAGATCAGAGCTGAAAATGTGTTGCTGGAAAAGCGCAGCAGGTCAGGCAGCATCCAGGGAACAGGAGAAGCGCTTTTCCAGCAACACATTTTCAGCTTTCATATCTACATCCTAGTTTGGATGTTGCTAAGCCCATTTCACAACATACAAGTAATCAAGATTTCAGAAGGCAGACAGAGACAAAACAAGGAACAACTCTTTCTGGCAAGTTATGCTTGAAAGCATTGGAAACAAATCCAAAAGTAACTCATTTTAAAAAAAGGAATTGGATATGTACTTGAAAGGGAGATAATTTTGGAATAGAGAACAAAAAAGGTATAGCACAATGGGCTAAATGGCTTTATTTCTGTGGGCAAAACATTCCATGTTTTAAAAAAAAAGGTATCCAGAACAAAAACTGGGAAAGGTTGGGCATTTTACATTTGTTTCCCCCATCCACTTGGCTACTCAACAGGTTTTACTCATTTAAAACGTTAAACAGCTCACAATTACTTACAATTAGCACACAATCAAATTATCTTCAGCAGGAAGTTCTATTCGAGTAAGAAAATTCATTCCAAAACGCTGATAAAAAAAAAGCTGGTTGCGTGCTCATTGAATCAATATGATGAAATTGCCCATTAAAACACATACGCGCATAATTCGGGTAAAAGTGCGAATTTTGTCCACGCGATTGAAGTGAAAAACCAGAATCCCCAACCAAACACGAGAGCTAGCATTACTCCTTCGAGAACGGATAAGTACTTCAAGGAGACAAAGTAACGAAGCTGCTCCTAAGCTTTCACAGCAGTATCGTGATTAGATTGGGGTTATTTAGCGTCGGATCTAGATGCTAAACCTAACGAAGTTTCTAAAAATAAACCGATTTATAAAACCCACATTAAACTTTAGGACGCCGTGCGGTCGAGAGACGCTATATAAATGCAACTTAAAATGCAATTAGTTGTAAACTACACCATAGTGTAGTTTTCGCTAATTATCTTTTCACATTTTAGGGGAGGGAGGAGAAATTCAAATTCACAGCACGGGAAAAGATTGACTAATCTCAGGATCTAAAAGTGGTGGAAATTAACTGGATGAAAAAGGTGCACTTAAACAGCAATAGATGTTTAAAAAAAAGGAAATGAACCAGTATTTGCTTAGAAATCGATACACAAAAATACCTCTTGATTTTGAAACAAAAACGTGCTGAGGGCAAATTTGAAAAAAAAAGCATCAACAGCAGGACAAACAGATAGTAAACTCAACTTGACATTGAACATATTTAACATGATATTAAATCACACTGACCTGCAAAAGGAACTTGCAGATAACGCTCACCCCCACAAGTGAGCCCATTCACCAAGACCCTGAACAGGCTTTCAACACTGGCAAGCTAATTTCAAACAAAAAAAAATCACCTCTCCTTGGCTATTTCCTGGCTCCAAGCTTTGTTCATTGGAATATAATCTGCTTCTTTTTTTCCCCCAAAAAAGACAAAAGTTTTTGGCCCCTTATCAGCCAATAAAAGGCAAGGCTTTAGAAGTCAGCCGCCTCGCAGTGATTTGAATGGCTTGGGCCCTTTTCAATCAGAAGTCATCACCATCTGGGAGATCTCCACATACTGAGATAATTGGCTTGACTTGATCAAAAAAGGGAAGCATCCCACAGGAAATCAGCCCTCGTTCACAGTGTCACAAATGAAAGCTTTAAACCCAGTCAAGGGGTTCAAAACAACACAAACACACCCCCCCCCCAAAAAAAAGTGTTTAATTTTAATTCAATTGGTTTCAAAATCGCGATTTAAAAACCCCACCTTCGATTCGAGATACCTTTAAAAAAATCCACCTTCAATCTTTGCAGCAAACCTCACTTTTAATGTATATATTATCCGTGAGGACAGTAACTCGACCTTTACCAAACCGCTTCACGAATTCGATGGGGATAGTCGTTTGGTCCGAGTTCGCAGTGAGAAAGGCCATCGGATTTGCAGCTTCATGTTCAGTCGGTTTTTGAAGGCGCTAAGAAGGGGCCTCCCTTCTTGAGGTAAAATCGCCCCTCATTTTGGTGCTCAGGGCTGGTGCACTCCCTTCCAAAATAAATATCATGTATTAGCACAAATGTTAACAATGGCATTTATAATTTACAGATTTACTTATTTTAATAATTATACTGGGTAGTGTCAAATGATTAGATTTGTCTATTTGGGACAATTGATAATAGAGGTGGCAGGTATGACCCAGAAGTTAGGAGTAGTTCTGTGAATGGTGTGTTACCAAGTAAAAAGGGGAAAAATCTCATTTAAGATATTGCAATCTGTCCATTTTCCTGTACGCCTCAGAAACCTAGATGGTAAAATCTATGGGATAAAGTCGAGCTCATTGAGATGTGGATGCTAAGCCATGCTAAAATATCCCAGAAACGAACTGTAAGACGAGTGAAGAGCTTGTTGAAATCGCAAGAGTAAAAAGTGACATTCAGAAAAGAGAATGACAGTATTACAGCTGTTTAATCAGAGATGAGAAGCTCCAGGGATTTTTTTTCTATGGGGCAAAGTTGAGGACAGCAGAAAGAGGGGTCAACCCAAGTGTAGTCAGATGATGGAAGTCAGAGTGGTTCCAGATATTTCACTGGTTACTACATTTGTGCTTAGAAAATGAGTTGATTCTTGCTATTTTACAGGGAATTTTGACACTTTTCGAAGATTTATATGTGGTTATCATCCCCAAATCAGAAACTTTTGTTATTCACTCGAGGTGTATGGCTGTCGCTGGCTATTGCAGCAAACTCGTGATGCAAAACCCCAGCCAGCAGTTTTACTGGCTACAGCTATGCAAGGATAGAGTCATAGAGGTGTACAACACGGACACAGACCCTTCAGTCCAACTCGTCCATGCTGACCAGATATCTTAAGTTAATCTAGTCCCATTTGGCACATATCTTGTAAGGGATAGGATTTATTTGTAAGGGATAGGATTTATGAACATCTGGATAGGAATAATGTGATCAAGGATAGTCAGCATGGTTTTGTGAAGGGCAGGTCGTGCCTCACAAACCTTATTGAATTCTTTGAGAAGGTGACTAAGGAGGTGGACGAGGGGAAAGCAGTAGATGTGGTGTATATGGATTTTAGTAAGGCGTTTGATAAGGTTCCCCATGGTAGACTACTGCAAAAAATACGGAGGTATGGCATTGAGGGTGAGTTGGAGGTTTGGATTAGGAGTTGGCTGGCTGGAAGAAGACAGAGGGTAGTAGTTGATGGCAAAGGTTCATCTTGGAGTGCCGTCACTAGCGGTGTTCCGCAAGGATCTGTTTTGGGACCATTGTTGTTTGTCATTTTTATAAATGACCTGGAGGAGGGGTTAGAAGGTTGGGTGAGTAAGTTTGCGGATGATACAAAAGTCGGAGGAGTTGTAGACAGTGAGGAAGGATGTGGCAGGTTACAGCGGGATATAGATAAGCTGCAGAACTGGGCAGAAAGGTGGCAAATGGAGTTCAATGTAGCTAAGTGTGAGGTGATTCACTTTGGTAAGAGTAATAAAAAGATGGGGTACTGGGCTAACGGTCGGATACTTGGTAGTGTGGATGAGCAGAGGGATCTTGGTGTCCATGTACACAAATCTTTGAAAGTTGCCGCCCAGGTAAATAGTGCGGTGAAGAAGGCATATGGCGTACTGGCTTTTATTGGTAGAGGAATTGAGTTCCGGAGTACTGAGGTCATGTTGCAGTTGTATAAGACTCTGGTGCGGCCACATCTGGAGTATTGTGTGCAGTTTTGGTCGCCATACTATAGGAAGGATGTGGAGGCACTGGAACGGGTGCAGAGGAGGTTTACCAGGATGTTGCCTGGTATGGTAGAAAGATCGTATGAGGAAAGGCTGAGGCACTTGGGGTTGTTTTCATTGGAGAAAAGAAGGTTTAGGGGTGACTTGATAGAGGTGTACAAGATGATTAGGGGTTTAGATAGGGTCGACAGTGAGAATCTTTTTCCACGTATGGAGTCAGCTATTACAAGGGGGCATAGCTTTAAATTAAGGGGTGGTAGGTATAGGACAGATGTTAGGGGTAGGTTCTTTACTCAGCGAGTCGTGAGTTCATGGAATGCCCTGCCAGTAGCAGTGGTGGACTCTCCCTCATTATGGGCATTTAAGCGGGCATTGGATAGGCATATGGAGGATAGTGGGTTAGTATAGGTCAGGTGGGCTTGGATCGGCGCAACATCGAGGGCCGAAGGGCCTGTACTGCGCTGTATTCTTCTATGTTCTATGTTCTATCTCTCCAAACCCTTCCTATTCATGTACCATCCAGATGCCTTTTAAATGTTGTAATTGTACCAATTGCCACTACTTTCTCTGGCAGCTCATTCCATACATGCACCACTCTGTGTGAAAAAGTTTCCCCCTTAGGTCCCTTGTAAATCTCTTTCCCCTCTCATCTTAAACCTATGGCCCCTAGTTCTGCAACCCACCCACCCCCAAGCAAAAAAAATACTTTGTCTATTTACCCTATCCAAGCCCCTCATGATTTTATAAAGCTCTATCAGGTCATCCCTCAGCCTCTGACGCTCCAGGGAAAACAGCCCCAGCCTATTCAGCCTCTCCCTATAGCTCAAACCCTCCAATCCTGGCAACGTGCTTGTAAATCTTTTCTGAACCCTTTCCATTTAACAACATCTTTCCTACAGCAGGGAGACCAGAATTGCACGCAATATTCCAAACGTGGCCTAACCAATGTCCTGTACAGCCGTAACATGACCTCCCAACTCCTAATGCTTTGACCCAATCTTTTGCTCAGTTGGCTGAAAGAGCTCCTTATGTGGCTTGACATCCAATCTTAATTCACAGCGTTCTTGGGGCACTTGTTCTATGATAAAGGGGCAACATAAATGTGATTAATGGTTATTGTACATGGCCTCCTGGAGCACCGTGTGTTGTTATATCTTTCAGATAGATGTCCCTTTAAGAGTGCAAAATGCAAACGACCCAAATACCCAGATGTTGTCACATGATGATTGACTCTCTGTATTGCAGCACTTGGTACAGGCTGTGTTTGGCGATTCTCTGCACTAAATGTATTAGTTTGACTGTAAAATCAACCTATCAGAAATCTTTGTGCTATGATGTACATGTCCTGATTACTTACACAATCAGGCCCCAGTTCTTACCTCCAGCATTCTGTCAAAATGGTGAGCAGAGTTGAAGGTTACAGATGAATGAGACCGGGAGTCTGTTTGATTCCATTCGCCTGGAATACTAGCCCTTCACTTTCCCTAGTGCAGCATCCAGCTAATTCTGAAATGAGTGCACTGGTCTGACCTTAGCCGGTCTTCCTCGTGCCCACTCCTCTGTAAAAGGGGTACACAGCTCCAGCTGCTGATCCACCTCTGTATAAATCCCTTCTCTCAGGTGAACGTGAAAAACCACCCGCTGTAACAAAGGACTGAGAGTCTGTCCTAGAATCAAGGCCAGAATGTATCTCCCAGTCAATATCATTCACGACACCGAATGAACGGTGTTATATTTCCAAGTCAGGATGATGAGGGGCTTGGAGGGGAACTTGCAGGGGATGGTGTTCCCATGTCTCTGCTGCCCTTGTCCTTCTGGATGGAAGTGGTTGTGGGTTTGGAAGGTGCTGTCTGAGGAGCTTTGGTGAATGTCTGCAGTGCATCTTGTAGATGGTACACACTGCTGCTACTGAGCGTCGGTGGGAGAGGGAGTGGATGTGGGGCCAAACAAACTGGTTGTTTCATTCTGGATGACGTCAAGTATCTTAAGACCATCAGAAATAGAAACAGAAGGAAGCTGTTTGGCCTCTCCAGTTTGCTGCACCGTTGAACAGGATCATGGCTGATCTGACGTTCCCTATGTCCACTCTCCTGCTCTTTTCCCCATAACCCTTGATTCCCGACTGATTGAGAAGCTCTCTATCTCAGCCTTAAATATACACAAGGACTCTGCCCCCACAGCTCTCTGTGGCAAGGAGTTCTAAACTGAGAGAAGAAATTCCTCCTCATCTCAGTCTTGAATTGGCGCCCTTTATTCTGGTCCGAGACTCTCCCAGGAGGGGAAACCTCCTCTCAGCATTTACCCTGTCAAGCCCCTGAGAAATCCAACATGTTACACTGAGATCATCTCTCATCCTTCTCAACTCCAGTGAGTAGAGTCCCAACCTGTTTAACCTTTTCTCCACACCAGGGATCATCCGAGTGAACCTTCTCTGAACTGTCTCCAATGAAATGATATATTTCCTTATTTAAGGGACCAGAGCTGCTCACAGTGTTCCAGACGTGGTCTCACCAGCACCTTGTACAGTTACAGTAAGACTTCCCTATTCTTACACTCCAACTCCCTTGGAATAAGGGCCAACATTCCCTGAGCCTTCCTGATTCCCTGCTGCCCCTGTGTGCTAGCTTTCTGTGTTTCGGGCACCAGTCCCCTCCAAGTCCCTTTGTGTTTCAGCTTTCTGCAGTTTTACCCCATTTAAATAATATCTGTTCTTTTGTTCTCCCTTCCAAAATGAACAACTTCAGATTTTCCCACATTACACTCCATTTGCCAACATTTTGCCCAATTCCTTAACTTATCAATATTTCTCTCTGAACTGTTTGTATCACTCTCGTAACTTGCATTTCCATCTATTTTTGTGTTGTCTGCAAATTTGGCGACAGTCCATTCACTTCTTCCTCCAAGTCATTAAACAGTTGTGGCCCCAGCACTGATCCCTGTGGAACAGGGCTGGGTGTGGTTAGAGCTGCCCCCATCCAGGCAAGTGGGGAGTATCCCATCACACTCCTGACTTGTGGAGAGTTTGTCCTCTGATTCTCCTCAACTCCAGATTTGCCGGAAGTTTCTATCTGTTTGGCATTTGCTGTTATTTCGGTATAAAGCAGCACAGCTCTCCCCTCTCATCATCCTCCCCAATTGAATGGCACTTTCTGAATTGAATTGAATTTGTTGTCACGTGTACCGAGGTGCAGTGAAAAACTTTGTCTTGCGAGCAATCCAGGCAGATCACAGAGTTAAGTAGCATAGAGAAGTAAATAATAGGTAAACAGCAGCAAAAACAAACACACAGGTACAGGCGCATGTTAAGAGTTTGGGAGTCTATTCAGTATTCTAACAACAGTAGGGTAGAAACTGTTTTGAAACCGGCTGGTGCATGTGTTCAGGCTTCTGTACCTTCTCCGCGATGGTACAGGTTGTAGAAAAACATTGCCAGGGTGGGATGGATCTTTGAGAATGCTGGCGGCCTTTCCTTGACAGCGAGCGTGGTAGATGGATTCTATAGATGGGAGGTTGGCCTTTGTGACTGTCCAGGCCGAGTTCACCACTCTCTGTAACCGTCTCCGATCTTGAATGGTACGGTTGCCACACCAGGTAGTGATACATCCAGACAGAATGCTCTCGATGGCACACCTATAAAAGTTGGCAAGAATATTTGCCATCATGCCAAATTTCCTCAGCTGCCTGGGGAAGAAGAGACGTTGTTGGGCCTTTGTAACCAGTGCGTCCACATGGAGAGTCCAAGGAAGCTTGTTGTGGATGACCACTCCCAGGAGCTTGACACTCTCCATTCGTTCCACCTCTGTGCTGTTAATGTGTGGGGGGGGTGGGGCATGAGTAACATCCTGCCGAAAGTCAATAATGAGTTCCTTGGTTTTGCTGGCATTGAGAGCTAGGTTGTTCTCAGTGCACCATTTTTCCAGGTGCTCCACTGGAATAGGTCTGTAATCTGTTTCATCGTCATCTGAGATTTGACCGACTATGGTGGTGTCATCAGCGAACTTGTAAATGGCATTAGTCTGGTATTTGGTGACACAGCCATGGGTATACAGTGAGTACAGTAGGGGGCTGAGTATGCACCCCTGGGGGGCTCCAGTTTTGAGTGTTAGTGAGAATGAAATATTGTCCCCAATCTTCACTGATTGTGGCCTGTGGGTCAGGAAACTGAGGATCCAGTTGCAGAGAGTGGGGCTTAGTCCGAGATCACTAAGTTTAGTAATCAGCCTTGAGGGGATAATACTGTTGAAGGCAGTAGTCAATGAATAGGATTCTTACGTAGCTGTTCTTGATGTTAAGATGTTCTAGGGAGGAGTGAAGGGCAAGTGATACGGCATCTGACGTGGATCTGTTGGTCCAATAGGCAAATTGGAGTGGGTCAAGAGTAGTGGGGAGGCTGGAGTTGATTTAATGCCATGACCAGCGTTTCAAAGCACTTTATGACCACCGAGGTTAGGGCCACTGTGCGGTAATCATTGAGACACGCTGCGTGAGCCTTCTTAGGCCCAGGGATGATGTTGGCCCTCTTGAAACAGGCAGGGACAGTGGCCTGCTGCAGGGAGAGGTTGAAGATGTCGGAGAAGACCTCTGCCAGTTGATCTGCGCGTGCCCTGAGGCCACGGCCTGGTACTCCGTCTGGTCCCATCGCTTTCCTTGGATTCACACAAACGAAAACTGACCTGACCTCTGACTGATCTGCCCCATCTTTATAACCAATCCACAATAATTTTAAAATTTGAGTTCAGAAGTCATAGTTTACCCAAACAGGATGGTTGAGTTCACAAATGATTTTGAGAGTGTATTAGGAAGCAACTTGTTTAAAAACAACACAGGAACTAAACCAACAGTATATGACTTGTGACTGGTAAACGTAGTTTATCAGCTCCTGAGGATGTGGACAACTAGACACCGGTAAAGTGCAGTCTCTGCCATCAATAGCTGGTGGCAAAGTGTTAGGAAGTTCGCAGTTTCAAAGAAGAGTCATATTGGACTCAATGTTAACTCTATCTAGAGTGATAGTCATAGAGCTGTACAGCATGGAAACAGACTCTTCAGTCCAACCCATCTATGCCAACCAGGTCTCCGAAATAAATCCATTTGCCAGCATTTAGCCTATATCTCTCTGAACTCTTCCTATTCATGTACCCATCCAGATGCTTTTTAAATGTTGTAATTGTTCCTGCCTCCATTAACTCCTCTGGCAGCTCATTCCTTACATGCACCACCCTCCTGCATGTAAAAGGTTTCCCCTGAGGTCCACTTTAAATCTTTCCCCTCTCCCCTTAAACCTATGCCCTCTAGTTCTGGACTCGCTTACCCCGGGGAAAAGACCTTGTCTATTTACCCTATCCATGTCCCTCATGATTTTATAAACCTCTATACGGTCGCCTCTCAGCCTCCGAAGCTCCAGGGAAAATAGCCCCAGCCTATTCAGCCTCTCAAACGCTCCGACCCTGGCAACATCATTGTAAATCTTTTTCTGTACCCTTTCAAGTTTCACAACCTCTTTCCTATAGGAAGAAGACCAGAATTGAATGCAGTATTCCAAAAGTGGCCTTAACAATGTCCTGTATAATGGCAACGTGACCTCCCAACTCCTGTACTCAATGCATTGAACAGTAAAGACAAGCATACCAAACACCACCTACAATATGCTGTCTACTTGATTTCTCACTTCACAGATGCTGCCAGACCTCCGGTTTTCTGTCTAATGATTGCAGCCAGCAGGGATCACTGGGAAAAAATTACTTGCCTGTCCAAACTCTTTCCCCACCCCCTACCCCCACCTTGTAATCCTGTTTTAGCCTTTAGGCAGGCAGGCAGTATGTATGTATGTATAGGGTTGACTTTCGTGACCTATCAGGAATATCTGTGCTAGAGACCTGCAGAGATAACAGGGGCTGAATAGAATTTTTAAAAAAGCATATTATCTAAATGGTGAAAGATTGCAGAGCTCTGAGATGCAGAGGAATCCAGGTCTCCTAATACATGGATTACAATGGGTTAGTTTGTAAATACAGCAAGTAATTAGGAAAGATAGCAGAATATTACCATTTATTGTGAGGGGAATTGAATACAAAAATAGGGATCTGGAATGGATGGGTTGCCTTGGGAGGAAAGGCTTAACAGATGTTTTTGAGGAGATGACAAAGATGATTAAGGATAAGGCAGCAGATATTGTCTGCATGGACTTTACTAAAGCATTTGACAAGATCCCGCATCTTCAGGGTGGACAGGGATAGGGTCATTGGGGGTGGTGTCTGGGTGAGATGTTCTTCAGAGGGTCGGTTTGGACTGGATGGGCTGAAAGGTCTGTTTCCATACTGGGGGGATTCTATAAGACCCTGAGGAGGCTTGTCAAAGTAAATGTGGACAAGATGGTTTCCCTTACAGGAGAATGTAGACCTAGGGGTCACTGTTTAAAAATAAGTGGTTGCCCATTTTACAACAAACATGAGGTGAATCTTTACAATGTTTTCCTGAAAAGGTGCTCGAAGCAGAATCGAGGAGATTAACTCCTTTAGTGAAGGGGTAAAAGTTACCAGGAGTAGGTGGAAATGTTCATTAGAGGCTATGATCTGCCTGAGACTGCTCTGCCATTTAAAAGGTCGGATGGCCAACTCCTGCTTCCAGTGCACACGAACTGGACTTGGTTTGAGTTAAGATGCAGGCAGCAGAGGTTTGGATACCCATGTTTATGGAAAGTAGTGTGAGAGACTACAGAGGCGTGTGGTGGAATGATCAAATGTGAACAGAATGTAGGCAGGATTGAGTGAAAGTGTTCAAAGCAGTGGATGTCGTGTACGTGGATTTTAGCAAGGCGCTTGATAAGGTTCCCCACGGTACGCTCATTCAGAAAGTAAGGAGGTAAGGGATACAGAATTGGCTGGCCCATAGAAGACAGAGGGTGGTGTTAGATGGAAAGTACTCAGCCTGGAGCTCCACAGTGATGTTCCACAGGGATTGGTTCTGGGACCTGCGCTTTGTGATTTTTATAAATGGATGAGGAAGTGGAAGGGTGGGTTAGTAAGGTTTGCCGATGGCACAAAGGTTGGTGGAGTGGTGGATAGTGAGGAGGGCTGTTGTAGGTTGCAACGAGGCATTGACAGGATGCAGAGCTGGGGGCTGAGAAGTGGCAGATGGAGTTCAATCTGGAAAAGTGTGAATTGATTCATTTTGAAAGGTCGAAATTGATTGCAAATTACCAGGTTAAAGGCAGGATTCTTGGCAGTGTGGAGGAACTGAGAGATCTTGAGGTCAATGTCCATAGATCCCTCAAAGTTGCCACCTCAGTTGACAGGGTTGTTAAGAAGGCGTGTGGTGTGTTGGCTTTCATTAGCGGGGGATTGACTTTAAGAGCCATGAGGTTATGCTGCAGCTCTATAAAGCCCTGGTTAGACCACACTTGGAATATTGTGTTCAGTTCTGGTCACCTCATTATAGGAAGGATCTGGAAACTTTAGAAAGGGTCCAGAGGAGATTTACCAGGATGCTGCCTAGACTGGAGGGCATGTCTTATGAAGAAAGGTTGAGGGAACTAAGGCTTTTCTCATTGGAGCAAAGAAGAATGAGAAGTGTACAAGATGATGAGAGGCAGAGATGGAGTGGATAGCCAGAGGCTTTTTCCCAGGGTGGAAATGTCTATCACAAGGGGACATAATTTTAAGGTAATTGGAGGAAGGTTTAGTGGATATTTTCAGAGGTTGGTTCTTTACACAGAGAGTGGTGGGTGTGTGGAATGCACTGCCAGCAATGGTAGTAGAGCCAGATACATTAGGGACATTTAAGCGACCCTTGGATAGGCACATGGAAGATAGAGGAGAAAGTGAGAACTGCAGATGCTGGAGATCAGAGCTGAAAATGTGTTGCTGGAAAAGCGCAGGAAGATAGAGTCTAGATTAGAGTGGTGCTGGAAAAGCACAGCAGTTCAGGCAGCATCCGAGGAGCAGTAAAATCGACGTTTCGGGCAAAAGCCCTTCATCAGGAATACAGGCAGAGAGCCTGAAGGTGGAGAGATAAATGAGAGGAGGGTGGGGGTGGGGAGAAAGTAGCATAGAGTACAATAGGTGAGTGGGGGTGGGGATGGAGGTGATAGGTCGGGGAGGAGAGGGTGGAGTGGATAGGTGGAAAAGAAGATAGGCAGGTAGGACAAGTCATGGGACGGTGCTGAGCTGGAAGGTTGGAACTAGGGTGAGGTGGGGGAAGGGGAAATGAGGAAGCTGTTGAAGTCCACATTGATGCCCTGGGGTTGAAGTGTTCCGAGGCGGAAGATGAGGCGTTCTTCCTCCAGGCGTCGGGTGGTGAGGAAGCGGCGGTGAAGGAGACCCAGGACCTCCAAGATAGTACAGTGAAGGGTATGTAGGTTAGCTTTGTCTTAGTGTAGGATAAAAAGTCGGCACAACATCAGGGGCTGAAGGGCCTATACTATGCTGTACTGTTCTATGTTCTAAAGTGAATGACCATTATTTTCTCCTATGTTGCTTGTAGCGTCGTGGTGATTAAACTTTCATTGCTCCATGTCGATTTCTGATGCCTTTAATTCTAGCTCTTCTGTTTGCTAAAGAAATCAGTAACTCATCCACATGTGGAGCATTTTTAGCTGTAGCTCAGTGGATATCAGACTTGCCTTTGAGTTAGAAGGTTATGGATTCAAGTCCTGTCCTGGGGGGTGAGCACAATAGGCTGATATTTCACTGTAGTCATGAGGGTATGCTGTGCTGTCTTTTGGGGTAAGATGTTCAACCAAGGCCCAATGTGCCCTCTAGGGTAGATGTAAAAGATCCCATCAATCTTGAAGGAGAGTCATAGAATCGTACAGCACGGAAACAGACCCTTTATTCCAACCTTGTTCCCAAACTAAACTAGCCTAACCTGCCTGCACTTGGACTATATTCCTCCAGACCTTCCTATTCATCAACTTCTCCAAATGCCTTTTAAACATTGTAACTGTTCCTACATTCATCACTCTCTGGCAGTTCATTCCACACTTGAGCCAGTCTGTGTATTAAAAAAAATGTTTCCCCATATGTACTTTTCAAATCTTCCTCTTCTCACTTTAAAAATATGCCTTCTCGTATTGAAATCCCCCACCCTGGGGAAAAGCCCCTTTGCCATTCACCTTATCGATGTTCCTCATGATTTTATCACCCTCTCAACCTGCTACGCTCCAGTCAAAAAAGTCCCAGCCTTTCTGGTCAATTTTTGTAACTCCAACTCTCCATTCCTGCCAACCTCGTGGCAAATCTTTTCTGAGCCCTCACCAGTTTAATAATGTCCTTCCTTTACCAGGGCGACCAGAACTGGGCACAGTACTGCAGCAGAGTGCAGGGAAATGGAAGGAGCTGTATCATTGTAAACTGCTGCTTCTTTTACCATCCCGCCTGAGGCGCATCAGGAGCTCAGTCACGTCGCAAATTGGTGCAAGCTGCACAACTATCGGTCTTGTGTTTGGCTTTGCCAGAAAACCAAAAGTTTTTTTTTGAAAGGGGAAAATACCAAGATGGTGCTGACCGAACCTCTGCCCTTCCCAATCTTAGCAAGTTCCAGCCTCAATCGCTCACCACTTGCCCAGGGTGTCCTCTGCCAACACTCGTTGTTTAAGTCAACATCACCAAGATGGTCTACCTGGTCATTATCGTATTGTTTTTGCAATCTTGCAATGTGCAAATTGGCTGCTGTTTCCAATATTAAATAAGTGGCGACACTTCAAAAGCACGTCATTGGCTGTAAAGCTTTTGGGGGCATCCTGTGGTTGTGAAAGACCATGCAAGCTTGTTCCGTATAAATACTGAGTTTCACTATCCTACTGTCTGACCACTGCAGTCTTGACTGTTCAGGCTGCCACATGAAGGCCTTTTGATTTTGGATACTGAGCAACTGCCAGCCTCTTTATGCATGAGACTTCAGGTTGGAATGAGGCAGCACCCAAAAAGGAAAATGTTGGGGGGGGGGGGGTGCAGGGAGTTGTGAATTGAGGGGTTGACCCCCCCCTGGATGGAGACAGGTTGAAGTAATCGCTTTTTTTTAATAAAGAAAAGAACAACTTTTCACAGTGGTGGTCACACAGTTAAGTATCTCCACTGCTATTGGACAGATATCATTCCTTTTGGCACAGTTTGTACCTTTTGAATCCAGCTCTGAAATAAAAGCGAGGAAACCATAGGGCAGTGGGGGCAATCCTTTCTCCTTTGATACAGCAACAAGTGACTTTGAACTTTGCAATCAATATCCCAAACTGAGCAGATCCTCAGGAGGCTTTGAAGGCAACACAAAAGGCGCTATGGTTCCGCCTGTTTAAAAGCTCATGAATGAGACTGACCTTATTCCTCAGGGGCTGTGGGGGAGGGGTGACAATGGTTCTGATAGTTCTTTCCACGACAGCCGATATTGGAGCTCTTCTGTTGAGAGGTCTCTGCGTTTTGTAAAATCTCTCTGTCTAACAAGACAGAAAGGGGCTGACTTGCCTGAGGATCCCAGGCTAGGGTTGGTCGGTGTTCACAATGCAATGTGATGTTTCTGAAGGCATTGACTCTGACAGAGCTTCCAATACGTAGGGCTCCAGTTCTTCCCACCCTGCTGCCAGTCTCGTTGATCTCCGAGTTTCTGAACTAATGGCATCAAGCCCCCACCTCCTGCTGAGTGAACCCTGCCCAGGGAGTAAACCCAACAAAGAATTGGAGGGCTATGTGACTGCTCAACAACACATTGAAAGGTCCCTTGGGTGAAATTTAACACCAATATCTTTTAAGCAACACCTGAAACAGCATCTTCAGCCAAACATCCCTACACTCCACTAAAGTTTCCGCACCATCCTTTCCATGTACTCAATATGTTCATATCCAAATATATTTTCTTAAAATCATCCTGATACTACCACTGTCTCTGGTCTGCATTTCGTCATTTAATAACCTCTTAACTGCTCTTGTCATTGGTGATGATGTTAAACCTTCCTAATTTTGAGTGCGTTTGTCAAATCTCTGAACTCTCACTTTCTAATGAATGGAGCCCCATTTTCTCCAGTCTCTCTTCCTAATTAAAGCATCTGGACCCTGGTGCTGTCTTTGTGAATCTCATCTGCTTCCTCCTCCCCGTCTTCACGTTTTTCAATTGCAGAATCACACCTACCGTTAGACAAGGCGTTCTGAGTTTTACAAGCATGGCCTGGTTGAGTTTGGCCAGTACTCTGTCTATTGCAAATAGCAGGTGGGGCGAGATGAAATGTGGTATTCAAATTTCAAGGCTGATGTAAATTCTAAGCTGAAGGCCATGTCTCTCAATGACTGGCAGGTTATATCAAATGGCACATCACTTCAACTATCCACTACAGGCTGGCTGCACTTAGTTCAACTGCTGGTAAAATTCAGAAAATAAGCTCTAATGTTTGCTGTCATTCAGCAATTGGACAGCTCTTGTTGAGCAATCCCGAGTGCGCCAAGAATTGCACGAACAATCAAGTTAAGATTATTAGTCTGGTTTGCAAATGTATTTGACATGTGCTCCATATGCAAGTGCCTCTGTAAACAGGGGAGGGCATGATATTGTTTTTGAATTAAGCAAAGCATGGGAACAATAATTCACTGATGTACGCCCCATGACAATTCCTTGACCAATCATTTGAGTTGCCAACCAATCGGCACCCTTTCCTTATACTGCAGAGATTGTTGCTCCTTCTTCACATTGTGGTTTTCTTGCATCTGTCCTGATGAGTACAAGATGAAAAGCTTCAATAATATGTGTCTTTTATAATTTAGTGTCCACTTGTTCTTACAACGCTTCACTCCACATTTCCCTGCATTAAATGTTATCGGACAGCTAGCTGTCCTATCTAGGTTCCTGACTCTATACTCCTCAGCAACATAGGAAAGCTTTCCAAGCTCTTACACAGGAGCAGCTATCAAACAAAATTTGAAACCAAGCCACGGAAGGTTGTATTACAGATGTAGCAGATAACTTTTAAGGAGTGCTGTCATGGAGAGAGAACAGTAACAAGACTTGAGAAAACGTGAGGTCCAAGCAACTTAAGGCACATTTGCCAATCGTGAAGCCATGAAAATCGGCAGTGTAGCCAGAACTGGAGGTGTGCAGTCACATTAGAGTTGACCACAGTTGCTTCTTTGTTGCCATCGTGCCCTCAAAACCAGAGTTCATATATTCTGGCTACAGGGGACGTGACAAACATCTATTAACAATTGCTCTCTCTTTTCAATCCTTTAATCCCAACGATCTATGCTGTTGCATTCCTTCAGGTACTGTGAGCCAGATGTTTAACAAATTTGAAAACTTTTATACAGCAATTCCACTACCTTTCCTTTATTTGTGCACTTTAATGTTTCTTTGTGTAACTGTTACATTTGACAGATGGCATACTACTTGTCCTCCAGTAATCCATGTCTTTTGAAGTGAGTACTAATTTTGTTGCTTTTATAATGCAGTTTTAAGACTCTTGCGTACTGCCGGTGTCTGACAAAGTGATTGGGTTCCACCTCCACCGTACCCTTTTTATTTCTCACACTTCTGGATTTAAAATCAAGGGGAAGTTCTCATCTGCCAATCCTTTGTCCTCCTTGAAAAGATTTCCATTTTCACCTTCTACCTTGCTGGATTCAAAGCAGTCTAACATTCTCAAGATGTCCCCAGTCCAGGGATGTGCAGGTTAGGTAGATCAGCCATACTAAATTGCCCAGAGATGTGCAGACTTGGTAGATTAGCCATGCTAAATTGCCTACAGTGTCCAAAGCTTAGGTGGATTAGCCGTGGGAATGCAGGGAAAAGGTCGGGGATGTGGGTCTGGGTGGGATGCTCTTTGGAGGGTTGGTGTGGACATGTTGGGCTGAATAGCCTGCTCCCATGCTGTAGGGATTCTTTATGGTCCCCATCTTAGACAAGGATAAAAATCCTAAGTGACTATCCTTCTGTAATTAAAGTCCAAAATCATAGGATTCTTGCTTTTTTAAATTCATTCACGGGATGTGAGCATCAAAGGTCAGCATTTCTTGCACATATTGGCTCTTGGTTTTCTGGCATTCCAACAAGCGTTAAAAGTCTTTCATTGAAGGGAAACCATTCTGGGGCTTCCGGTGGTTGTGATAATGATTGAGCATTAAATATTAGCTGGGCCCTCCATGTCATCCTCTCGCAATGACACTGCAATGTTTGATCTGGCACCTCTTGCATCTCCCTCAGTCCCACACTGGAATTCTCAACTTCGAAAATGTGCTCCAGTCTTTGGAGAGGGGGCCCAAGTCATCATCAAAGACCCCTCCCACCCCGGGTACACTCTCTTCCAACCTCTTCTGTCAGGCAGAAGCTTAAGCACACACACCAACAGATACAAGAATGGTTTCTTCCCCGCTGTTATTAAACTGCTGAATGGACCAGGAGAAAGTGAGGACTGCAGATGCTGGGGATCAGAGCTTAAAAATGTGTTGCTGGAAAAGCGCAGCAGGTCAGGCAGCATCCAAGGAGAAGGAGAATGGAACCACTCAAATTTCAAATCTAATGTTGATCTTGCTTTTTGTGCACCTTCTTTATAGCTGTAACATTGTATTCCTCCCTCCTGCTCTGTGATCTTAGTATGGTATGATCTGCCTGTACTGCACACAAAACAAAACTTTTCACTGTACTGGGGTGCATGTGACAATAATAAATCAAATCAAGTCTTCCAACCCCAGTAGATGGTCACCCATTTGATCTGCTCACAGGCACATTCAAAGAACTCTTCCATTCTCCTGCATTTTCTGTATCTAACTTCCTGCCCGCAATTCCCCCCAGATGCATGAAATATCCTGACAGGACCTGAAGGCCACTTACGTGATAATCCCTAGATCTTCCCTTACTATAATGTAATTATAAATGAAATATCAGCATCAAGGAACCTCATCAATGTTGCATAGTCTGTCATTCTAATAAGCCTTAGCAACCTGTGAAGATGCTAGCTCCTGAGCCCTTGTCTGAGTGAAATTGTTGGGGCAGTCACTGAGCCCGGGATGCAATTGTTTTCACTGCCTTGTGTTGGGAGGGCATTCGACGATATGTGGTTGGGACGTGCATTGGATTTATAGCAATTCAAAATCGCCAGCAGGCTAGAGGCATGTCAGTGACTGGTCTGTTCTCTCTCAATGTCACCACAAGGCAGCGACGGAAAGCAGTCAAGCACCAGATAGCAAAGGAAGTCTTTTTACTTTATTGAGAAGACCATGTGAAGGGCAAAGGCCAATAGTGCAGGACACCGTAGAGGAGCAGGAGAGAAGACACAATTACAAAAATACATAGTTAGTGGCCCAGTGAGGATTAGTTGAGAGTTTTGAATGCCTGCAGTTTATAGTTCATAGATTCATTGAGTCCCTACAATGCTGAAGCAGGCCATTCAACCCAGTGAGTCCACACTGAAGAAGAGCAACTCAACCACCACCACCACCCATCCACCCACCGTATCTCTGTATTCCCCATGGCCAATCCACCCTGACCTGCACATCCCTGGACACTATGGGACAATTTAGCACGGCCAATCCACCCTAACCTGCACATCCCTGGGCACTATGGGACAACTTAGCATGGCCAATCCACACTAACCTGCACATCCCTGGGCACTATGGGACAACTTAGCATGGCCAATCCACCCTAACCTGCACATCCCTGGACACTATGGGACAATTTAGCACGGCCACTCCACCCTAACCTGCACATCCCTGGGCACTATGGGACAATTTAGCATGGCCAATCCACCCTAACCTGCACATCCCTGGGCACTATGGGACAATTTAGCATGGCCAATCCACCCTAACCTGCACATCCCTGGGCACTATGGGACAATTTAGCACGGCCAATCCACCCTAACCTGCACATCCCTGGGCACTATGGGACAATTTAGCATGGCCAATCCACCCTAACCTGCACATCCCTGGGCACTATGGGACAATTTAGCATGGCCAATCCACCCTAACCTGCACATCCCTGGGCACTATGGGACAATTTAGCATGGCCAATCCACCCTAACCTGCACATCCCTGGGCACTATGGGACAATTTAGCATGGCCAATCCACCCTAACCTACACATCCCTGGGCACTATGGGACAATTTAGCATGGCCAACCCACCCTAACCTGCACATCCCTGGGCACTATGGGACAATTTAGCATGGCCAATCCACCCTAACCTACACATCCCTGGGCATCCCTAACCTACACATCTTTGGATTCTCAAAAGTATAAACCTCTCAATCTCCCCCTCTAACATTCCAAAGTAGATCAGAAGACTATAGACTGAGACTTGCTTTCAGCTTAGTAAGTCTATAAGATGGTGTGCTTGAGCTGTTACTGTGTTGCACTAATAAAACTGCTGACTCTGCTACCGAAACAGAGTTTCATAATGTTCCTAACATTATGAACAAGAAACCAAAGAGCCGATGTAGTCTTCTCTTTAAACTTCCCATCAAGTTGTTTACTGTGCCTTCATCGCTTATGAAGGAAAATTATTAAGGACTCTATTCCTTCTAGTGGCTCAGTTGGCAAATATGTGAATGATACAGACTCCATAAATGGGGAAACATCAGGACAGATAATCCAAAGCTTGGTTTGAGGTAGATTTTAAGGAGGGGTGGGGGTGGGGGGTTGCAGAAGAGCTGCAGGGTGGTTTAGGGAGGGAATTCCAGAGCTCGGGATCCAGGCAGTTGAAGGTGTGGCTGCCAAAGGTGGAACAATTTTTAAAAACTGGGAACTATGCATGAGGTAGCATGGTGGCTCAGTAGTTAGCACTGCTGCCTCACTGCACCAGGCACCCGCGTTCGATTCCAGCCTCGGGTGATTGTGTGGAGTTTGCATTTTCTCGCCGTGTCTGTGTGGGTTTCCTCCCACAGTCCAATGATGCCCGTAGTGTCCAGGGATGTGTGAGTTAAGGTGGTTTGGTCATGCTAAGTTGTCCCATAGTGCCCAGGGATGTGCAGGTTAGGGTGGATTGCCCATCGGAAATCCAGGGCTACAGGAATAGGGCATGGAGGTGGGTCTGGGTGGGATGGTTTTCAGAGGGTCAGTGAGGACTCAGTGGGCCAAATGGCCTGTTTCCTTACTGTGTAGGGATTCTATAAGGGGCAACGCTCTGAAAGCTAGTGCCTCCAAATAAATCTGTTGGACTATAACCTGGTGTTGTGA
This sequence comes from Chiloscyllium plagiosum, assembly GCF_037043375.1. Classification (NCBI taxonomy): domain Eukaryota; kingdom Metazoa; phylum Chordata; class Chondrichthyes; order Orectolobiformes; family Hemiscylliidae; genus Chiloscyllium; species Chiloscyllium plagiosum. Next base: position 8,490,120 of record NW_028270191.1, read on the forward strand.
GTTTTAACTTTGTCCACCCCAGTCCAACACTGGCTTCTCCACATCGTGTGAGAGATGTAAGGGATGGTACAGGTTATTGGATGTTAAAGCTGGTTGGAGATTCGAAAGCTAAGGACTTAAAAAGAGTTGAGTGGCAAAGTGAGCGAAGCAAATGCGAGAAAGTAAATAACAAACCAGAGGCAAGTAACTAGGAGAGCAAGGTGTCAGAACCAGTATCAAAGCGCTGAGCAAACCAGGAGACAACAACCTTAAAGAATTAAAACCTTTAATGTGCCTCCTCTGAACATCTTGCTAATTACCTTGCTGATTATTTCCTGTCTCCCTCCAGAGCTCAATCCTTGGGCAGGATTCTTTTGAAGTGCAAAAGAACAACAGCTTCACTTTGATGTAAACAAAGCTCAGGAGTGCAAGTACAAGCTTTGTGAAGCAATGTGAGATTGTGATCAGAATATTACAATCACATTATGAAGGACCAGGTCTGGGTTCGGGAGTTGCCTTGTCACAGGAGAACAGGTGGGCCTTTCAGCAAGGCTACCTGTGAAGAAGCTGCCAAACAAAATCTGTGATTTATTTCCGAACCTCTTTTTTTAATTTGGGGTCGTAAAGGTGATGCTTACCTAGCTCGAAGGAATCCAGGAAATTGCAGGGTTTATGCTGTGAATCTATTCTCGCATCACGAAGGATGTAAGCAGAACAAGGGTGACAATCTCCGCCAGTGAAGGTACTCTGGTTGTGTCATCTGTCTTCTGCTGGAACCCACTGTTGGTCTGTTTGACTGGCTTGAATCAGTGAAAGCAAGACCTTTGTTCCTTGGGAACTGCATAGACAAATCATCAGATCCTTCCTCCAAGCCCAGAGTCTCACCTGCTCTGTATACCTTTTGTTTGGAGTGGCTGTGATGGGGAAGAGACCATTACCCACCTCTGCCTGGAATGTGCTTCTTGAACCACTGCAGTGCTGACAATGCCACTAGATTGGAGTACCTACACTGCAGAAACAGGCTCTTCGGCCCAACCAGTCCACACCGACCCTGCGAAGAGTAACCCACCCAGACCCATTTCCCTCTGACTAATGCATGGCCAATTCACCTGGCCCACACATCTTTGGACTGTAGGAGGAAACCGGAGCAAACCCACACAGACATGGGGAGAATGTGCAAACTCCACACAGACAGTCGCTCGAGGCTGGAATCAAACCCGGGTCCCTGGTGCTGTGAGGCAGCAGTGCTAACCACTGAGCCACCATGCCACCCCTTTAAAACACTCATAGGATATGGGTGCTGTTGGGTGGGACAACATTTATTGTCACTCCCTAACTGCCCTTGAGAAGGTGATGGTGAGTTGTCTTCTTGAACCACTGCAAAACCACTGCTCTTTGCAAAATAAGTCTAGTCAGAGAGGTAGTGGTCTTTTTTTAATGTTAAAAACTGCACATCACCAGGTTACAGTCCAACAGGTTTATTTGGAAGCACTAGCTTTCGGAGCGCTGCTCTTTCATCAGGTGGTTGTGGAGGTTAAGATCATGCTCACAGAATCTTTGGAGATGCTGGAGATCAGAGTTGAGAGTGTGGTGCTGGAAAAGCATGGCAGGTCAGGCAGCATCCAAGGAGCAAGAGAGTCAACGTTTCGGGCATAAACCCTTCATCCTGATGCCCGAAACGTCGATTCTCCTGCTCCTTGGATGCTGCCTGATCTGTTGCTTATCCAGCACCACACTCCTGTCACAGAATTTGTAGCCAAAGGAATCCAGTGTCAGGGAGGTGTGATACAGTAAGCAATCTTAGATTAAAACTTCCATCTTTTATAATGGGATATGCTGGTTTCTGTTCTTTTGATATGTAAATCCCAGAACTTCTTTTAAATTACATTCTCAAGGTAGCTCAGCTTTTGAAACAATAGGTGTGAAGTCTGTGTTCTAGTGCTATGTCAGACTGACCAACCCTCTGTATAGTTTGAGTTTTACGTGGATTCATGCAGTTTTTGAGCAAAATAAAAATGTAATTCTGCAAAAATAAATTCACCCCATAAACTTGTGTGTGTGCATGTAGGAGCATGAGATTGAGTGTGTATACTTCAGTTCTTTTCATATGTAAATCTCAAACCTTTTTAAAATTGCATTCTCAAGCAAAGTTTAACAATAGGTGCCATGTCAGCTCATGATTTGGAGATGCCGGTGTTGGACTGGGGTGTACAAAGTTAAAAATTACACCACACCAGGTTATAGTCCAACAGGTTTAATTGGAAGCACTAGCTTTCGGAGCGCTGCCCCTTCATCAGGTGGTTGTGCTCTGCTCAGATAATGCATTGAAGATGGAAGGTTAAGGTCTGTCCCAATGTTCAGACAGGTTCTATTTCTTAAAGGGATTTACAGAATCTTACATGGATTCATGCAGTTTTTGAGCAAAGTAAAATGTAATCCTGTAAGTACAAATTCACCCCACAAACGTGTGTGTGTCGGGGAGTGGAGGGGCGCGGTGATGAGAGTGTAAAGAGGTATATGTCTGCGAGAGGGTCTGCGTGTGTGGGTATGAATGTAAGGGGTGTGTATGTGTGAGCGTATGAGAGAGAGAGCTTATGTATGACAGACGGTCTGTGTGAGTGTGTGTGATGCAATGGGGTCACCTGAATGTGACGTGAACTCAAGGTCCTGGTTGAGGCCATCCCCATGAGTACCGAATTTGGCTATCAGCCTCTGCTCGACCGATCTTCGCTGTTGTCTGTCCCAAAGTCCACCTTGGAGGGCGGTCACCCGAAGGTCTGAGGTCAAATGTCCCAGACCGCTGAAGTGTTCTCTGACTGGGAGGGAGCACTCCTGTCTGGTGATTGGTGTGCGGTGCCCATTCATCCATTGCCGTAGCCTCTGCTCAGTCTCACCAATGTACCGTGCCTCAGGACATCCTTGCCTGCAGCGTATGAGGTAGACAACATTGGCTGAGTCACATGAGTACCTGCCACGTACATGGTGGGAGGTGTCCCCACGTGTAATGGTGGTATCCCTGTCGACACTCTGACACGTCCTGCAGCATCTACTGTGACAGGGTTGTATGGTGTTGTCCTGAAGGCCAGGCAGTTTGCTATGAACCGTGATCTGTTTGAGGTTTAGTGGTTGTTTAAAGGCGAGAGGTGGAGGTGTGGGGAAGGTCTTGGTGAGGTGCTCATCCTCATTGATAATGTGTTGCAGGCTGTGAAGAACATGGCATAGTTTTTCAGCTCCTGGGAAGTACTGACCAACGAAGGGTACCCTGTCGGCTGCAGCACGTGTCTGTCTCCTGAGGAGGTCATTATGGTTTCTCGCTGTGGCACGTCGGAATTGGCGGTCGATGAATTGAGCATCGTACCCCGTTCTTATGACGGCATCCCTGAGTACTTCCAGGTGCCCGTCACATTCCTCCACATCTGAGCAGATCCGGTGTACGCGTAGGGCTTGTCCAGAGCGGACGGCTGTTTTAATATATTTCGAATGGAAGCTGGTGAAGTGTAGCATTGTGAGGTTATCCATGGGTTTGCGGTAGAGTGTGGTGCTGAGGTGCCAGTCCTTGATGGAGATACATGTGTCCAAGAATGAGACAGATGGTAGAGAGTAGTCCGTGGTGAGTTTGATGGTGGGATGAAACATGTTGATATCACTGTAGTTTTTTCTCCTCGCCATGCGTCCAGAGGAAGAAACTGTTGTCAATATGTCCGGTGTATAGTGTTGGTTGGTGTATAGTGTTGGTGTATAGTGTTGCGTAGACAAGAAGTCTTGTTCAAACCTGTGCATGAAAATGGTGGCATATTGTGGGTACAAATTTCATCCCCATGGCTGTTCCATGTGTCTGGATGAAGAACTGACTGTCAAAGGTGAAAACGTTGTGATCAAGGATAAAGCAGATGAGTTGTAGGATGGTGTTTGGAGATTGGCAGTTGTTGGTGTTGAGTACTGAGGCTGTTGCCGCGATGCCATCATTGTGGGGGATGCTGAGGAATGTTCCCGGTTCGACTAGTCCGTGGGTGCTGAGTTTCTGTAAGAAATCTGTAGTGTCACGACAGAAGCTGGGGGTCCCCTGTATAATAGGTTTCAAGATGCCTTCCACATAGCTGGAGAGATTCTCACACAGGGTCCCATTGCCCGATACGATGGGACGTCCTGGTGTGTTGGCTTTGTGTACCTTTGGAAGGCAGTAGAAGTTGCCTACGCGAGAAGTACGTGGGATGAAGGTGCGTAGGGAACTCTGAAGGGCTGGATCCAAAGTCCTGATGAATGTTTTTAGTTCACTGGTGTGCTGTTTGGTTGGATCGGCCGGTAGTTGCCTGTAGTGTTCCCGGTTATTCAGTTGTCGGTACACTTCCTTGCAGTAGTCCGTTCCATTCTGAATGACAATGGCTCTTCCTTTTTCTGCTGGTTAGATGACAATGTTGCGATTTGGTTTTGAGAGCATGGATGGCATTGCGTTGTGATCAAGCGATATTTTGCTCTACCTTGTGGGTACAGCTGACGAATCTGGCATTTATATATTTCTTGACGGTTTGAGCATACATAGGCAAAAGTGAGGACTGCAGATGCTGGAGATCAGAGTCTAGATTAGAGTAGTGCTGGAAAAGCACAGCAGGTCAGGCCGCATCCGTGGAGTAGGAAAATGGACATTTTGGGCAAAAGCCCTTCATTAGGAATGAAAGGTTTGAGCATACATGTCAAGCCCAGGGCAACAGCCCTCCGGTGGGGTCCAAGTTGACTCCTTCTTTGGTTGCCCCTCTACAGATCTCTTTGATGACTGACTGTGTTCCAGTTTGTCAGTGGGCTCATTGGAATCACTGCTGGCATCTTGAAAAAATTCCGAGTGTCTCATCCATATGATGAATTCCTCCATGTCCATAGGGTCCGTTTTGGTGGTGGCAGAATCCTAGAATCCCTACAGTGTGGAAGCAGGCCATTTGGCCTATCAATCCACACCAACTCTCCGAAGAGCATCCTGCACTGACCCACCCCACCTTACCCAACCCTGCAACCCTCATGGCCAATCCATCAACCTTCACCTCCCTGAACATTATTAGTATTTAGCATAGCTAATCCAACTTAACCTGCACATCTTTGGACTGTGGGAGGAAACCAGAGCACCCAGACACAGGGAGAATGTGCAAACTCCACACAGACAGTCAACAGAGGGTGGAATCGGACCCGGGTCCCTGGCGCCGTGAGGCAGTAGTGCTAACCATTGAGCCACCGTTTTGAAAAGTCGATTTTTGTTGATGTTTGTCCTGAGCAGCCCCATGATGCAGAATTCTGGGCTTCTAGAGACGCGCACACATACACCAGGACAAACACCAACTGAAGGACCGTGAAACACACTTCTTGTTCGATATGAAACTTGTCAGTCTTCCAAAGCAAGGAGCTGTACACTAGAGCATGCAGATCAGCAGACTCTAAATACAAGGTTCTGTACTGAGGGAGCTCAATGAGAAAAGACCGCAATCGAGGACCTTCCAACCATGGTGTACTGAGGGACTTCCAGCCACCTAAAATGCCCCTGGGCAATATGAATATGGAATGTATTTAATGTAATGGAAATTCTTACATGCAGCCTGTACTGTAAGTGGAATGTGGCACCCTGGAGTGCCATGTCAATCTAGGATGCGGGTGCAAAACTAATGAAGGAAGGTGAGTGGGATTTTGGCCTTGATCCAAGTGGATTTGAGTACAGGAGGAAAGCTCTGAGAAAGTGAGGACTGCAGATGTTGGAGATCAGAGTTGAAGAGTGTGGTGCTGGAAAAGCACAGCCGGTCAGGCAGCATCCGAGGGGCAGGAGAATCGACGTTTCAGGCATAAGCCAAAGCTGCCTTGCTGAAATTGTATCGAACTTTGGTGAGACTGCACCTGGAGTTTGTGTACAGTTTTGGTTTCCTCATCAAAACTGAGTTTGATGGATTTTTGGAAACTAGTGACTTCAAAGGATAAAGAAATATCAAGGTAAAATGGATTTGAGGTTAGCTTCCCTACAGTGTGGAAACAGGCTCTTCAGCCCAACATGTACACACCAAATGCTTTGAAGAGCAACCTACCCAGACCCATTCACCCCTGACTAATGTACCTAACACTATGGGCAATTTAGCATCACCAATTCACCCACCCTGCACATCTTTGGGTTGTGGAAGGAAACCCACGCAGATATGGGGAGAATGTGCAAACTCCACACAGACAGACAGTCACCCAAGGTGGGAAGTGAACCCAGATCCTGGTGCTGTGAGGCAGCAGTGCTAACCGCTGAGCTACCGTGCCACCCAAATGGTAAAACAGTTTCAAAATACCAAACAGTCCAACCCTACTCCTATTTCCTGTGTTCATAAATAGTACTTTGCTTGGCTTAACGGTCATTTAAAATTTGACTAGACCTCTGTGGAGTATCTTGGGACGGTTTCAACAGTAAAGGTACTATATCAACGTAATTTTTGTTTGTGCAAAAGATGAACCCAGAGCATGTGAGCCTTGCTGTTTTTGCCCTGTCTCCAATTTCCCTTGAGAAGGTGATGGTGAGCTGCCTTGTTAAAGCACTGCAGGCCATTTGATGTCGAGGCACACACACAACACCATTAGGGACGGAATTCAAGGATTTTGACCCAGCGACTCTGAAATGTAGACCATGTTTGAGTTCTCTTTCTGGCTCAGCGAGTAAAAGCACAGCCTGGTGATCCACAAAACGACATCATTCATCAGCTTCTGTTTGAGCCGAAGGAGAGCTAGCAGCCCTCAGCTGAATTGTCAGAGAACCGAAGATATCATGCGGTGTTTCTTTGACCACCTCCCACCCCTGCCGTTGAACGCAAAGTGATCAATTATTCCTGAGAATGAGAGTCTGTGTTGAGCATGTTGAAAGGGTTAATACTGATTGAGTGCCATAAGCACCAGCCACTGTCATGACAATGGGAGAGGAGGATAGCTGAGGATCTTGAAAGTGTCAAACCTAAGACCAATTCCTCCTAAATACCGTAAGCCATATCCGTGTAACCTGTAAACAGTGATAAAGGTGAGTAAACTATATCCCAGTTACTACACAAGGCTCTTCTATTTAGACCAGAGAATGGCTATCCTCATCCAGACTAGACCACGTGGCCTGTAGAGAAACATTCCTAAAAGGTACAGCTGCTGGTACGTACAACGTGGGCACCGTGTTCTCGACTCCACAGCCAGGGGGCACCACCTCTCAGTACGGACCCTGTCAAAACCCTTTGGAATCGAGTCTGTCTCAATAAGATTTCTGCTCAACTCCAAAGACCATCAACCCAGTTTACTCAGATTCTCATCATCGGATAACCCTGTTATCTTGAGGAGCAATCGCGTGAACCTTTGCTGCCCCACCTCCGAGTGCCACATTCTCAAAATATGGACACTAAAACTGCACACTGGAATCCAGATGTGGGAGACTTGCGCCAAAAAAAAGAAAACGTAGGATCTCTGTTTCTTTCTAACAAGATTAGATTCCCTACAGTGTGGAGACAGGCCCTTTGGCCCAATCAGTCCACACTGACCCTCCGAAGAGTAACCCACCCAGACCCATTTCCCTCTGATTAATGCACCTAGCACTATGGGCAATGTAGCATGGCCAATTCACCAAACCTGCACATCTTTGGACTGTGGGAAGAAACCGGAGCAAACCCACACAGACACGAGGAGAATGTGCAAACTCCACACAGACAGTCACCCAAGGCTAGAACTGAACCTGGGACCCTGGTGCTGTGAAGCAGTAGTGCTAACCACTGAGCCACCATGCCACCCATTGGTGGCAGAGTAGTGACACTGTGTTTGAGCTCCTTGCCCGGGTCTTCTGTTTTCTCTGCTTTCTTCCTTTTCTTTGCTCCTTTTTGTTTCTCTTTAAAAGCTGTACTTGGCATCGACCACAGGGCGAGAATGGGCCCAGCCTCCTGCGTAGCAGTAGCAACAGAGCCGGCTCCTCCTGGTGACTGGTGGAGCATGTGCCAGGAAGATACTGACCAAAGCTCCAGGGACAGGGCTAAGCTCAAAGCAATAAGAGTTCATGAGCTGGACTTTCCCCCTTTTTGGCTCTGTCCTTTTGTTTTCTTGTCTTTTTTTAAAAAAAAAAAATTCCGGCTTTGTATTTCAAGATGGTGCTGAGGACTTTGTATGCTTTCCAATGTACCCTTGTATTCCTTGAGTACACGTGACAATCCGATTGAATTCTAATTCCCTCCGCAGAGGCTGCCAGACTTGCTGAGTTTCTCCAGCATTCTCTGGCTTTATTTCCGATTTTCAGCATCCGCAGAATTTTGCAGTTCTGGGAAAAAGCAAGTCCTTGATGTCGGTTGTTCCTGGCGGAGAGTAACTGATTCAATCGCCTATCCATTTGTTTCCGTGGATCTTTCCCTGTCCCCAGCATCCTGACATCTTCTCCTCCCCCTGTTCCCCCGAGCTCCCAGCTCCTTAGCTGACCGCCAGCCTGGAGTTGTTACACTTCACCAAAATGCAGCCAGCTGCCTTCACCATCTGTTTAAGGAGGTACACGCTCGCAGGCTTGTCTCGTCCATTCAGGCTAATGAAAATGTTATGCTCTGTCTAGTCAAGCAACAGCCTCTGTCCGATCGTTAAATGCTCTCCCTCTCCCAGCATCCCCTCAAATTGTGCCCTTAAGAAGACAAGATTGGCTTCTCCAGCCTTCATTGACGAAACCATATCCAGGGAGTGAGGGGGCGGAGGGGTGAGGTGGTTCATCGTGGTGAGCAATATTAATTTGGTTTAGATGCAATGCTGGGTCCTGAATATGTTTTGAAACTGGGAAAATGCAGTCACATTGTAATGTTTGCTGTTTTTATTCTGAGGAGGATTTGTGTTTGTAAAACTAAACAATGGCCTTCCCTTACCAATAACGACTTGCATTTATCAGGCATGGTTAACATAATAGAATTCCAACCATGTGTAAGAAGGAGGCCATTTGGCCCATCAAGTCCACACTAATCCTCTGAAGAGCACCACCTCCCCCTTCAAATCCTATATTTCCTATGGCTAACCCACCCAACGACATTATGGGCAATTTAGCATTGGCAATCTACTTAACCTGCACATCTTTGGACTGTGGGAGGAAACCCATGCAGACACCGTGCAGTCACCTGAGGCTGGAATTGAACCCAAGTCCCTGACGTTGTGAGGTAGCAGTGCCAACCACTAAGCCATCGTGTTGCTAAATACTTAGCCAATATAATTTGACACTGAACCACCTAGGGAGATATTAGGACTGGTGACCAAACATTTGAGATGGAGAGCCTTTACGGAGGCCACTTCAGAGCTTAATGCTGGGACAACCAATCGGGCAGGTCAGTGGTTAGCACTGCTGCCTCACAGCGCCAGGGACCCGGGTTCGTGTCTGTGTGGGTTTCCTCCAGGTGCTCTGGTTTCCTCCCACAGTCCAAAGCTGTGCAGGTTAGGGTGGATTAGCCCAAGGGAAATGCAGAGATAGGGTCAGGGGATGGGCTGCTTGGGGTGCTCTTTGGAGGCTCAGTATGGACTTGATGGACCAAATGGTCTGCTTCCACACTGGAGGGATTCTGTGAATTGGTTGTCAGTGGCAGAATGATTAAAATTGGGGGGTGCTCAAGAGGCCAGAATGAGAGGGATTCAGAGATCTGAGTGTTGTGGGATTAGAGGTTCGAGAGAGAGGGAGAAGTGAGATCAAAGTTTGCAGAGGGGTTTGAAAAAAAGGATGAGAATTTTAAAATTGAGCCGTGGTTGAGGTAGATCTGGGTGCATATTTACTGCAGACAATAAGAGGTGGTGATGGAGGGAGGTAACATATTTGTATGAACAGAGGATTGGTCAGCTAAAAGGACAAAGCACAAATTGGTCATTCTTAGGTTGGCAAGATGTTCCAAGTGAACAGCCACAGAAAGCAGCGCTGGGACATAACTTGTTGCAAACTATATCAGTGACCTGGATAAAGGGACCAGATATATGGTTGCTCATGTTGCTAATTACTTGGATAGTTAGGGAAGTTAATCTTGAAGGGGATGCAAGAGTCTGCAAAGGAATATCGATGGGTTAAGTGAGTGGGCAAAAATCTGGCAAATCGAGTAATAAGGTCGGTGTGGACTTGTTGGGCCAAAGGACCTGTTTCCACACTGTAAGTAATCTAATCTACCCACTTTGATAGGAAGGATAGAAAAACAGCTCATTTATAAATGGAGAGAGGTTGCAGAACTCTGAGATCCCGAGGGATCTAGGTGTCCTGGTAAGTGAATCACAAAGTTAGTTTCTTGGTCCAGCAAGTGATTCGAAAGCAAACGTGATGTCATTTATGGCAAGAATATAGAAAGCGTTGATGATTGGCTGTAGATGTACAAAATATTGTTGAGACTACCTTGGAGTACTGGTCTCCCTGGATAAGAAAGGACAGGAGAAAGGATAGATTGAAGAGGTTGGGAGAGAAGAAGGCTAAGGGAAGATCTGAGAGAGGTTTTTGATATTATGAGGGGGCTGGATGAAGTAGTTAGGGAGAAGCTACTCCTTCCCGTAAAAAGGACAAGAACAAGAGGCACAGGTTTCAAGTGATTTGCATAAGAAGTAAATGCATGGTCAGAAAACAACTTTTTCATCCAGTCGGTAGGGGCTGGAATGCGCTGACAGGAAGTACAATGAAGGGAGGTTCAACTGACGGATTCAAGAGGGCATTGGATGGTTACTTAGATCGAGAGAATGTGTCAGGTATGGAGAGAAAGCAGGAGTTTGGTACTAGGTAATAGTGCTGGTTTGAAGAGCCAGCGCAGAGACGATGGGCCAAAAGGCCTCTTTCTGTGTGGTAACATTTCCGTGATCCAGTAATTGCACTGGAAGCAGTTCACCCGACTGATTCCTGGGATGGGTGAGGCTATTATTGAGGAAAAGATGGACAGCTGTGTCTACCTATTGGAGTTTCGAAGATTGAAAGGCGAGCTTATTGAAAGGTAGAGCCAGAATAATGCCGAAAGGATGTTTCTTCTTGTGTGAGAGACTAGAACTAGGCAACACAGTTTAAAAATCAGGGCTTAAACATGAAAAGCCAGTTCATCCAGTGCAATATATATGGCGGCCAGGTTATTATGCACATTGACTATATGAGACAGTGGCGTCATGTGCCTCTTCCACTTTTTTAGGGCAACATTTTAGCATCTACCTGTCAAGCCCACTTGGATCAAAGGATCTGAAATCAAAGGCATTTTTGTGTTTCAATGAGACCCTCTCTCATTCTTCTAAACTCCAGCAAATATAAGCCTGTTTGACTCAATCACTCCTTACAGGATAACCCCATCAATCTGTTTTATGTTTCCCTGCTGTTTTGCAATTGCATCCAGGTCAGGATTTCTCACCTTCAAACCCTGCAGGTAGCTCTATGACAAAGCACCTTTGCAATGTGCTCCCTTACGGTGATTTTCTTTCACCCAATATATAGCCTGGCTGCCCTTTCCCAGAGAGCTGAACGGCTGAAGAGCCATCAGATAGTCACAAGTCAGTTATACAGTCATACAGCACAGAAAAAGACCCTTTGGCCCACCCAGTCCACGCCGACCATAATCCCCAAACTAAACTAGTCCCACCTGCCTGCTCCTGGTCTATATCCCTCCAAACATTTCTTATTCATGTCCTTATCCAAATGTCTTTTAAACATTGTAACTGTACCCATATCTACCACTTCCTCAGGAAGTTCATCCCAACTCTGTATAAAAGAGTTGCCCCTCATGTCCTTTTTAAATCTTTCTCCTCTCACCTTAAAAATGTGTCCCTTAGTCTCAAAATCCAACCCCCAGGGAAAAGACACCTGCTATTCACCCTATCCACGCCCCTCATGATTTTATAAACCTCAAGGTCGCCCCTCAACCTTCTACGCTCCAGTGAAAAACGTCCCAGCCAATCCAGCCTCTCCCCTTAACCCAAGCCCTCCAATCCCGGCAACATCCTGGTAAATCTCTTCTGAACCCTCTCCAGCTTAATAATATCCTTCCTGTAACAGGGAGAGCAGAACTGGGCACAGTCCTCCAGATGAGACCTCACCAATGTCCTGTACAACCTCAACATAATTTCAATCAGCAATACAGGATAATTGTCTTTGACCAAAGAATTAGAGTTGTTCAGTATGATGTAGATAAATGGAAGCCAGATATGCAATGAAAGATGATCACCTTTTACACCCTCAAGATATTGCAAAGTGTGTAGCAAGCAATTCAATACTGTTGAAGTGTACTCTCTTTTGTAATGTCGAAACACAACGACCAATTTCTACACAGCAAGGTTCCATAAACAGCAAGGTGATAATAACCGGATAGCTTGGGTTTAGCAGTGGAGCTTGAGAGATGAACATTGGCTGGGGGAGATCTCCACTGGTCATCTTAGAAATAATGCCATCCACAGCTCTCACCTACATCTGCCTGAAAGGGCGGACACGCCCTCAGATTAACATTGATTGATGTTGATACGGTGAGATGAAGCTCATGCGGAGAGCACTGTTTGTTGCGCTGTAGGGTTTGAGGTGATTCATGGCCTTCGTGGAGCTGTCTGCCTTGCATTAGAATCTGATCCATCATTACCTCTTGCATCTAGTTTTCTACTGGTACATGGAGCCACTTCATAGAATCCCTTCAGTGTGAGAGCAGGCCATTCAGCCCATTGAGTCCAAACCAACAATCAACCTAATGTAAACCAATTCTTTTCCCACTGGCGGGTGAGTTCAAAACTAGAGGGGGCGGGGGGCATAGGTTTAAGGTGAGAAGGAAAAGATTTAAAACGGATCTGACTTTTTCACACAGAGGGTAGTGCGTGTGTGAACTGCCAGAGGAAGTGGTGAATGGGAGTACAGCTACAACATTTAAAAGACATTTGGAGAAGTACATGAATAGGAAAGGTTTGGAGGGATATGAACCAAACACAGGCAGGTGGGACTAGTTTAGATTATCTACAGTATGGAAACAGGCCCATCGGCCCACATCGACCCTCCAAAGAGTAACCCACCCAGACCCATTCCCCCTGAATGATGCACCAATTTTGGATTGTGGGAGGAAACCGGAGCACTTGGAGGAAACCCACGCAGACACAGGGAAAACATACAAACTCCACACACACCGTCATCTGAGGTGGGGATTGAACCTAGGTCCCTGCTGCTGTAAGACAGCAGGGCTAACCACTGAGCCACCATACTGCCCAGGCATTTAGTTTGGGGAAACCTGGTTGGTGTGGATGAATTAGACCGGAGATCTCCTTTAGTCCCAAAACTGCTGAGATCTTTGCACTCCCCTAATTCTGGCCTGAGTGTTGCTAGAGAAAGAGACATTCCACTGAAGGTTTGCATCTTGCACTCGTGAGAACAGACACAAGGGAATAACAATTTATACTGTATGAGGAAAGGATGCTGATTGGTTGACACGTCATAAAGATGTACAGCACAGAAACAGACCCTTTGGTCCAACTCGTCCATGCCAACCAGGTATCCTAAATTAGTCCAATCCGATTTCCCTGCACTTGGTCCGTATCCCTCTAACCCTTTCCTATTGATATACCGTTCCTTTTAAATGTTGTAATTGTACCAGCCTCCACCACCTCCTCTGGCAGCTCATTCCATTCCCTCTGTGTGAAGAAGTTGCCCCTTAGGTCCATTTTAAATCTTTCCCGTCTCACCCTAAACTTATGCCCTCTCATCTGGACTCTCCCACCCCAGGGAAAAGATCTTGTCTACTTACCCTCATGCCCCTCATGATTTTATAAACCTCTGTAAGGTCACCCCTCAGCCTCCGACGCTCCAGGGAAAACAGCCCCAGCCTGTTCAGCCTCTCCCTGTAGCTCAAACCCTCCAATCCTGGCAACATCCTTGTAAATCTTTTCTGCACCCTTTCAAGTTTCACAACATCCTTCCTATAGCAAGGAGACCAGAACTGAACTCCGTATTCCAAATGTGGCCTAACCAATGCCCTATACAGCCGCAACATGACCTCCCAACTCCTGTACTCAATACTCTGACCAATTAAGGAAAGCATACCAAATACCTTCTTCATTTTCCTATCTACCTGCGACTCCACTTTTAAGGAACTATGAACCTGCACTCCAAGGTCTCTTTGTTGAGCAACATTCCCTAGGACCTTACCTTTAAGTGTATAAGTCCTGCTAAGATTTGCTTTCCAAAAATGCAGTACCTCGCATTTATCTGAATTAAACTCCATCTGCCATTTCTCAGCCCATTGGCCCATCTGATCCAGATCCTGTGGTAATCTGAGGTAACCTTCTTCGCTGTCCACTACACCTCCAATTTTGGTGTAATCTATAAACTTACTAACTTCTATGTTCACATCCGAACTATTTATATAAATAATGAAAAGCAGTGGATCCAACACCGATCTTTGTGGCACACTGCTGGTCACAGGCCTCCAGTCAGATCTGATTGCTCAAGGTGTTACCATGGGAAATGATTATCCCCTATACTTTTAACTTTGGTAGGGTGCAAAGCATGGATGTATTCCTTTCTCCTCTGGAAGATAATTGCCCACATCTGAATATATTTACTTTCTAACAATTGTAAGTGCAACTGATGACCTTAGATTGGTGCATTACCAAGCAATAGTGTGGCTTTTGAATATCCCCCATTTTAATGGCTACACCAAGCCTTCATCTGACCAGGCCCTACACTCTGGATTTCCCTCTCTATCTTTCTCATCATAGAATCCCTGCAGTGTGGAAACAGGCCATTTGGCTCAACAAGTCCCCATTGACCCTCTGTAGAGCGTCACACCCACACCCATTCCCCTACTCTATTACTCTACTTTTCCCTTGACTAATGCACCTAACCTGCACATCCCTGAACACTGTGGGCAATTTAGCATGGCCAATCCATCCTAACCTACACATCCTTGAATACTATGGGACAATTTAGTACAGCCAATTCACCCAAACCTGCACACCTTTGGACTGTGGGAGGAAACCAGAGCACCCAGAGGAAACCCACGCAGGCACAGGGAGAACGTGCAAACTCCACACAGACAGTCCCCGAGGTTGGAATTGAACCTGGGTCCCTGGTGCTGTGAGGCAGCAGTGTTAACCATTGAGCCACCGTGTTAAAGCTCTGCCTCGCTGACTAATTTTCAGTTGTCTAATCTTCTTCCTTACACGACTTAGTTTCAAACATTCTGAATGAAAATTCTGATAACTCTTCTGTGGTCGACTTCAAGGGGGTCTGGCACTGTGGAGGCACCTGATGTCTTTTTGCTGTAGTTCAGGTAGGGTCACTCATGATAATGTTAGAGCTTGGAGAAGGATACAACAGAGTTTCATTCTTTCACGTATATTGACAGGATTGAACAAGTTTGACTGAAGGTCAAGCAAGCTGTCAATCCAAAGCCTTCTGCCGCATCTCTATTTAACAGCACGTTGCATAATAATTCTTGTTCTCACATGAATCAGTCACATCCCCTGTTTTATTCAGAATAGTGCACAGGTGTTCAGCTAAAGGCATTGGTCATGCACTGTGCCAGCTGAAGTGGAAATATGAAGAAGAATAGGAATTTATTGCTTTCAGAACCCAAGGCACTCGTTTAATTTGTGTCGGCAAGTGCAGGCTGGACCTCAGACATTGAACAACTTCTGAAGTCTGATCAGGAGCTTTTTTGATCAAAGGACCTTCATGTGAGATAACATTAGACTAGAACCACAGCCATCTTTAATTGTCGACATCAATACTTCAACAGCCTCCTGACACGCCAACTGAAAAGCAGACCTGGAGAAAAGCTTTTTCTGATGTAAAAGGAGCGTCAGAATATTTGAAATGGGTAATCTTCCCTGATTACCTCAAGGCATTTTGAGAGCTTTGAACTCCCGTGTGTACATTTACTTGTGATGTCTTCAGCGCAGTTAAATTCATCTCCACTTTTGATCAAACTTGCAGGCAATATGAAGTTTGTTTCTGAGCACCGTGCAGTGATGAAACAAAAAGCATACCTCAGTCCATGTTCCTTCTTCACAAACACCTTGATCCCTGTTCTTGGTGCATTATCAGTGCTCTGCCCCACTTCATTGGTCCGCCCCACCAGCTGCTAGAGCCATGTCAGTCCTCAAGGGGTCGTTGAAGAGTTGTATACAGTCAAGTGTCGTTGACTCGACATCGTAGCTCAGCCCCACTCAGTGCAGGCTGGAAAGAGTGAGATGAGAGAAGCGGTCTGAGGAATGTCGTGAGATGGTGAAACCTACCTGCGAGGATGAGTTGAATCCGAAAACCATGTGTAACTCTGCCATTCCTCCATCATCCCTGTGCTCATTGACCTTTATTGGAGAAAACTGCACCACACTGGCTGAAAACTCCTTCATTTTAAAATTCCTGATCTCTTTGGTTTCAACATCTCTTATCCCTCCCTACGTCTGTAATTGGCTTCAGCAGCTCAAATCTCTGAGAGCTCTTCACTGGAATTATGGAGTTTATTTTTCCTTTACTCATTCATGGGATGAGGGCGTTGCTGGCTAGGCCCAGCATTTATTGCCCATCGCTAATTGCCCTGAGGGCAGTTGAGAACCAACCCCATTGCTGTGGGTCTGGAGTCACATGTTGGGCCAGACCAAGTAAGGATGGCAGTTTCCTTCCCTAAAGGACATGAGTGAACCCGATGGGGCTTTTCCGACAAATTTCACCATTGGCTGTGGCGGGATTCAAGCCCGTGTCCCCAGGATGAACTGAGGAGTGCAGATGAGTATTCCAGCGATAATTTCACTAGGCCATCGCCTCCCTGTTTGATTATGTCATGCTTGTGTCAGTGTGGGCTGTAGCCATCGTCATTGGCTGTCTGTCAATTTCCAGATGACAGGATTGTTGAGTTTCTGTTGTGGATTTTCATGTGAGTGAGCAGGCTCGTTCTCGAGGCCCTGGGTCTTAGGGCACCTGGGGGCAGGATGCAGTCCCGTGAGGTCGTGGGATCCGCAAGGCAGGATTTGCTCCCTCTCCCTTCCTTCTCTGTAGCTCCTTTGCCTCATCTTGAAGACTCAGCGTGATATAGTTCAATGGACAAGTTGTTGCCATTTCAAACAATTGGGAGCGAGCTCCCCCCCCCCCCCCCCCAATCATTAACGTCAAGAGCATCTTTGAAGTGTTTGTCTTTGTCCTCTCCTGGAACACTGGCTCTTTGAGAATTGGAAGGACAAGATCTAGCAGAGATGGCAGGGAAGAGAGGTTTGGGGGGTGGGGGGGGAGTGGATGCTTTTCAGATGTTGCCTGAATGCTTCAAGATAAGCACAGACATTGTTTGATGACAGGAAAGCTGTGACAGAGCTAGAAAACAGCACACATTTAGTGTCATGAGTCACAGAGATGTACAGCATGGAAATGGATCCTACGATCCAACTCGTCCATGCCGACCGGATATCAGAAATTAATTTAGTCCCATTTGCCAGCATTTGGCCCATATCCCTCCAAACCCTTCATATAACCACCCAGATGCCTTTTAAATGTTGTCATTGTACCAGCCTCCACCACTTCCTCTGGCAGCTCATTCCATACACGTACCACCCTCTGTGTGAAAAAGTTACTCCTAAGTTCCCTTTTATATCTTTCCCCACTCACTTTAAACCTATGCCCTCTAGTTTTGGACTTCCCCACCCCAAGGAAAAAACCTTGTCTATTTATCCTATCTATGCCCCTCATGATTTTATAAACCTCTATGAGGTCACCCCTCAGCCTCCGACGCTCCAGGGAAAACAGCCCCAGCCTGTTCAGCCTCTCCCTATAGCTCAAATCCTCCAACCCTGGCAACATCCTTGTAAATCTTTTCTGCACCCTTTCAGGTTTCACAACATCCTTCCTATAGCAAGGAGACCAGAATTGCATGCAGTATTCCAAAAGTGGCCTAACCAATGTCCTGTACATCCACAACATGACGACCCAACTCCTATACTCAGTGCATTGACCAATAAAGGAAAGCATACCAAACGCCTTCTTCACTATCCTATCTACCTGCGACTCCACCTTAAAGGAGCTATGAACCTGCACTCCAAGGTCTCTTTGTTCAGCAACACTCCCTAGGACCTTACCATTAAGATAAGTCCTGCTAAGATTTGCTTTTCCAAAATGCAGCACCTCACATTTATCTAAATTAAACTCCATCTGCCACTGCTCAGCCCATTGGCCCATCTGGTCAAGATCCTGTTATAATCTGAGGTAACCCTCTTCGCTGTCCACTACACCTCCAATTTTGGTGTCATCTGAAAACTTACGAACCAGACCTCCTCTGTTCACATCCAAATTATTTATATAAATGAGGAAAAGTAGTGGACCCAGCACCGATCCTTGTGGCACACCATTGGTCACAGTCCTCCAGTCTGAAAAACAACCCTCCACCACCACCCTCTGTCTTCTACCTTTGAGCCAGTTCTGTATCCAAATGGCCAGTTCTTCCTGTATTCCATGAGATCTACCACCTGATGAAGGAGCGTCGCTCCGAAAGCTAGTGTGCTTCCAATTAAACCTGTTGGACTATAACCTGGTGTTGTGTGATTTTTAACTTTGTACACCCCAGTCCAACACCGGTATCTCCAAATCATTCCATGAGATCTAACTTTGCTAATCAGTCTCCTATGAGAAACCCTGTCGAATGCCTTACTGAAATCCATATAGATCACATCTACCGCTCTGCCCTCATCAATCCTCTTTGTTGCTTCTTCAAAAAACTAAATCAAGTTTGTGAGACATGCTTTCCCACGCACAAAGCCATGTTGACTATCCCGAATCAGTCCTTCCCTTTCCAAATACGTGTAAATCCTATCCCTCAGGTTTCCCTCCAACAACTTGCCCACCACTGAGGTCAGGCTCATTGGTCTATAGTTCCCTGGCTTGTCCTTACCACCCTTTTTAAACAGTGGCACCACGTTAGCCAACCTCCAGTCTTCAGGCATCTCACCTGTGACTATCGATGATACAAATATTTCAGCAAGAGGCCCAGGGTACTAGGCCTCTAGGGTACACCTGATCAGGTCCTGGGGATTTATCCACCTTTAACCGTTTCAAGACATCCAGCACTTCCTCCTCTGTAATATAGACATTTTTCAAGAGGTCACTATTTATTTCCACAAATTTCCACTCATCTTCCATATTCTTCTCTCCAGTAAACTCTGATGCAAAATACTCGTTTAGTATATCTCCCCGATCTCTTCTGGTTCCACACATAGCTGGCCTTGCTGATCTTTAAGGGGCCCTATTCTGTCCCTAGTTACCCTTTCGTCTTTAATGTATTTGTAGAATCCCTTTGGATTCTCCTTAACCCTGTTTGCCAAAGGTTGAGTTCTCAGTGAATATTTTATTCACTAATTTGCTTTTCTATTGGATGTTGTCTTCTGAGATGCTGGGAGAAAGTCTTCCAGTCCTCACTTATAAATGTTTTTTCTTCCTCTCTGCTCTGCTCAAAGGCAGCTGTCGAAATATAGTTCAGTGTGCATTCCTGAGTCTGGCTGCATTGTCTTTCCAAGCTGGCTAACTAGCAGGCATGCCTTTCATCCCCAAGACGTGAAACTACCACACACATGAATGAAAATAGGCGGTCCAAATTTCTTGGCACTGACTCAGTTGCCTCATGGTGATATCTTTAAATACAATTGGGAATGTCAGTGCAGTCATTTTGTTGATTGCATATGGGTCTCACGAAGCTTACCTCAATCTGTGGTTAGCTGAATTAGCTGGCACGGTAGCTCAGTGGTAGGCACCACTACCTCGTGGTGCCAAGGACCTGGGTTTGATTCCAGCCTCAGGCTACTGTCTGTATGGAGTTTGCATGTTCTCCCTGTGTGCAGGTTTCCTCCCACAGTCCAAAGGTGTGCAAGTTAGGTGGATTGGCCTTGGGGAATGCAGGGTTTTTGGGTAGGATGGGTTAGGATTGGATGCTTGTTCAGAGGATCTATGTGTACTTGATGGGCTGAATGGTCTGCTTCCAACTGTAGAGACTCTATGTGCATTCAAGTGTGTTCCTTCCTTTATACAAAAACATCTTATTCCATCAAAGCCCTCAGGTATAACAATCAGATGATGGAAGTTGAATTCAATGTTTGATATTTACTGTTATTATAACAGAAGATTGTGGGTTTAAGACCCATTCCAGAGATCTTTGCACAATATCTAGGCTGACATTCTCAGTGCAGCATTGAAGGAGTGTTCTACTGTTGGAAATGTCATCTTTCATTTCCGATTTCAGACTGAGCCCTTAGTGAGAGTCTTGTTGAGGCTTTAGGGGTTGGGGGTGTGTGTCTCACCTGCTGGCTGGATACACTGCCTCTTCCAAGGAAAGCCCGCCAAATGATAAGCCAGCCAGACAAATCGGTTGCTAGCCTGTGACGAGCCCAGTAAAGGTTGCTGGCTCGTCACAGGCTAGCAACCCATGTGCTCAGCAGCGTCACAGACCAGGTCAAGGCTGCTGCTGGAATTGCACCTCCAAACTTCCAGGAATGCAGAGCAGCCTGGGGTGAAATTATTTGTGGTGGAATGAGTAGGGGGTGGGGAACATGTGGAGAGGGGACAGGTGACTGGAAGCAGGGGCAAGATAGGGGGGAGTGAGACCCAATAGGCACCCCCTGGTCTGTGTCCAATTGCTCAATGAGGTACTGATTGCCTTTGATTAAGGCTTGTCTTGGAGGTGATGAGCTCGTTGAGCTCTCAGGTAGGTTACGTGGCAACTGACCTGACTGCAGCTGGGCAAAAGCCCGGAAGTAGTCATCAGTTGGCCGATTAAAGGCCTCAAATTAGCAGAGGGTGAGGAAGTTTGATCGAGGGCCTTCCCACCCAGACTATTTCCAGGCAGGTGGCAGAGTTTGGCTCCGGCACCAACCGCACCTATTTAAGTGCCCATCCCGAGCTCCGAGAGAGCAGAAGATACCAGCCTTATCATGCCTTCCCAGCTGGGTGGATCGATGGCACTATTTTAAAAAGAGCAGGGCAGCTTTCCCGAGTGTCCAGGTCAACATTCATCCCTTTGTCTCTGTTAATCACCACACTGCTGTGTATGAGAGCTTGCTGTGCAGACATTAGCTGCTGCATTTCCTGCACTTACAACAGTGCTTTATTAGCTGTAACGTCTTTTGGGTCATCCTGAGGTGCTATATGAATGCACGTCTTTCTTTACAGATCCACTTTCAACAACTTGTACGAGTGGCCCTTCTTCCACAGGTATGACAAGGGGGCAGCAGTATATTGAAGTACCCATTCCCGGCTATGTGTTACAAGAGTTCTGTAGTCAGGATCTTGAATCCTGCCTGAATTATCCCCTCCAATAGCCCTACTGTGCAGAGCCAATTGTAGAGTTCCTTTACACACCTCTCAGCTACAGAACAACACTCAGGAACTACCTGAGTTGTTAGGGTCATCAGTAACCACACTATCCAATTGGATTATAGTTATCATCAAATCCTTACAGTGTGGAAGCAGGCCATTCAGCCCATTGTGTCCACACCAACCCTCTGAGGAGGAGTATCCCACCCAGACTCACCTCCCTACCCTACCCCTGTAACCCTGCATTTCCCATGGCTAACCAAACTAGCCTACACACTCCTGGACACAATGGCATAGCCAATTCAGCTAATCTTCAGACTGTGTGAGGAAACACACAGAATGTGCAAACTCCACATAAACAGTCACCAAAGGCTGGAATCGAACCCAGGTCCCTGGCCCTGTGTGACAGCAGCGCTAACCACTGAGCCACCGTCATAAAGTGCTTCATCTCTGAACACTGACCTGTGCTATACGCCTGAAGTACAAGGCTTCCATTGGGTTGGAGACTTGCTTGGAGCAAGCTAAGCTTGGAGAACTGGGTCTTAATGTTACAGCTGTACCTCCAGCCTGAGCATATGTAATGAGATCCAAATCTCCTCTTTTACTGAAACTTCTTTCAATAAACAGGAGAATGGGGTTGAGAAACATATCAACTGTGATTGAATGAGACTCACTGGGCCAAATGGCTGAATTCTGCTATTAGATCTGATGGTATGTTTAGTCTTATGGTCTAACAGCACAGAACTCCACAGGATTGATATTAGCCAGTGTGATCGGAGCCATTTGAGGACAAAAGACAGAAGCAAGAAGGTTAACAAAATGGCATGAGAAAGCAGTGGGGGCATGTTTGTTGTGTTGCCAGTGGCATGTCAATTTTCCAACAGTGGGAAAGCTGGTGAATCTTCTGCTCGAACCACTGAAATGTAATGGTTTCAATGAAATGCTGCAGGACAGTGTAATGTCAACCACATTGGGGTGTTGGTCATATATAGGCCAGACTGGGTAAGGGCGGCCACCCTGTTTCCCACACTACAGCAGTGACTCCATTCCCGAAGGATGGCACAGTGGCTCAGTGGGTAGCACTGCTGCCTCACAGCACCAGGGACCTGGGTTTGATTCTAGCCTCGGGCGACTGTGTGGAGTTTGTACACTCTCCCCGTGTCTGCATGGGTTTCCTTTGGGTGCTCCGGTTTCCTCCCACAGTCCAAAGATGTGCAGGTTCGGTGAATTGACCACACTAAATTGCTCATAGTGTTCAGGGCTATGTAGGTTAGGTACCTTAATCAGGGGTAAATGTAGAGGAATGGAATGGGTCTGGGTGGGTTTTCGGAGGGTTGGTGTGGACTTGTTGGGCCGAATGGCCTGTTTCCACACAGTGGGGCAGCCTGAAAGTCACAAAAGATGCAAAGAAAATGCAAGGTTGGATATTGGACCAGTTGCATTTGTGCAACGATCTGACAGCTTTCTGGTCACTTTAGCTATCTTTCAATTCTCAAATTATTTTAACACTGAATTTAAATTCAGAAGTCAGGGACAACATAAAAGCAAAAGGAACACGCATACAGTGTGGTGAAGATTAGTGGGAAGCCAGAGGATTAGGAAGACTTTAAAAACCAGCAGAGAATAACTAAAAAAAACAGCAATAAGGGAGAAGAAGATGAAATTTAAGAGTAAGCTAGCTCATAATATAACGGAAGATTGCAAGAGTATTTTTCGATATCTAAAGGGTAAGAGAGAGGCAAGAGTGGATGTTGGACCCCTGGAGAATGAGGCTGGAGACGTAGCACTGGGGAACAAAGAGGAACTGAACAGGAATTTTGTATCAGGTTACACAGTGGGAGACACCAGCAGCATACCAGAGCTTCAAGAGAGTCAGGGGACAGAGGTTAGTGCAGTGGCCATCATTAAGGAGAAGGTGCTGGGGAGGCTGAAGGTGGATAAATCACTCAGACCTGATGGACTACACCCCAGAGTTCTGAAGGAGAGAGCTGAGGAGATTGTGGAGGCATTGGTGGTGATCGTCCAAGAATCACTGGGGTCAGGGAGGGTCCCAGAGGACTGGAAAATGGCTAATGTAAATTCCTCCATTTAAGAAGGGAGCAAGGCAGAAGACAGGAAATTGTAGGTCAGTTAGCCTAACCTTGGGTATTGTTAAGATGTTAGAGTCTATTATTAAGGATGAGATTGTGGAGTAATTGGAAGTGTATGGTAAAATAGGGCTGAGTCAGCATGGCTTCATCAAGGGGAGGTCATGCCTGACAAATCTGTTAGAATTCTTTGAGGAGGTAATGAGCAAGTTAGACAAAGGAAAGCTAGTACACGTGCACTATTTGGATTTCCAGTTGTTCAGAGTGTCAGGCGAAATGGAGCCCAAAGGCAGGTAAATGGAACTGTGCGTCGAATCAGTCGTGATCTGATTGAGTGGGGGAGCAAGGTGGGGTGAACTGCTGCAGTCCATGTGCTGTGGGTAGACCCACAATGCCCTGAGGGAGGGAATTCCAGGATTTTGACCCAGCGACACTGAACAAACAGCGATATATTTCCAAGTCAGGATGGTGAGGGGCTCAGAGGGGAACTTGAAGGGGCTGGTGTTCCCATGTATCTGCTGCCCTTGTCCTTCTAGATGGAAGTGGCCGTGGGTCGGGAAGGTGCTGTCTGAGGATCTTTGGTGAATTTCTGCAGCGCATCTTGTAGATGGTACACACTGCTGCTACTGAGCGTCGGAGCGAGTGGATGTTTGTGGATGTGGGGCCAATCAAGCGGCTGCTTTGTCCTGGATGGTGTCGAGCTTCTTGAGTGTTGTTGGAGCTGCCCCCATCCAGGACAAGTGGGGAGTATTCCCTCACACTCCTGACTTGTGAGTTGGAGATGGTGGGACAGGCTTCGGGGAGTCAGGAGGTGTGTTATGTTTTCTAAGCTGATGAAATTGGCAAAGGAATCCATTCAAACTTCTTACAATGTTGTGACCGTGTCCAGACACACCAACTCAGATGCCTTGCGTAGATTTGCAGTTACCAATCTTTCTTGTTGGCATTAGTCTGAGATATTGGTACCAAGTGGCAAGGGATGTTTCTCACAAAGTCCTCAGCAGAAGACTGGCTCAGTCTTGATAAAGAGTAGACGCTTATTCCACAATATTTTATAGCTGGTTACATTACATTTGAGATACAAGAATCCATCATACTGCGACATAATACAAGCTGTCCTTAAGGGGAGGGTCACATTCCTGTGGCTGAAATGGTCTCACCCAGAACTGGTACTGAAGACCGGTTAGCTTTTTCCCTGGAACTGTCCTTTATACCCTGATAGGGGGAGAGTATTGCTATCGCCACTCCGATGGGAGTGCAGCAAGAACCATTTGCATCTGTCAACTGAAACTTGTTTGGCATTCTGATTGTCAACTCCCTGATGCCCTTGTTAAATTGATGTGGTGCTGTCTCACACTAACCATGAGGCCTCAGGTTCTGTTTCTGGCCTGTACAATTCAACTAATTTCTGTCTGGGCAGTAGGAGGGATGTTACAATGAGCCTCAGTAGATCCCGGAGCTGCAGAACAGAGATAGACAAATCTCCCATTGAGCTTGCTAGGAAGTCTGGATGTTGAATAAGGATTGGATTGGGTTTAGGGAGAACTCTTGAGGATCAAACAAAAAACTCCCCATTCTCCACCCCGTGTTCCCTCTCCTCATGTCCTTCCCGTGTTCACTCCCCAAAACATCCCAACACCCATGACCTCCATGTTGCCTCATGTTCCCCTCACATTACATCCCATATGCCCTCCTTCTCGTGTCACCTTTCTCCCATTTACCCTCCATATTCCACCCCCCCTAAGTTATCCACATCTCCCCCACCCCACTTTGTGCCACCCTTGTCTCCTCCACATCCACTCTCCCCTTGAATTTCCCCCCCCCCCCCACCTCAATAGTCTCCCTCCCTCCACCTGCATGTCCCAGGTGTCACCAAGGCCCCTAACCCCCATGGCCCCCCATTTCTCTACCCTATCCTTCGATGTCCTAGCCCCCCCCCCACCCTGTCCACTCCTTATACCCATGCCAAACCCCACTACCTTCACACTGCTGAGAGCATGAGATGTACTTAGAATAACAGACATTATGGACCCCTCTTGATCATCAGTATAAGCTATGAATCATGCATTCATTTTGTACAGCATTTATTGGTGAGAATCCCTTTCTTCCTTGACTCTTTCATCTGTATCCATAATCAAACTCAAAGACTAAAACTGAATTTTTAACGATAGATCGTCACCAGGGAAAAAAGCCCTGGCCTATTCAGCCTCTTCCTATTGCTCAAACCTATGCCCTCTCGTTCTGGACTTGCCCACCCCAGGAGAACACCTTGTCTATTTACCCTATCTATGCCCCTCATGATTTTATAAACCTCTATAAGGTCACCCCTCAGCCTCCAACACTCCAGGGAAAACAGCCCCAGCCTATTCAGCCTCTCCCTATAACTCAGATCCTCCAACCCTGGCAACATCCTTGTAAATCTTTTCTGCACCCTTTCAAATTTCACAACATTCTTCCTGTAGAAGGGAGACCAGAATTGCACGCAATATTCCAACAGTGGCCTAACCAATGTCCTGTACAGCCGCAACATGACCTCCCAACTCAATGCCCTTCTCTGCATTAAGTTTCGTCTGTCACTTGTCTCCCCACAAGCCTGTCCATGCCTCTTGAAATCTTACACCACCATTCTAATGGTTCACAAAACTTCCAAGTTTTGTATCTTCTGCAAAGTTTGAAATTGTGCCCCGTGCAATCAAGCCAAAGTCATTAACGTAGAGTCTCAGGTTCAATTCTAGCCGCAGACGACTGTCTGTGTGGAGACGGCACATTTTGTTTTAGATTAGATTACTTACAGTGTGGAAACGGGCCCTTCGGCCCTACAAATCCAAACCGACCCTCCAAAGGGCAACCCACCCTCGACCTATTCCCCTATATTTACCCCTTCACCTAACACTACGGGCAATTTAGCATGGCCAATTCATCTGACCTGCACATTTTTGGACTGTGGAAGGAAACCGGAGTACCCGGAGGAAACCCACGCAGACACGGGGAGAATGTGCAAACTCCAGTCAGTGGCCTGAGGCGGGAATTGAACGCGGGTCTCCGGCGCTGTGAGGCAACAGTGCTAACCACTGTGCCACCGTGCTGCACATTCTCCCTGTGTCTGCGTGGGTTTCCTCCGGGTACCCCGGTTTCCTCCCACTGTCCAAAGATGTGCAGGTCAGGTGAATTGCCCATAGTGTTAGGTGCATTAGTCTGAGTGGGTTACTCTTCGGAGGGTCAATGTTGGGCCGAAGGGCCTGTTTCCACACTGGAGGGAATCTAATCTAGATCAAGAAAAGCAGAGGTTCTCTAGTCAACTCATGAAGGAATGGGAAACCTTCCTTCAGTCCGAAAAGCAGCGTCCTTGGCTCCCATGAATTCCCACTCCGCTGGTGTGAAACTTTGCTTGATATCAAAATGACTTTTCGAATTTAGCCTCTGGAAACCCCTAACTGAATCTCGACAAGACGAAAGCCACATTCTGCTGGACGTGAAATTATTGTGCAAGAGTGTAAGGGTCTGAAAGCATTGAAGTTGGGGTGTGCTTTAAGCCCTGGCAAATGGTGATGATCTCTCCTGGACTGGGAAGATCACCAAGACAAAGCACCTAACACTGAGATCTCCCTTAGCGTCAGGTTACAACCAGGCCCCTGGGCAAAGTTCCCCAATTCATTCTGGTTCCAGAAGAGATCATCCAAAGCCAGGGAAGGATGAAATGGCTCCACTTCTTTATTCACCCGCTCCCTTGGTTGCCCATGGCAACTCAGTTTAAAAAGAAACTCTTTCTCCCAGACATGGGTGATGTTTAAAATGGAGCCAAGAGTGAACAGAAAGAGTGCGATTATTAATTACTGCATGCACAAAGAAATAACAACGCAACACGCAAAGGCCGGAAGTACAAGGTGAGTCCAAAAAGATAAAAGCAAATTCAAGAAGAGCAGATAGCTGCTGCAGCAGATGCAACTGGTCGTGTTGACATTGGCAATTGAACAGACAATATTTGAAAACTCTGGGTTTTGTGTGCTGATTGAAGTTCCCTTTCTTTGATTAGTGTTTAAACTGGCTTGCAGTGCCTGAAGTAAGAGAGGATTTTTTTTTCCCTGCAACACATCAGTAACTCAGGGGATACTTGTCTGACTGTCACCTTTATAGAACTTTTACCACCCAAACCAAGCCAGGTACACACAAGAGCATCCAGTCCCACTAGCCCCCTCCAGTACGGTTGAAATTACCCTGTCCGTGTGTGTATTCTTCGAAGGGAAATACATAATCTGAGGGGAAAGGGTGAGGAGGGGTTGGCTTCCAGTTGAGTAGGGGGTGGTCAGCTCCTCTTTATCTGTGTAGACAGGGCAGACCACAGCTGAAGTTTCTTTGATACTGCAGACGTCTCATTCCATCAATCTCACTGCTCCTCAACAGACAGTGACTGAATTTAAATCCGCAAATTTTCCGTCGCAATTTTCCTTTCAAAAACAACGCATAGCATTATAAAGTTGTAGTGATTGGAACCTGGTGGATCTTATTGACTATGAGGTCTTTGATTGGGGTTGTTAACCTGGAGAAAGTGAGGACTGCAGATGCTGGAGGTATCCGAATTGAAAAGTGTGGTGCTGGAAAAGCACGGCAGGTCAGGCAGCATCCGAGGAGCAGGAGAATCAAAGTTTCAGATGTAAGCCCTTCATCAGGAATGTGGGGGGGGGGGGGGGTGCCAAGGGGGCTGACAGATAAATGTGAGAGGGTGGGGATGGGGGGAAGGTAGCTGGGAAGGTGATAGGTAGATGAAGGTGGGGGTAATGGTGATAGGTTTGTGGGGGAGGGTGGAGCAGATAGGTGGGAAGGAAGATGGACAGGTAGGACAGGTCATGAGAGCGGTGCCGAGTTGAAGGACTGGATCTGGGAGAACCTGGGGAGAGGGGTGATGAGGAAACTGGTGAAATCAACATTGATGCTGTGTCGTTGGAGGGTCCCAAGGCGGAAGATGAGGCATTCTTCCTCCAGGCATCAGGTGGTAAGGGTTTGGTTGTGGTGGAGGCCCAGGACCTGCATGTCCTTGACGGAATGGGAGGGAGAGTTGAAGTATTCAGCCACGGGGCGGTGGGGTGGTTAGTGCGGATGTCACAGAGATATTCCCTGAAACGTTCCACAGGTTGGCGTCCTGTCTCCCCAACGTAGAGGAGACCACATCGAGAGCAACGGACACAGTAGATGAGGTGTTAGGAGGTGCAGGAAAATCTCTGTTATAGGTGGAAGGATCCTTTAGGGCCTTGAATGGAGGTGAGGGAGGAGGTTTGGGCACAGGTTTTGCACCTCTCGTGGCGGCAAGGGAAGGTGCCAGAAGTGGAGGGTGGGTTGGTGGGGGGTGTGGACCTAACGCTGGAGTCACAGAGGGAATGGAATGTTATTAACCTGGGTCAATCAGGGAGCTCTGGCTGACAGATGCAAACAGATGATTGAAAATCTCCGCATTTCAGGAACTGACTCTGAGCTGGCTGACCACAGCCAGTATACTGTGCACATGTGAATAAAGGGTGACTTGGTGACAGGATACCAGCCTCTGTGCAGTTATTTCAAGAGTCATAGAGTCATACAGCACGGAAACAGGCCCTTTGGCCCAACGTCCATGCCGACCCTAATCCCAAACTAAACTAGTCCCACCTGCCTGATCCTGGCCCATCTCCCTCCAACCCTTTCCTAGTCATGTCCTGATCCAAATGTCTTTTAACATTGTAACTGTACCCACATCCACCACTTCCTCAGGAAGTTCATTCCACACATGAACTACCTTCGGGTGTAAGTAATTTACCCCTCGTGTCTTTTTTAAATCTCTCTCCTCTCACCTTAAAGATATGACCCCTAGTCTTGAAATCCCCCAACCGAGAGAAAATCCCTCATGGTTTTATAAACCTCTATCAGGTCAATTCTCAATCTCCTACACTCCAGTGAAAAAAGTCCCAGTGTGTCCTGAAAACTCAAACCCTCCACTCCCGGCATTTTGGAATTAAAACTTAAAAACTGTCCATAACTACTTGGAGGTTCTGATACAGTGTCATAACACTCAGTCCCAATGTCTATTGTAGCAATGCATCTGGACCTAGTTGCTAACACGTAATAAATGGCATCTCCATTATGACAAATGCTTCTTCTCGTTAGACTAATGGTACTTTTCCTCTCCCAGTTTCAACCAACCAGGCCTGATAGATCCTGTTTCAGACCTCCGCAGTGAGTGTGAACTTGGAATTCCATGGATCTGGGACACTAGCCACAGTTTGAGATTGTATTGGGTGCCAGTGGTCTGTCGAAATGGATCCAATTGAGATTGGGCTAGAGACCAAATGGGCATCAGAGACTCCGTGAATAGAGTTGAAATTCCTGGTGGGTGAGGGGAAAGCATTTATTGTTTTAAAAATGATGCCGGGAAGGCTAGAAGAGAGCTAAAGTACTTGCCCTGGCATTGCCGCCATAGAGACCAGACAGCATGAGGCATGGCGACAGGAAGGGGAAATTGTGAGCCACAGAAAGCAATTTAAAACGAAGTCGCAGACCCAGGAATGCCCCAAAGCCAGAATTCAAGTGGTAAAGGGGCAAATTAGAAACCTAAGCTGATAAAGTCAGGAGAAAAGGTAGGAGACTGTTAATGATGCAGAAAGGGAAGAGGTTCATTGCTTTTTAAATTGCGGTCAAGCATTCACTCAAACTGCAGACTGTGGGACTTATGTAGGAAAAGAAGCATGAAGCAATGGGAATCATTAGTAGCATTGCTGACAGAGAGAAGTCTGCAAAGTGCAGGATTTGCTCACTAAAGCTGCTCAGGAAATGGCAACAGTTCATTAAGACCAAAGTTGGAAGAATTCATAGAGTCATACAGTATGGAAACAGATCTTTCGGCCCAACCAGTCCATGCTGACCCTAATCTCAAACTAAACTAGTCCCACCTGCCTGCTCCTGGCCCATGTCCCTCCAAACCTTCTGTATTCCTGTCCTTATCCAAATGCCTTTTAAACGTAACTGTCCCCACATCCACCACTTCCTCAGGAAGTTCATTCCACACACGAACTACTCCTTATGTAAAAAAAATTGCCTCTTCTGTATTTTTAAATCTTTCTTAAAAATGTGCCCCCAGTCTTGAAATCCCCCATTCTAGGGAAAAGACAACCACCATTAACATTATCTATACCTCTCATTATTTGATAAACTTCTATAAGGTCGCTTCTCAACCTCTTACGCTCCAGTGGGAAAAGTCCCAGCCTATCTGGCCTTGCTTTATAACTCAAACCTTCCATACAAAGATCAAAGACAATTCCAGCACAGGAAAAGGCCCTTCGGCCCTCCAAGCCTGCACTGATCCAGATCCTCTATCTATACCTGTCGCCTATTTTCTAAGGGTCTGTATCCCTCTGCTCCCTGCCCAATCATGTATCTGCTAGATACATCTTAAATGACGCGATCGTGCCCACCTCTACCGGCAACACATTCCAGGCACCCACCACCCTGTGCGTAAAGAACTTTCCACGCATATCTCCCTTAAACTTTTCCCCTCTCACCTTGAGCTCGTGACCCCTAGTAATTGAATCTCTTACTCTGGGGAAAAGCTTCTTGCTATCCACCCTGTCTGGACCTCTCATGATTTTGTAGACCTCAATCAGGTCCCCCTTCAACCTCCTTATTTCTAATGAAAATTATCCTAATCTACTCAACCTCTCTTCATAGCTAGCACCCTCCATACCAGGCAACATCCTGGTGACCCTCCTCTGCTCCCTCTCCAAAGCATCCACATCCTTTTGGTAATGTGGCGACCAGAACTGTACGCAGTATTCCAAATGTGGCCGAACCAAAGTCCTATACAACTGTAACATGACCTGCCAACCCTTGTACTCAATACCCCGTCCGATGAAGGCAAGCATGCCTTCTTGACCACTCTATCGACCTGCATTGCCACCTTTAGGGAACAATGGGCCTGAAAACCCAGGTCTCTCTGTACATCAATTTTCCCCAGGGCTTTTCCATTTACTGTATAGTTCGCTCTTGAATTGGATCTTCTAAAATGCATCACGTCACATTGTCCGGATTGAACTCCATCTGTCATTTCTCTGCTCAACTCTCCAATCTATCTATTTTCTGCTGTATTCTCCAACAGTCCCCTTCACTATCTGCTACTCCACCAAACCACCAGTCCATACCCGGCAACATCCTGGTAAATCTCTTCTGAACCCTCTCCAGCTTAATAATATCCTTCCCATAACTTCTAGAAAAGCAGCAAAAATGATGGCAATCATTCATTTTACTTGCAAAAGGTAGAATTCCTCCACTTGGTTGAAAAACAGAGGAATCTTCCAATTTGACTGCGCAAACATCGGAAAATCTCCCAGTACAGCAGTAGCATTGTTATGCTGCAGAATTAAATACCTTTAGGGTGGGTTGGCCGTGCTAAATTGTCCCATAGTGCCCAGGGATGTGCAGGTTAGGGTGGATTGGCCATGCTAAATTGTCCCATAGTGCCCAGGGATGTGCAGGTTAGGGTGGATTGGCCGTGCTAAATTGTCCCATAGTGCCCAGGGATGTGCAGGTTAGGGTGGATTGGCCGTGCTAAATTGTCCCATAGTGCCCAGGGATGTGTAGGTTAGGGTGGATTGGCCATGCTAAATTGTCCCATAGTGTCCAGGGATGTGCAGGTTAGGGTGGATTGGCCGTGCTAAATTGTCCCATAGTGCCCAGGGATGTGCAGGTTAGGGTGGATTGGCCGTGCTAAATTGTCCCATAGTGCCCAGGGATGTGCAGGTTAGGGTGGATTGGCCGTGCTAAATTGTCCCATAGTGCCCAGGGATGTGCAGGTTAGGGTGGATTGGCCGTGCTAAATTGTCCCATAGTGCCCAGGGATGTGCAGGTTAGGGTGGATTGGCCATGTTAAATTGTCTCATAGTGCCCAGGGATGTGCAGGTTAGGGTGGATTGGCCATGTTAAATTGTCTCATAGTGCCCAGGGATGTGCAGGTTAGGGTGGATTGGCCATGCTAAATTGTCCCATAGTGCCCAGGGATGTGTAGGTTAGGGTGGGTTGGCCATGCTAAATTGTCCCATAGTGCCCAGGGATGTGCAGGTTAGGGTGGATTGGCCATGCTAAATTGTCCCATAGTGCCCAGGGATGTGCAGGTTAGGGTGGGTTGGCCATGCTAAATTGTCCCATAGTGCCCAGGGATGTGCAGGTTAGGGTGGGTTGGCCATGCTAAATTGTCCCATAGTGTCCAGGGATGTGTAGGTTAGGGTGGGTTGGCCATGCTAAATTGTCCCATAGTGCCCAGGGATGTGTAGGTTAGGGTGGGTTGGCCATGCTAAATTGTCCCATAGTGTCCAGAGATGTGTAGGTTAGGGTGGATTGGCCATACTAAATTGTCCCATAGTGCCCAGGGATGTGTAGGTTAGGGTGGATTGGCCATGCTAAATTGTCGTTGAAACTTTATTGCTGGAACAGCACAGCAGGTCAGGCAGCATCCAGGGAACTGGAGATTCGACGTTTCGGGCACAGGCCCTTCTTCAGGAATCTGAAGAAGGGCCTGTGCCCGAAACGTCGAATCTCCTGTTCCCTGGATGCTGCCTGACCTGCTGTGCTGTTCCAGCAATAAAGTTTCAACTTTGATCTCCAGCATCTGCAGACCTCACTTTCTCCATGCTAAATTGTCCCATAGTTCCCAGGGATGTGTAGGCTAAGTGCATTAGTCAGGGGTAAATGCAGAGTAATGGGGTAGCGGAATGCGTCTGGCTGGGTTACTCTTCAGAGGGATATTCAGATACTCTTCAGAAGGATTTTTTTTCTATTATTATTTTTAAATTCTTTATTTTTCTACAGTCTCTTCAGGAATTTAGAATAGTGGGAATGGAGGTTAGGGCAGTTGAATGTTGCTCTTGCAGAATGTGGGAGGTAAAGGTCACCACTAATGTCCCTGCTGACTACATCTGCGGGAAGTGCACCCAACCCCAGCTCCTCGGAAACCATGTTAGGGAACTGGAGCTGGAGTTGGATGAACTTCGGATCATTCGGGAGGCAGAGGGGGTTATTGAGAGGAGTTACAGGGAAGTAGTCATACCTCAGGTACAAGAAAAAGGCAAATGGGTTACAGTCAGGGGATGGAAAGGGAACCGGCAAGCAGTGCAGGGATCCCCTGTGGCCATTCCCCACAATACCAAGTATACTGTTTTCGGTACTGTTGGTGGGGACGACTTACTAGGGGTAAGCCATGGGTATAGGTCTCTGGTACAGAGTCTGTCCCTGCTGCTCAGAAGGGAAGGGGGGAGAGGAGCAGAGCATCAGTCATTGGGTACTCCATAGTTAGGGGGACAGACAGGAGGTTCTGTGGGAATGAGAGAGACTCACAGTTGGTGTGTTGCCTCCCAGGTGCCATGATGTCTCTGATCGTGTTTTCAGGATCCTTAAGGGGGAGGGGGAGCAGCCCCAAGTCGTGGTCCACATAGGCACTAACGACATGGGTAGGAAAAGGGA
Organism: Chiloscyllium plagiosum; assembly: GCF_037043375.1. NCBI lineage: Eukaryota > Metazoa > Chordata > Chondrichthyes > Orectolobiformes > Hemiscylliidae > Chiloscyllium > Chiloscyllium plagiosum. The sequence goes on from NW_028270191.1 coordinate 8,523,903, forward strand.
TGGGGATTTAAGGCAGAATGTCAGGGAGCTGGGGTGGAAGCTTAGAGCTCTTTTATTGAGGTATTTTAGGTATTGGAAGTGATTTCCTTGAATTCCAGGAGCACCAATTCCTGTTTTATATGCTGTTGCATTGTTTTGGAACTTTGGAAAAAAAGAAGTCAAAACAACAGCAGTTTTAAAAGGCAGAGGAACAGACAAAGGAAGCACGTGGTGAGGCCAGTGCAGGAGAGAGAGAGAGAAAGAAACTGACACCACAGTGAACCTGCACAGTTCCTGCCTTTGCTGTTTGAATTCATGTATCACTGGACATTGGAATGCGTTTAGGAAAATTAACAAACAGTGAAATTCACAAGTGATCTTGGAGGAACTGTTTGGGCAAAGTGCACAGCACAGAAGCAGATAATGTATTGTTTTTTAGTGTGACCTACAGAAAGTCTGCAGTAGTGAGTAGAGTGGGTTCTTTCTTGATTATATGTTTTTTGAGATATGTCACTTGATTAAACTTAAAATATAAGCCACAACTATTAATTTAACCGGGGTAGTGTTTTGTCGAGGAACAAGATGGTGTTATGTTCTCGGTCTGTAGATTGTGAAGGAGCAAAAATGGCCTTTAGTAGAGTGATATGTACTTCTTATCAGATGTGTGAGTTTAACGAGAGTTTAAGGGTTGCAGCAGATTATATCTGTAATAAATGCTGTTGGTTGCAAATCTAATCAGATCGAATGGATCGGTTGGAGAGACAGTTGGAGGCAATGAAGAATTTGCAACAGCAACAGTATGTGATGGATGGCAGTTATAGGAAGGCGGGGGGGGGGGGGGGGGGGAATCTCAGATACAGTCACATAGATGGGTTAACTCCAGGAAAGGTAAGAGAGGTAGGCAGCTAGTGCAGGAGCCTTCTGTGGCTATACCCATTTCAAACAAGTATGCTGTTTTGGATAATGTAGGGGGTGATGGACTCTCAGGGGAATGTAGCACGAACAGACAAGTTTCTGATATTGAGAACGGCCCTAATGCAACGCGGGGTACGTCGGGTTCCAAGAGTTCAATTGTGTTAGGGGATTCTGTAGTCCGAGGTACAGACAGACGTTTCTGTGGCCAGCAGCGAAAAATCAGAATGGTGTGTTGCTTCCCTGGTGCCAGGATCAAGGATGTCTCAGAGAGGGTGCAGAATGTTCTCACGGGGGAGAGGGGCCAGCAGGAGGTCATTGTTCACATTGGAACCAATGACATAGGAAGGGAAAAGGATGAGATTCTAAAGGGAGATTACAGAGAGTTAGGAATTTAAACAGGAGGTCCTCCAGGGTAGTAATATCTGGATTACCCCTGGTGCTACGAGGTAGTGAGGGCAGGAATAGGAGGATAGAGCAGATGAATGCATGGCTGAGGAGCTGGTGTATGGGAGAAGGATTCACATTTTTGGTTCATTGGAATCTCTTTTGGGATGGAAGTGACCTGTACACGAAGGACGGATTTGCACCTAAATTGGAAGGGGACTAATATACTGGCAGGGAAACTTGCTAGAGCTGCTCGGGAGGATTTAAACTAGTAAGGTTGGGGGGGGGTGGGGGGGCGGTGGGACCCAGGGAGATAGTGAGGAAAGAGATCGATCTGAGATGGGTACAGCTGAGAACAGAAGTGAGTCAAACAGTCAGGGCAAGCAGGGACAAGGTAGGACTGATAAATTAAATTGCATTTATTTCAATACAAGGGGCCTAACAGAGAAGGCAGATGAACTCAGGGCATGGTTAGGAACATGGGACTGGGATATCATAGCAATTACAGAAACATGGCTCAGGGATGGGCAGGACTGGCAGCTTAATGTTCCAGGATACAAATCCTACAGGAAGGATAGAAAGGGAGGCAAGAGAGGAGGGGGAGTGGCATTTTTGATAAGGGATAGCATTACAGCTGTACTGAGGGAGGATATTCCCGGAAATGCATCCAGGGAAGTTATTTGGGTGGGACTGAGAAATAAGAAAGGGATGATCACTTTATTGGGATTGTATTATAGACCCCCGAATAGTCAGAGGGAAATTGAGAAACAAATTTGTAAGGAGATCTCAGCTATCTGTAAGAATAATAGGGTAGTTATGGTAGGAGATTTTAACTTTCCAAACATAGACTGGGACTGCCATAGTGTTAAGGGTTGAGATGGAGAGGAATTTGTTAAGTGTGTACAGGACAATTTTCTGATTCAGTATGTGGATGTACCTACTAGAGAAGGTGTAAAACCTGACCTACTCTTGGGAAATAAGGCAGGGCAGGTGACTGAGGTGTCAGTGGGGGAGCACTTTGGGACCAGCGACCATAATCCTATTAGATTTGAAATAGTGATGGAAAAGGATAGACCGGATCTAAAAGTTGAAGTTCTAAATTGGAGAAAGACCAATTTTGACGGTATTCGGCAAGAACTTTCGAAAGCTGATTGGGGGCAGATGTTCGCAGGTAAAGGGACGGCTGGAAAATGGGAAGCCTTCAGAAATGAGATAACGAGAATCCAGAGAAAGTATATTCCTGTCAGGGTGAAAGGGAAGGCTGGTAGGTATAGGGAATGCTGGATGACTAAAGAAATTGAGGGTTTGGTTAAGAAAAAGAAGGAAGCATATGTCAGACATGATAGATCAAGTGAATCCTTAGAAGAGTATAAAGGCAGTAGGAGTATAATTAAGAGGGAAATCAGGAGGGCAAAACGGGGACATGAGATAGCTTTGGCAAATAGAATTAAGGGGAATCTAAAGGGTTTTTACAAATACATTAAGGACAAAAGGGTAACTAGGGAGAGAATAGGGCCCCTCAAAGATCAGCAAGGCGGCCTTTGTGTGGAGCCGCAGAAAATGGGGGAGATACTAAATGAATATTTTGCATCAGTGTTTACTGTGGAAAAGGATATGGAACATATAGACTGTAGGGAAATAGATGGTGACCTCTTGCAAAATGTCCAGATTACAGAGGAGGAAGTGCTGGATGTCTTGAAATGGTTAAAGGTGGATAAATCCCCAGGACCTGATCAGGTGTACCCTAGAACTCTGTGGGAAGCTAGAGAAGTGATTGCTGGGCCTCTTGCTGAGATATTTGTATCATCGATAGTCACAGGTGAGGTGCCGGAAGACTGGAGGTTTGCAAACGTGGTGCCACTGTTTAAAAAGGGTGGTAAGGACAAGCCAGGGACCTATAGACCAGTGAGCCTGATCTTGGTGGTGGGCAAGTTGTTGGAGGGAATCCTGAGGGACAGGATGTACATGTATTTGGAAAGGCAAGGACTGATTCGGGACAGTCAACATGGCTTTGTGCGTGGGAAATCTTGTCTCACAAACTTGATTGAGTTTTTTGAAGAAGCAACAAAGGGGATTGATGAGGGCAGAGCGGTCGATGTGATCTACATGGACTTCAGTAAGGCGTTCGACAAGGTTCCCCATGAGGGATGGTTAGATCTCATGGAATACAGGGAGAACTAGCCATTTGGATACAGAACTGGCTCAAAGGTAGAAGACAGAGGGTGGTGGTGGAGGGTTGTTTTTCAGACTGGAGGCCTGTGACCAGTGGAGTGCCACAAGGATCGGTGCTGGGCCCTCTACTTTTTGTCATTTACATAAATGATTTGGATGCGAGCATAAAAGGTACAGTTAGTAAGTTTGCAGATGACACCAAAATTGGAGGTGTAGTGGACAGCGAAGAGGGTTTCCTCAGATTACAGCAGGATCTGGATCAGATGGGCCAATGGGCTGAGCAGTGGCAGATGGAGTTTAATTCAGATAAATGCGAGGTGCTGCATTTTGGGAAAGCAAATCTTAGCAGGACTTATACACTTAATGGTAAGGTCCTAGGGAGTGTTGCCGAACAAAGAGACCTTGGAGTGTGGGTTCATAGCTCCTTGAAAGTGGAGTCGCAGGTAGCTCGGATAGTGGAGAAGGCATTTGGTATGCTTTTTTTTATTGGTCAGAGTATTGAGTACAGGAGTTGGGAGGTCATGTTGTGACTTTACAGGACATTGGTTAGGCCACTGTTGGAAAATTGTGTGCAATTCTGGTCTCTTTTCTATCAGAAAGATGTTGTGACACTTGAAAGAGTTCAGAAAAGATTTACAAGGATGTTGCCAGGGTTGGAGGATTTGAGCTACAGGGAGAGGCTGAACAGGCTGGGGCTGTTTTCCTTGGAGCATCGGAGGCTGAGAGGTGACCTTATAGAGGTTTACAAAATTATGAGGGGCATGGATAGGGTAAATAGGCAAAGTCTTTTCCCTGGGGCGAGGGAGTCCAGAACTAGAGGGCATAGGTTTAGGGTGAGCAGGGAAAGATATAAAAGGCACCTAAGAGGCAACGTTTTCACACAGAGGGTGGTACGTGTATGGAATGAGCTGCCAGAGGAAGTGGTGGAGGCTGGTACAATGACAACATTTAAAAGGCATCTGGATGGGTATATGAATAGGAAGGGTTTGGAGGGATATGGGCCAGGTGCTGGCAGGTGGAACTAGATTGGGTTGGGATATCTGGTCAGCATGGATGGGTTGGACCGAAGGGTCTATTTCTGTGCTGTACATCTCTATGACTTTCGAACAAACAGAGTTATCATCTCTGATTTGTTACCCATGCCACATGCTCACGAGGCGAGGAGTTGGGAGAGAGAGGAGTTGAACATGTGGTTACAGGGATGGTACAGGAGGGTGTGTTTTGGTTGCCTGGATAATTGGGGCTCATTCTGGGGTAGGTGGGACCTCTACAAACAGGATGGTCTACACCTGAACCAGAGAGGGTACCAATATCCGGGGGGGGGGGGGGGGCGGATTTGCTAATGCTCTTGAGTAGGGTTAAACTAATTCAGCAGGGGGATGGGAACCTAAAAATTGTAGTTCTAGTGTCTAGGAGAGTGAGAGTAGTGAGGTCAGAAGTAAAAGGTTCAAGGTTGCAAGAGCTCACCGGCAAGCGGGAAGGTGGTTTGAAGGGTGCCTACTTCAAAGCCAGGAGCATCCGGAATAAGGTGGGTGAACTTGAAGTCTGGGTTGGTACGTAGGACTTCAATGTTGTGGCCATTTCAGAGACATGGGGAGAGCAGGGACAGGAATAGTTGTTGAAGGTTCCAGGATTGAGATGTTTCAATAAGAGCAGAGAAGATAGTAAAAGAGAGGGAGGTGTGGCATTGTTAGTCAAGGACAGTATTACGGTGGCAGAAAGGACGTTTGAGGACTTGTCTACTGAGGTAGTAATAGGCTGAGGTTAGAAACAGGAAAGGAGAGGAGAGGACACCCTGTTGGGAGTTTTCTATCGGCCTCCGAATAGATCCAGAGATGTAGAGGAAAGGAGAGCAAAGGTGATTCTGGATAGGAGTGAAAGTAACAGAGTAGTTGTTACTGGGAGTTTAACTTTATAAATATTGACTGGAAATACTATAGTCCGAGTACTTTAGATGGATCAGTTTTTGTCCAATGTGTGCAGGATGGTTTCCTGACACAGTATGAGTACAGACCAACAAGGGGAGAGGTCACATTGGATTTGGTACTGGGGTGTTAGATTTGGAGGTAGGTGAGCATTTTGGTGATAGTGACCACAATTCGGTTATGTTTACTTTAGCGATGGAAAGGCATAGGTATATACCGCAGGGCAAGAATTATTGCTGGGGGAAAGGCAATTATGAAGTGATTTGGCAGGATTTAGGATGCCTAGGATGGGGAAGGAAACTGCAGGGGATGGGCACAATTGAAATGCGGAGCTTATTCAAGGAACAGCTACTGCGGGTCCTTGATAAGTATGTACCTGTCAGGCAGGGAGGAAGTGGTCGAGTGCGGGAACCATGGTTTACTAAAGACGTTGAATCTCTTGTCAAGAGGCAAAAGAAGACTTATGTTAGGATGAGATGTGAAGGCTCAGTTTGAGTGTTACAGGTTAGCCAGGAAAGACCAAAAGAGAGAGCTAAGGAGAGCCAGGAGGGGAAATGAGAAGTCTTTGGCAGGTAGGATCAAGGAAAACCCTAAAGCTTTCTATAGGTAGATCAGGAATAAAAGAATAATGAGAGAAAGATTAGGGACCATTAAGGACAGTAGTGGGAAGTTGTGTGTGGAGTCTGAGGAGATGGGAAAGTGCTAAATGAATATTTTTCATCAGTGTTCACACTGGAAAAAGACAATGTTGTTGAGGAGAATACTGAGATACAGGCTACTAGACTAGACAGGATTGAGGTTCATAAGGAGGAGGTGTTAGCAATTCTGGAAAGTGTGAAAATAGATAAATCCCCTGGGCCAGATGGGATTTATCCCAGGATTCTCTGGGAAGCCAGGGAGGAGATTGCAGAGCCTTTGGCTTTGATCTTTATACCATCATTGTCTGTAGGAATTGTGCCAGAGGACTGGAGGATAGCAAATGTCCCCTTGTTCAAGAAGGGGAGTAGAGACAACCCTGGTAATGATAGACCAGTGAGCCTTACTTCGGATGTAGTTAAAGTGTTGGAAAAGGTTATACAAGACAGGATTTATAATCATCTAGAGCGGAATAAGTTGATTAGGGATAGTCAGCATGGTTTTGTGAAGGGTAGGTCATGCCTCACAAACCTTGTTGAGTTCTTTGAGATGGTGACCAAACAGGTGGATGAGGGTAAAGCAGTTGATGTGGGGTATATGGATTTCAGTAAGGTGTTTGATAAGGTTCCCCACGGTAGGCTATTGCACAAAATACAGAGGCATAGGATTGAGGGTGATTTAGTGGTTTGGATCAGAAATTGGCTGGGTGAAAGAAGACAGAGGGCGGTGGTTGATGGGAAATGTTCATCCTGGAGTTCAGTTAGTAGTGGTGTACCGCAAGGATCTGTTTTGGGGCCACTGCTGTTTGTCATTTTTACAAATGATCTGGATGAGGGCGTAGAAGGATAGGTTAGTAAATTTGTGGATGACACTAAGGTCAGTGGAGTTGTGGGTAGTGCTGAAGGATGCTGCAGGTTATAAAGGAACATAAATAAGGTGCAGAGCTGGGCTGAGAAGTGGCAAATGGAGTTTAATGCGGCAAAGTGTCAGATGATTCACTTTGGAAGGAGTAATAGGACTACAGAGTACTGGGGTCATGGTAAGATCCTTGGTAGTGTAGATGAGCAGAGAGATCTCGGTGTCCATGTACATAGATCCCTGAAGGTTGTCACCCAGGTTGATAGGGTTTAGATTTAGATTAGATTACCTATAGTATGGAAACAGGCCATTCGGCCCAACTAGTCCATACCAACCCTCCGAAGAGTAGAGCCCACTCAGACCCATTCCCCATATGTACCCCTGACTAATGCACCTAACACTATGGGCAATTTCCCATGGCTAATCCACCCTAACCTGCACATCTTTGGACTGTGGGAGGAAACCAGAGCACCCAGAGGAAACCCACGCAGACACGGGGAGAATGTGCAAACTCCACACACAGAATTGCTCGAGGCTGGAATCGAACTTAGGTCCCTGAAGCTGTGAGGCAGCAGTGCTAACCACTGAGTCAACATACCACCAGTTGTTCAGAAGGTATATGGTGTGTTAGCTTTTATTGGGAGAGGGATTGAGTTTCGGAACCATGAGGTCATGCTGCAGCTCTACAAAACTCTGGTGCAGCCACACTTGGAATAGTGCATCCTGTTCTGGTCACCGCATTATAGGAAGGATGTGGAAGCTTTGGAAAGGGTGCAGAGGAGATTTACTCGGATATTGCCTGGTATGGAGGATAGGCCTTAAGAGGAAAGGCTGAGGGACTTGAGGCTGTTTTTGTTAGAGAGAAGAAGGTTGAGAGGTGACTTAATAGAGACATATAAGATAATCAGAGGGTTAGGTAGAGTGGAGAGTGAGAGCATTTTTCCTCAGATGATGATGGCTAGCACGAGGGGACATAGCTTTAAACTGAGGGGTGATAGATATAGGACAGATGTCAGAGGTAGTGTCTTTACTCAGAGTGTAGTAGGGACGAGGAACGTCCTGCCTGTAACAGTAGTAGACTCACCAACTTTAAGGGCATTTAAATGGTCATTGGATAAACATATGGATAACGTTCTATGTTCTCAGGTCGGTGTGGATTTGTTGGGTCAAATGGCCTGTCGGGATTCTATGATTGGCCATGTTGCCACTCTGACTGAGGAAGTGGAGATGTTGCTTTCATTGAAAATGCAGTCTGTTATGGCCCAGACCAAACCCCCTCAAAATATTCAGAATATAGTCTAAACTCTAACGTTTTCTTATTTTAAAGGTAAATGTAAGATGTTACCTTCCACGTGCAATTTGACTGGCCCAACTACCGGATTGAAAAAAACCCACTTTATTCATACACTAGCGTTCTTAGAACTTCGAATCCCTACAGTGTGGAAACAGGCCCTTCGGCCCAACAGGCCCACACCGACCCTCCGAACAGTCTCCCACCCAAACCCATTACTCAATATTTGCCCCTGACTAATGCACCTAACCTACACATCTGAACATTATGGGGCAATTTATCATGGCCAATTCATCTAACCTGCACATCCCTGGATAAATAGTTAAAATATAACAAAAGAAAGATGGAATTGGAACAACTTAACTCTATTGGAAAACTTAACAGAATAATAGATACTATTATTATATTGTAACTCTTACAAATTAACTCTTCCAATATAGTAACATCCCATGAGCACACCCTTGGCAAAAGGCAATTTCTGAAATCAGATTGTCTCACATGTAACTCCAGCAGCAAGAAGCAGCTTTTGAGTGTCATTGAGAAAGGGACAGAACAACTTCCACTTCTTCAAGACCCCAACTGTAACTGCTGAAAACTAAATCTAAAATCCCTGGTTCTGTGGGAGCTTGACCCCACCCAGTCAAGCTGCTTCTATTGTTCCAATGTAAAACAAAAAGAGGCCTCACAAGCTGTTTACTCTTAGTGGCTATGGTAGACTACTCATCTTCTCTGCCTTAACACTTCTCTTCAAAATAAAACCCAGTGCAAACAATACCTCTTAAAACCGTAGCATCATCACAAATCATTGAGGTGAGTGAAAGCGTCCACCCTACTGACCAAAGTGAAGAGTTAACACACTTCAACACAGATTTACAGGCAGACTCAGAATAAAATTCTGCTCATACAGATTGAAGATATAATGCAAAAAATGCCACCATCGAGAAGCTACAATTGACCTCGACCGATTCAGGACATGGTCAAGAGCAAAGTGCATGTTTCAGAGATCTGGGATATTGCAAAGAAGAGCGTATGGGTTTCAATAGGCTAGCTGTCCACAGTGAAGGAGATCCAAGATAGCACATCCTTCAGCTTAAAGGGACTTACATACCTCACATTGTACAGAACACAGTCAACATCAATATTCCTCAACCCTGAGATCTATCAATCTTCAAAGTCCAAGGAGAACACTCCCTTGGAGAATAGTGAAACATCTAAACCTCCTGAATGCCTGAAATCAGAGACTTGGGGGAGGAACCACATAATTCACATCTCCCTCATTGTGGCAGTAATAATCACCCATCACTTCTGCCCCCTAGAAGGACAAAGATACATGGGAACACCACCCCCTGCATGTTCCCCTCCAAGCCCCTCACCATCCTGACTTGGAAATATATCGCCGTTCCTTCAGTGTCACTGGGATAGAATCCTGGAATTCCCCTCCCTCAGGGCATTGTGGGCCAACCCACAGCACATGGACTGCAGCGATTCAAGATGGCAGCTCACCCCCACCTTCTCAAGGGGCAACTAAGGATGAGCAATAAATGCTGGGCTGAAAATGTGTTGCTGGAAAAGCGCAGCAGGTCAGGCAGCATCCAAGGAACAGGAGAATCGACGTTTCGGGCATAAGCCCTTCTTCAGGAATGAGGAAAGCGTGTCCAGCAGGCTAAGATAAAAGGTAGGGAGGAGGGACTTGGGGGAGGGGCGTTGGAAATGCGATAGGTGGAGGGAGGTCAAGGTGAGGGTGATAGGCCGGAGTGGGGTGGGGGCGGAGAGGTCAGGAAGAAGATTGCAGGTTAGGAAGGCGGTGCTGAGTTCGAGGGATTTGACTGAGACAAGGTGGGGGGAGGGGAAATGAGGAAACTGGAGAAATCTGAGTTCATCCCTTGTGGTTGGAGGGTTCCTAGGCGGAAGATGAGGCGCTCTTCCTCCAGCCGTCGTGTTGCTATGGTCTGGCGATGGAGGAGTCCAAGGACCTGCATGTCCTTGGTGGAGTGGGAGGGGGAACATTTCAGAGAACACCTCTGGGACACCCGGACCAACCAACCCAACCACCCCGTGGCTCAACACTTCAACACCCCCTCCCACTTAGGACTGCAGATGCTAGAGATCAGAGTCGAGAGTGTGGTACTGGAAACGCGCAGCTGGTCAGGCAGCATCCAAGGAGCAGGAGAGTCGACGTTTCAGGCATAAGCCCTTCATCAGGAATTATCCTGCTCCTGCTCCTCGGAGCTCATTCCTGATGAAGGTCTTATCCAGCACCACACTCTGGACTCTGGGTGGAGATAAACCATTAGCTAGCAGTGATTGGGTAAATGGGAACCTGGCTATTAAAGGAATGTGCCCAGGCGTAACCCAATCATGAAGCCAGGCACGGTGGCTCAGTGGTTAGCACAACTGCCTCACAGCGCCAGGGACCCGGGTTCGATTCCCAGCCTCGGGTGACTGTCTGTGGGGAGGTTGCACGTTATCCCTGTGCCTGCGTGGGTTTCCTCCGGGTGCACCGCTTTCCTCCCACAGTCCAAAGATGTGCAGGTCAGGTGAATTGGCCATGCTAAATTGGCCATAGTGTTAGGTGGATTAGTCATGGGTAAATGTCGGGGAATGGGTGGGTTGCTCTTTGGAGGGTCAGTGTTGACTTGTTGGGCCAAAGGGCCTGTTTCCACACTGTAGGGGAGAAAGTGAGGTCTGCAGATGCTGGAGATCAAAGTTGAAACTTTATTGCTGGAACAGCACAGCAGGTCAGGCAGCATCCAGGGAACAGGAGATTCGACGTTTCGGGCACAGGCCCTTCTTCAGGAATGAGCCTGAAGGGGATCTAAACTGGAATCCACTAACCCTGACCATATTTGTATCACCGGGCAGTCTGAGAATGAAGCTAATGAACCAAACCGGCTAACCTTTCTCATTCTTTACAGATCAGTGCACAAGATTCGATTAGATTCGATTCCTTACAGTGTGGATATAGGCCATTTGGCCCAACAAGTCCACACTGACCTTCCGAAGAGTAACCCATCCCGACCCAATTCCCTCTGACTAATGCACCTAGCACTATGAGCAATTTAGCATGACCAATCCCCCTGACCTGGGCACTATGGGACAATTTAGCATGGCCAATCCACCCTAACCTGCACATCCCTGGGCACTATGGGACAATTTAGCATGGCCAATCCACCCTAACCTGCACATCCCTGGGCACTATGGGACAATTTAGCATGGCCAATCCACCCTAACCTGCACATCCCTGGACACTATGGGACAATTTAGCATGGCCAATCCACCCTAACCTGCACATCCCTGGGCACTATGGGACAATTTAGCATGGCCAATCCACCCTAACCTGCACATCCCTGGGCACTATGGGACAATTTAGCATGGCCAATCCACCCTAACCTGCACATCCCTGGGCATTATGGGACAATTTAGCATGGCCAATCCACCCTAACCTGCATATCCCTGGGTACTATGGGACAATTTAGCATGGCCAATCCACCCTGACCTGCACATTCCTGGACTCTATAGGACAATTTAGCATGGCCAATCCACCCTAACCTGCACATCCCTGGACTCTATGGGACAATCTAGCATGGCCAATCCACCCTAACCTGTACATCCCTGGATACTATGGGACAATTTAGCATGGCCAATCCACCCTAACCTGCACATTGTTGGACTGTGGGAGGGAACCGGAGCACCCGGAGGAGACCCACGCAGACACAGGGAGAATGTGCAAACTCCCCACAGACAGTCACCCGAGGCTGGAATTGAACCCGGGTCCCTGGTGCTGTGAGGCAGCAGTGCTAACTGGTGTAAATGAGAAATTAAAGAAGCAAGACTCTGAGTGGGTTCTGTCTCTCTCTTTCTCTCTTTTGCTCTCTCTTTCTCCACCTGTTTCTCCAAATTCAAACTCTGTCTGTTTTGTTAATGATCTACATGCCACAACAGAGATATTTTCAGAGAACGCAGCTAAGCAGCTGCTGTCTCCAGAGGAATAGGTAAACCATTGTGACGATACCATGGCTTTAACAGGTATATTTTGTCCTTTTTTTTAACCTGAAGAAAGGTTGTGATAGAGGTGCCAGGCAGTCTACTCCAAAGCCAGTAAAATAAACAGCTTATGAGCCCTTGGGTTTTTTAAAAAGTTGGAACAATACAAGCAGCCTGGCTGGGTGGGGTCAAGCTCCCATAGAACCAGGGTGTTTTGTGTAAGTTTTTCAGTAGCAGTTACTGGGGCCTTGAAACTGGGTTTGGAACCTGCAGTACATCTCTCCCTGCCACATTCTCTCTCTCAGAGTTTTCTCTTGATGTTTATTTCCTCCTGCGCAGGAGAATTGCCGATAAGACAATCTATTTCACTGCATTTGCCTTTGCCAAGGGTGTGTTCATGGGCTGGGTTTGGAACCTGCAGTACATCTCTCCCTGCCACATTCTCTCTCTCAGAGTTTTCTCTTGATGTTTATTTCCTCCTGCGCAGGAGAATTGCCGATAAGACAATCTATTTCACTGCATTTGCCTTTGCCAAGGGTGTGTTCATGGGCTGTTACGATATTGGAATGGTTACTGTTTAGTTGTTAAATGATCTATTATTATGTTTTCCATAAGAGTTAAGTTATTCCAATTTCAGGCAAAGATATCTTTAATACTTAGAAGTCTCTCAATGTATGTCCTGAACATGCTGCATGAGTGAGCTCCCACATCCCTCTGGAGTGGCCAATTCCAAAGATTCGGAGCAGCAGAATGCCTCCCCATCTCAGTCTAAACGGCCCTGCACTTTGTTCAGTGTCTCTCCTCCCCATTGCTATCCACAGGCAAATCTAAAACTGCTGCCTGCTTTTGTTCGAGGCATTGGGAAAATGAGCTGGGAGTGACGGCGGAGATACAAAGAGTGTACCTTTAAGCATTTACACCGCTTCACGTTTCAAGGCAATTGTCTACCTTTGTGAAGGAGTCAGATTGTCTTAATGTGGCAAAGAAACATTTTGGGAAAATGACTGAACCCATCCCATTTTCACTTGAAAGGAGCAGCATAACTTTAAAAACAAAATTAATCAAACGTAATTGATCTCTTAATCCCATGCTGAATTTAAACAAGAGTCAGACCAAGTACGTACAAGCCAGGGGTTGAGGGCTTCCTGCTATTCTGTGCCAGTTACAAAACAATCAGGAAATCAATGGCCTGGAACATTTCTCCTTTATTGATCAAAGCTCCAGCTTAAAAGGCACTTGCCGCGTGGATCAAAGGCTCTGAGCAGCTGCGGCCTTCAATCCTTTTGGGGCCGTGTCACCTTTTTACCCATCAGCCCCTGGGTCTGCAGCATTAGCAGAACGGGAAACTGTAGGATGAAGCAAAGGCCTAAACTCATCCCATCTTTGGGTGTGGCGTCTGAGGAGGCTGGGGAGCTAAGAGCTAAGCTATGGTAAGCCTCAGGATGCTGGATGAATGAGCATTTGAGATTGAGATTTTCTTGTCACGTGTACTCAAGGGGCACAGGAGTAGTGACAAGTTTACACTGTCACAACACACCATCTTGAGTACAAAGTATCTAGGTATGGAATCTTAGTTACAGAAATAGTGAAACAAGTCATAAACGTTCAGCAAAACTTAGCGTAAAGATAAAGTTAAAATGTCAAACACCACAGTCCTTCCTTAAGCCGTGGGCCTGCAGATGCTCCAAGCTGAGCTGCGCCAAAAGGGCTCGCTCTCCCTCGCGCTGGGCTAAGACTTGCCCAGGAATGCCAGGCTTCGCCCCCGATCACTGCTGACTGCTGTCCTTCACCACCATTCCAGCCTGTTCTGTACCACGCTCCATCGCCATTGCTGCACCCCACCCCCTCAACGGAAAGCTAACAAAACTCAGTCAAAGAAAGGGAAGAGAAAGGAAGGCGGGCGGAACGGATGAGGTGCAGGTACAAGAACCCGGACGCTGCATACCCCTGCCGCCATCTTGGTGGGGATTGTTGGGTTGAAATTGAGATCTCAAGGCGAATGGAGTTGCAGTCGGAGGTTACTGGAATTCGACAGTCTCAGGTTCCAGTTCCATGTGATCTCCACACCATAACTCCCTCTGCGCATGCTCAGTAGCTATACCCAGTATCTATACCCAGCACCAAGGTCCAATTAACCCTTTACACCACACAAAGCGGCCATGACTTCAAAGAATGGCGGGGCAGGCTTGAGGGGCTGAATGGCCTACTGTACCTAGAACCCACAATGCACTCTGGTCATCAATACTTAACCCTGGCCCTAGGTATCAAAAGCAGCATAACATTTACAGCAGGTTTGCCATGCCCACACATCCTGGTCAGCGCCCATGTCTATTACCCAGCACCAAGCCCCTGAGAAAAGGGCACAGACTCCAGATTCAGTGTGGTTCCAGAGTTAGGCATCTATGCAGTTTGAATGAAGAACACTAGATGACTGAAAGGACAACTTGGAGCAAGTCAAAGCACACCAAACCATCCAAGTTATCAAAAACGCACGCGCAAGTGGAACTTGGGAAATCAGCCAAGCTAAACGACCCCAACTTGCAGTCCCCTGTCATGTGATGAGCTCCCAATTTGATTCATGTCCTCCCATAAACCTCCCACCCCCAAAACCAGGCATTCAGTGATGGCAGTCCTCACCTTCAGTCAGTACTCTCCTTCTCCACTTCACACAGTGTCATTCGACATTTCACATCCCTCAGCACTGAACCTCCGACAGTGCGGCACTCCCTCAGCACTGAACCTCCGACAGTGCGGCACTCCCTCAGTACTGACCCTCCGACAGTGCGGCACTCCCTCAGTACTGACCCTCTGACAGTGCGGCACTCCCTCAGTACTGACCCTCCGACAGTGCGGCACTCCCTCAGCACTGAACCTCCGACAGTGCGGCACTCCCTCAGTACTGACCCTCCGACAGTGCGGCACTCCCTCAGTACTGACCCTCCGACAGTGCGGCACTCCCTCAGTACTGACCCTCCGACAGTGCGGCACTCCCTCAGTACTGAACCTCCGACAGTGCGGCACTCCCTCAGCACTGAACCTCCGACAGTCCGGCACTCCCTCAGTACTGACCCTCCGACAGTGCGGCACTCCCTCAGTACTGACCCTCCGACAGTGCGGCACTCCCTCAGCACTGACCCTCCGACAGTGCAGCATTCCCTCAGCACTGACCCTCCGACAGAATGGCACTCCCTCAGTACTGACCCTCCGACAGTGCAGCACTCCCTCAGTACTGACCCTCCGACAGTGCAGCACTCCCTCAGCACTGACCCTCCGACAGAATGGCACTCCCTCAGTACTGACCCTCCGACAGTGCAGCACTCCCTCAGTACTGACCCTCCGACAGTGCGGCATTCCCTCAGCACTGAACCTCCGACAGTGCGGCACTCCCTCAGTACTGAACCTCCGACAGTGCGGCACTCCCTCAGTACTGACCCTCCGACAGTGCGGCACTCCCTCAGCACTGACCCTCCGACAGTGCAGCACTCCCTCAGCACTGACCCTCCGACAGAATGGCACTCCCTCAGTACTGACCCTCCGACAGTGCAGCACTCCCTCAGTACTGACCCTCCGACAGTGCGGCATTCCCTCAGCACTGAACCTCCGACAGTGCGGCACTCCCTCAGCACTGACCCTCCGACAGTGCGGCACTCCCTCAGCACTGAACCTCCGACAGTGCAGCACTCCCTCAGCACTGAATATCCGACAGTGTGGCGCTCCCTCAGTACTGACCCTCCGACAGTGCAGCACTCCCTCAGCACTGACCCTCCGACAGTGCGGCACACCCTCAGGACTGACCTTTTGACAGTGTGGCGCTCCCTCAGCACTGACCCTCCGACGGTGCAGCACTCCCTCAGCACTGACCCTCCGACAGTGCGGCACTCCCTCAGTACTCACCCTCCGAGATTGCGGCACTCCCTCAGTACTGACTTTTTGACAGTGCGGCGCTCCCTCAGTACTGACCCTCCGACAGTGCTGCACTCCCTCAGCACTGACCCTCCGACAGTGCGGCACTCCCTCAGCACTGACCCTCCGACAGAGCGGCACTCCCTCAGCACTGATTTTTTGACAGTGTGGCGCTCCCTCAGTACTGACTCTCCAACAGTGCCCACTCACTCAGTACTGACCCTCCGACAGTGCTGCACTCCCTCAGTACTGACCCTCTGACAGTACGGCTCTCTCTCAGTACTGACCGTCTAACAGTGCTACACACCCTCAGCACTGAAACTCAAACATGGAGGTACTCCCTCAGTACTGACCCTCCGACAGTGCGGCACTCCCTCAGCACTGACACTCCGACATGCAGGGACTCCCACAGCACTGACCCTCCGACAGTGCGGCACTCCCTCAGCACTGACCGTCCGACAGTGCCCACTCCCTCAATACTTACCCTCCAACATGGAGACACTCCCTCACTACTGACCCTCCGACGGTGCAGCACTCCCTCAATACTGACCCTCCGACAGCGCGGCACTCCCTCAGCACTGACAGTCCGACAGTGCGGCACTCCCTCAGTACTGACCCTCTGACAGTGCGGAACACCCTCAGCACTGATCCTCCGACAGTGTGGCACTCCCTCAGCACTGACCCTCCGACACTGACGCACTCCCTCAGTACTGACCCTCCAACAGCGCGGCACTCCCTCAGCACTGACCCTCCGACAGTGTGGCACTCCCTCAGCACTGACCCTCCGACAGTGTGGCACTCCCTCAGCACTGACCCTCCGACACTGACGCACTCCCTCAGTACTGACCCTCCGACAGTGTGGAACTCCCTCAGTACTGACCCTCTGAAGGTGCAGCACTCCCTCAGGACTGACCCTCCGACAGTGCAGCATTCCCTCAGTACTGACCCTCCGACAGTGCGGCACTCCCTCAGCACTGACCCTCCGACAGTGCGGCACTTCCTCAGCACTGACACTCCGACAGTGCAGCACTCCCTCAGCACTGACCCTCTGACAGTGCAGCACTCTCTCAGTACTGACCCTCCGACAGTGCGGCACTTCCTCAGCACTGACCCTCCGACAGTGCAGCACTCCCTCAGCACTGACCCTCTGACAATGCAGCACTCTCTCAGTACAGACCCTCCGACATGGAGACATTCCCTCAGTACTGACCCTCCGAAGGTGCAGCACTCCCTAAGGACTGACCCTCCGACAGTGCAGCACTCCCTCAGAACTGACCCTCTGACAGTGCAGCACTTCCTCAGCACTGACAATCCATCAGTGCGGCATTCCCTCAGTACTGACCCTCCGACATGGAGGCACTGCCTCAGTACTGACCGTCCGACAGTGCCCACTCCCTCACTACTGACTCTCCAACATGGAGACATTCCCTCAGTACTGACCCTCCGAAGGTGCAGCACTCCCTAAGGACTGACCCTCCGACAGTGCGGCGCTCCCTCAGCACTGACCCTCTGACAGTGGGGCACTCCCTCAGCACTGACCCTCTGACAGTGCAGCACTCCATCAGTACGACTTTTTGACTGTGCGGAGCTCCCTCAGCACTGAGCCTCTAACAGTGCGGCAGACCCTCAGTACTGACTTTTTGACAGTGTGGCGCTCCCTCAGTTCTGGCCCTCCGACAGTGCTGCACTCCCTCAGTACTGTCCCTCTGACAGTGCAGCACTCCCTCAGCACTGACCCTCCGACAGTGCAGCTCTCCCTCAGCACTGACCCTCCGAATGTGCGGCACTCCCTCAGCACTGACCCTGCGACATTGCGGCACTCCCTCAGTACTGACCGTCCGATAATGCGGCACTCCATCAGTACTGACCCTCAGACATGGAGGGACTTCCTCAGCACTGACCGTCCGACAGTGCGGCACTCCCTCAGTACTGACCCTCCGACAGTGCGGCACTCCCTCAGTACTGACCCTCCGACATGGAGGGACTCCCTCAGCACTGACCGTCCGACAGTGTGGCACTCCCTCAGCACTGACCCTCCAACATGGAGACACTCCCTCAGCACTGACCCTCCGAAGGTGCAGCACTCCCTCAGCACTGACCCTCCAACAGTGCCCTCTGCCTTAGCACTGACCGTCCGAAAGTGCGGCACTCCCTCAGCACTGACCCTCCGACAGTGTGGCACTCCCTTAGCACTGACCCTCCGACAGTGTGGCACTCCCTTAGCACTGACCCACTGACAGTGCGGCACTCCCTCAGTACTGACCCTCTGACCGTACGGCACTCTCTCAGCACTGACTCTCTGACAGTGCGGCACTCCCTCAGTACTGACCCTCCGACAGTGCGGCACTCCCTCAGTACTGACCCTCCGACAGTGCGGCACTCCCTCAGCACTGACCCTCCGACAGTGCGGCACTCCCTCAGCACTGACCCTCCGACAGTGCGGCACTCCCTCAGTACAGACCCTCCGACAGTGCGGCACTCCCTCAGTACTGACCCTCTGACAGTGCGGCACTCCCTCAGCACTGACCCTCCGACAATGCCCACTCCCTCAGTACTGACTCTCTGACAGTGCAGCACTCCCTCAACACTGAACCTCCGACAATGCCCACTCGCTCAGCACTGACCCTCCGACTGTGCGGCACTCCCTCAGTACTGACTCTCTGACAGTGCGGCACTCCCTCAGTACTAACGTTTTGACAGTGTGGCGCTCCCTCAGCACTGACCCTCCGACACTGCGGCACTCCCTCAGTATTGACCCTCCGACAGTGCGGCGCTCCCTCAGCACTGACCCTCTGACAGTGCGGCACTCCCTCAGCACTGACCCTCCGACAATGCCCACTCCCTCAGTACTGACTCTCTGACGGTGCAGCAATCCCTCAACACTGACCCTCCGACAATGCCCACTCCCTCAGCACTGACCCTCCGACAATGCCCACTTCCTCAGTAGTGACCCTCCGACGGTGCGGCACTCCCTCAGCACTGACCCTCTGACAGTGCAGCACTCCCTCAGTACTGACCCTCCGACAGTGCGGCACTCCCTCAGTACTGACCCTCCGACAGTGCGGCACTCCCTCAGCACTGACCCTCCGACAGTGCGGCACTCCCTCAGCACTGACCCTCCGACAGTGCGGCACTCCCTCAGTACAGACCCTCCGACAGTGCGGCACTCCCTCAGTACTGACCCTCTGACAGTGCGGCACTCCCTCAGCACTGACCCTCCGACAATGCCCATTCCCTCAGTACTGACTCTCTGACAGTGCAGCACTCCCTCAACACTGAACCTCCGACAATGCCCACTCGCTCAGCACTGACCCTCCGACTGTGCGGCACTCCCTCAGTACTGACTCTCTGACAGTGCGGCACTCCCTCAGTACTAACGTTTTGACAGTGTGGCGCTCCCTCAGTACTGACCCTCCGACACTGCGGCACTCCCTCAGTATTGACCCTCCGACAGTGCGGCGCTCCCTCAGCACTGACCCTCTGACAGTGCGGCACTCCCTCAGCACTGACCCTCCGACAATGCCCACTCCCTCAGTACTGACTCTCTGACGGTGCAGCAATCCCTCAACACTGACCCTCCGACAATGCCCACTCCCTCAGCACTGACCCTCCGACAATGCCCACTTCCTCAGTAGTGACCCTCCGACGGTGCGGCACTCCCTCAGCACTGACCCTCTGACAGTGCAGCACTCCCTCAGCACTGACCCTCCAACAGTGCAGCACTCCCTCAGCACTGACCCTCCGACAGTGCGGCACTCCCTCAGCACTGACCCTCTGACAGTGCGGCACTCCCTCAATACTGAACCTACAACATGGACGCACTCCCTCAGTACTGACCCTCCGACGGTGCAGCACTCCCTCAGCACTGACCCTCTGACAGTGTGGCACTCTCTCAGTACTGACCTTCCGACCGTGTGGCACTCCCTCAGTGCTGACCCTCTGACAGTGCGGCACTTCCTCAGTACTGACCCTCTGACAGTGCGGCACTCCCTCAGTACTGACTCTCTGACAGTACAGCAGTCCCGCAGCACTGAACCTCCGACAATGCCCACTCCCTCTGCACTGACCGTCCGACAGTGCCCACTCCCTCAGTACTGACTCTCTGACAGTGCAGCAGTCCCGCAGCACTGACCCTCCGACAATGCCCACTCCCTCAGCACTAATCCTCCGACAGTGCAGCACTCCCTCAGCACTGACCCTCCGACAGTGCGGCACTCCCTCAATACTGACCCTCCGACATGGAGGCACTCCCTCAGCACTGACCCTCCGACGGTTCGGCACTCCCTCAGCACTGACACTCCGACAGTGCGGCACTCCCTCAGTACTGACCCTCTGACAGTGCGGCACTCCCTCAGTACTGACCCTCTGACAGTGCAGCACTCCCTCAGTACTGACCCTCTGACAGAGCGGCACTCCCTCAGCACTGACCCTCCGACGGTTCGGCACTCCCTCAGCACTGACACTCCGACAGTGCGGCACTCCCTCAGCACTGACCCTCTGACAGTGCGGCACTCCCTCAGCACTGACCCTCCGACATCGCAGCACTCCCTCAGTACTGACCCTCTGACAGTGCAGCACTCCCTCAGCACTGACCCTCCGACAGAGCGGCACTCCCTCAGCACTGACCCTCCGACATCGCAGCACTCCCTCAGTACTGACCCTCCGACGGTGCAGCATTCCCTCAGTACTGACCCTCCGACAGTGCGGCACTCCCTCAGCACTGACCCTCCGACAGTGCGGCACCCCCTCAGCACTGACCCTCCGACAGAGCGGCACTCCCTCAGCACTGACCCTCCGACAGTGCAGCACTCCCTCAGTACTGACCCTCCGACGGTGCGGCACTCCCTCAGTACTGACCCTCCGACAGTGCGGCACCCCCTCAGTACTGACCCTCCGACAGAGCGGCCCTCCCTCAGCACTGACCCTCCGACAGTGCAGCACTCCATCAGTACGACTTTTTGACTGTGCGGAGCTCCCTCAGCACTGAGCCTCTAACAGTGCGGCAGACCCTCAGTACTGACTTTTTGACAGTGTGGCGCTCCCTCAGTTCTGGCCCTCCGACAGTGCTGCACTCCCTCAGTACTGTCCCTCTGACAGTGCAGCACTCCCTCAGCACTGACCCTCTGACAGTGCAGCACTCCATCAGTACGACTTTTTGACTGTGCGGAGCTCCCTCAGCACTGAGCCTCTAACAGTGCGGCAGACCCTCAGTACTGACTTTTTGACAGTGTGGCGCTCCCTCAGTTCTGGCCCTCCGACAGTGCTGCACTCCCTCAGTACTGTCCCTCTGACAGTGCAGCACTCCCTCAGCACTGACCCTCCGACAGTGCAGCTCTCCCTCAGCACTGACCCTCCGAATGTGCGGCACTCCCTCAGCACTGACCCTGCGACATTGCGGCACTCCCTCAGTACTGACCGTCCGATAATGCGGCACTCCATCAGTACTGACCCTCGGACATGGAGGGACTCCCTCAGCACTGACCGTCCGACAGTGCGGCACTCCCTCAGTACTGACCCTCCGACAGTGCGGCACTCCCTCAGTACTGACCCTCCGACATGGAGGGACTCCCTCAGCACTGACCGTCCGACAGTGCGGCACTCCCTCAGTACTGACCCTCCGACAGTGTGGCACTCCCTCAGCACTGACCCTCCAACATGGAGACACTCCCTCAGCACTGACCCTCCGAAGGTGCAGCACTCCCTCAGCACTGACCCTCCAACAGTGCCCTCTGCCTTAGCACTGACCGTCCGAAAGTGCGGCACTCCCTCAGCACTGACCCTCCGACAGTGTGGCACTCCCTTAGCACTGACCCTCCGACAGTGTGGCACTCCCTTAGCACTGACCCACTGACAGTGCGGCACTCCCTCAGTACTGACCCTCTGACCGTACGGCACTCTCTCAGCACTGACCCTCTGACAGTGCGGCACTCCCTCAGTACTGACCCTCCGACAGTGCGGCACTCCCTCAGTACTGACCCTCCGACAGTGCGGCACTCCCTCAGCACTGACCCTCCGACAGTGCGGCACTCCCTCAGCACTGACCCTCCGACAGTGCGGCACTCCCTCAGTACAGACCCTCCGACAGTGCGGCACTCCCTCAGTACTGACCCTCTGACAGTGCGGCACTCCCTCAGCACTGACCCTCCGACAATGCCCACTCCCTCAGTACTGACTCTCTGACAGTGCAGCACTCCCTCAACACTGAACCTCCGACAATGCCCACTCGCTCAGCACTGACCCTCCGACTGTGCGGCACTCCCTCAGTACTGACTCTCTGACAGTGCGGCACTCCCTCAGTACTAACGTTTTGACAGTGTGGCGCTCCCTCAGCACTGACCCTCCGACACTGCGGCACTCCCTCAGTATTGACCCTCCGACAGTGCGGCGCTCCCTCAGCACTGACCCTCTGACAGTGCGGCACTCCCTCAGCACTGATCCTCCGACAATGCCCACTCCCTCAGTACTGACTCTCTGACGGTGCAGCAATCCCTCAACACTGACCCTCCGACAATGCCCACTCCCTCAGCACTGACCCTCCGACCATGCCCACTTCCTCAGTAGTGACCCTCCGACGGTGCGGCACTCCCTCAGCACTGACCCTCTGACAGTGCAGCACTCCCTCAGCACTGACCCTCCAACAGTGCAGCACTCCCTCAGCACTGACCCTCCGACAGTGCGGCACTCCCTCAATACTGAACCTACAACATGGACGCACTCCCTCAGTACTGACCCTCCGACGGTGCAGCACTCCCTCAGCACTGACCCTCTGACAGTGTGGCACTCTCTCAGTACTGACCTTCCGACCGTGTGGCACTCCCTCAGTGCTGACCCTCTGACAGTGCGGCACTTCCTCAGTACTGACCCTCTGACAGTGCGGCACTCCCTCAGTACTGACTCTCTGACAGTACAGCAGTCCCGCAGCACTGAACCTCCGACAATGCCCACTCCCTCTGCACTGACCATCCGACAGTGCCCACTCCCTCAGTACTGACTCTCTGACAGTGCAGCACTCCCGCAGCACTGACCCTCCGACAATGCCCACTCCCTCAGCACTAATCCTCCGACAGTGCAGCACTCCCTCAGCACTGACCCTCCGACAGTGCGGCACTCCCTCAATACTGACCCTCCGACATGGAGGCACTCCCTCAGCACTGACCCTCCGACGGTTCGGCACTCCCTCAGCACTGACACTCCGACAGTGCGGCACTCCCTCAGCACTGACCCTCTGACAGTGCAGCACTCCCTCAGCACTGACCCTCCGACAGAGCGGCACTCCCTCAGCACTGACCCTCCGACATCGCAGCACTCCCTCAGTACTGACCCTCCGACGGTGCAGCATTCCCTCAGTACTGACCCACCGACAGTGCGGCACTCCCTCAGCACTGACCCTCCGACAGTGCGGCACCCCCTCAGCACTGACCCTCCGACAGAGCGGCACTCCCTCAGCACTGACCCTCCGACAGTGCAGCACTCCCTCAGTACTGACCCTCCGACGGTGCGGCATTCCCTCAGTACTGACCTTCCGACAGTGCGGCACTTCCTCAGTACTGACCCTCCGACAGTGCGGCACCCCCTCAGTACTGACCCTCCGACAGAGCGGCCCTCCCTCAGCACTGACCCTCCGACAGTGCAGCACTCCCTCAGTACTGACCCTCCGACATGGAGGCTCTCCCTCAGCACTGACCCTCTGACAGTGCGGCACTCCCTCAGGACTGACCCTCCGACATGGAGGCTCTCCCTCTGCACTGACCCTCTGACAGTGCGGCACTCCCTCAGTACTGACCCTCTGACAGTGCAGCACTCCCTCAGTACTGACCGTCTGACATCGAGGCACTGCCTCAGCACTGACTCTTCGACAGTGTGGCACTCCCATAGCACTGACCGTCCGACAGTGCCCACTCCCTCAGTAATGACCCTCCGAAATGGAGGCAATCCCTCAGTACTGACCCTCTGCCGGTGCAGCACTCCCTCAGTACTGACCCTCCGACAGTGCGGCACTCCCTCAATACTGACCTTCCGGCAGTGCGGCACTCCCTCAGTACTGACCCTCTGACAGTGCAGCACTCCCTCAGTACTGACCCTCCAACAGTGCGACACTTCCTCAGTACTGACCCACTGACAGTGCAGCACTCCCTCAGTACTGACCCTCCGACAGTGCGGCACTCCCTCAGTACTGACCTTCCGACAGTGCGGCACTCCCTCAGTACTGACCCTCTGACAGTGCAGCACTCCCTCAGTACTGACCCTCCAACAGTGCGGCACTCCCTCAGTACTGACCCTCTGACAGTGCGACACCTCCTCAGTACTGACCCTCCGACAGTGCGGCACTCCCTCAGTACTGACCCTCCGACAGTGCAGCACCCCCTCAGCACTGACCCTCTGACAGTTTGGCGCTCCCTCAGCACTGACCCTCCGACAGTGCGGCACTCCCTCAGTACTGACCCTCTGACAGTGCCGCACTCCCTCAGCACTGACCCTCTGACAGTGCGGCACTCCCTCAGTACTGACCCTCCGACAGTGCTGCACTCCCTCAGCACTGACCCTCTGACAGTGCAGCACTCCCTCAGCACTGACTTTTTGACAGTGCGGCTCTCCCTCTATACTGACCCTCCGACAGTGCTGCACTCCCTCAGCACTGACCCTCTGACAGTGTGGCGCTGCCTGAGTACTGACCCTCTATCAGTGCGGTGCTCCCTCAGTAATGACTTTTTGACAGTGCAGCACTCCCTCAGTACTGACGTTTTGACAGTGTTACACTCCACCGGCATTGCACCTCTGCCTGGAGTATAATCAGTCGTAATTGTAACTGACCTCATTGTTCTCTGAGTCAGGGCACCAATCATCAGCTTGTCCTCTTGGCATAAGTATTTGAGAGGTCAGGTGCTGGCTGGTTTTGACCTCTCTCTTTACGAAAGGATATTATTCGCATGAAAGAACATTCGAGTCTGTTCAGAGAAGGTCCATGCAACTGCTTTTTGACATGGGGCTGGAGGTTTCGCAGGCCGGGCCTGTGTTCAGTGACGTTTCGACAAATGAGAGGCCATCGTATTGGAACGTGCACGTTTCTGTGGGGGTACAACAGCTTGCAGGCTGACAGGGTGTCTCCACTGTGGGCCAGACTGGAACGAGGGGTCATCCATTTATATCAGCGATGGGGAAGGAAGTGCCTCAGAAAGTGCTGGAGAAGCTCAGCAGATTTGGTATCGTCTGTGGAGAGTGATAGAGAGAGAGAGACAGAGTTACCATTTTGACTCCCGTGACCCTTCTTCCTTAAGAACTACGAAGAAGAATTGTGAGCTGGTCTTGATGGGGTGGATGCTGAGAGGTTTTTTTTGAGATGTTACCAGTGCATGTTGGGTCACTTAGATGCAGAGAAATGTTCTTCTCAGAAGGTTGTTAGACTTTGGAATTTTCTCCCTCAGATACAGGTGAATATGAATGAGGCCGTCACTCGATCAGTCACAATCTGCTGCTTCTAATTGTTGCATTCTACTGGAAAGAAAATTGTTTCATTACCGAATGCAGATTACTGAAACCAAACAGAGCCAAAGAACCTTTTGTTTGGAGGCCTTTTAGCACGTACAGTACAGAATTGGGAATTGCAACAGAATGATTTGTCCTGCCCACAAGGTACAATCTGCAGTACAGACTGTGTCCAGCAGATGGCTCCCAGTGCTCAGCAGAAACGGAGGACTGCTTCTCCTTTCGTCCCAGTCACATGGCCAGGACAGAAATGTCGCAGCCTCTTTTGATGTGGCTAATGCTTTCTTTCATTTGAGTTTTCACCAGCCAAGGATTAATCAAAGGAGTTCAACCTCATTCAGAGAGTGTGAGAGACCATCAGACCATCAGATACAGGAGCAGAATTAGGCCATTCGGCCCATCGGGTCTGCTCTGCCATTCGATCATGGCTGTTATGTTTCTCAGCCTCATTCCCCTGCCTTCTCCCTGTAACCCTTGATCCCATTATTAATCCATCTCTGTCTTAAACACACTCAGTGACCCGGCCTCCACAGCTCTCTGCAGCAATGGGTCCCACAGATTCCCCACCCTCTGGCTGAAGAACTTCCTCCCTATCTCCGTACTAAAGGGTCGTCCCTCACTCTGAGGCTGTGCCCTCGGGTCCCAGTCTCTCCTCCGAGTGGAAACACCTTCTCCATGTCCACTCTGTCCAGGCCTCTCAGTATTCTGTAATCAGATTCCCCTCATCATTCCAAACCCCATCGAGTACAGACCCAGAGTCCCCAACCCCTCCTCATACGACAAACCCTTCATCCCCAAGATCAATCTTGTAAACCCCCTCCAAGGCCCGTACATCCCTCCTTAGATACAGGGCCCCAATACTGCTCACAATATTCCAAATATGGTCTGACAGGAGCCTTATACAGCCTCAGCAGTACATCCCTGCTCTTGTATTCTAACCCTCTCACAATGAACGCTAACATTGCATTTGCCTTCCTAACTGCCAACTGAACCTGCACGTTAACCTGAAGAGAATCTAGAACTGGGACTCCCAAGTCCCTGTGTGCTTCAGGTGCTTATGAAGCTGTTTTTGTGAACGGTGTCATCTGCAGAGAAGTGGTTAGATGCTGACAACACAAAATGACGATTTGAAAGCTTCCTGCCTAACCTGCCACACCATCGTTTGTAAGAGGCGACGCTGAATGACATCTCCAGAAAAACACATCTCCGCCTGTAAGACAATGTATCGTGAACCCCACTGAAGTAATCTGTTCAGTTTTGTTATTTTATTTATGCCTTAACTGTGTTTGTCTGCCTTCGTATTGTGTGAACAAGGGCTGAAAACAGACATTTTGAGTTTAAAGCATCAGCCAACAGTCTTTTTGCAGCAGAGTGCGGCGGGAGCTGGACGGAAGTGAAGTCGGAGCGCAAAGCCGGTCGGGAAGGTCAGTGATTGTTATTTGAGTGAGTGTACCTGTCAGGAACAAGTTGAATCTTTTGGAAACAGTAGAGATAGATGACACTGCCAGTCCATGAGGCGGCCAGGTCTGTCAATCAAATGTTGGCGTGGAGACAGAGCGGAAGAGTTGGACATCGCACAGAGCCGGACATCGCACAGAGCCATGGTAATAGGGGACTCCATAGTGAGAGGAACTGACCGTGGTTTTTGTGGCAGCAGACAGGACTTAAGGATGGTGTGATGCCTTCCTGGTGCCAGGGTTAAAGACATCACTGACAGAGTGCAGGAAATCCTCAAGGATAAAGGTGAAGAGCCAGAGGTGGTGGTACATGTCGGCACAAATGATGTCGGGAAGAAGAGGAGGAACATACTACAGTGGGACTTCGGAGAACTAGGAAGAAGGCTGAAAAGCAGGACGTCCAGGGTGGTTATCTCCAGTTTGCTTGCAGTTCCTCGGGCTGGTGAGACCAGAAACAGGGACTTGAACGTGTGGCTGGGGAACTGGTGCAGGAAGCAAGGATTTAAATTCTTGGATCACTGGGGTATGTTTTGTGGTCAGCATAAATTATACAAGAGAGACGGTTTGCACCTTAATAAGTTAGGGACCAGCATTCTGGCAGGCAGGTTTGCTACTGCAACACAGCTACGTTTAAACTAAGTAGCGGGGAGGAGGGGACAAACTGGATGTTTAAGAAGGAAATTGAAGGAAAAGTTATAACAAGGGAAGTCAAGAAAGACAGCTGTATCAATGAGGCAGAAAACTCAGAAAGGGATCATGCTGTGAGGTTGAGTGAAATAGGAGTTGATGGGAAGGGTGAGGGCAGTAACAAATTAAAAATACTATACATGAATACACGAAGCATTAGAAATAAGATGGATGAGCTTGAGGCTCTTTTGGAAATTGGCAGATACGATATTGTGGGGATAACTGAAACGTGGCTTCAAGCGGACAGGGTCTGGGAAATGAATATTCAAGGCTACACGTGCTATCGTAAGGACAGACTGACGGGCAGAGGGGGTGGGGTGGCCCTGTTGGTAAGGGATGATATTCAGTCCCTTGCGCGGGGGGACCTAGAATCAGGGGATGTAGAGTCAGTATGGATAGAGCTGAGAAATTCTAAGGGTAGAAAGACCCTCTTGGGAGTTATCTACAGGCCCCCAAACAGTAGTCTGGATGTTGGATGTAAGTTGAATCAGGAGCTGAAATTGGCCTGTCGCAAAGATGTTACTACAGTTATTATGGGGGATTTCAACATGCAGGTAGACTGGGAGAATCAGGATGGTATTGGACCTCAAGAAAGAGTCTTTGTGGAGTGCCTCCGAGATGGATTCTTAGAGCAGCTGGTGCTGGAGCCGACCAGGGAGAAGGCAATTCTGGATCTGGTATTGTGCAACGAACCAGAATTGATCAGGGACCTCGAAGTGAAGGAGCCATTGGGGAGTAGTGACCATAATACAATAAACTTCAATCTGCAATTTGAGAGGGAGAGGGTACAATCAGAAGTGACAGTACTTCTGTTGAATAAAGGGAACTATGGAGCTATGAGGGAGGAGCTGGCCAAAGTTCAATGGTGCAATACCTTAGCAGGGATGACAGTGGAGGAACAATGGCAGATATCTCTGTGTATAATGCAGAAGGTGCAGGATCAGTTCATTCCAAAAAGGAAGAAAGATCCTATGAGGAGGCAGGGGTGGCCGTGGCTGACCAGGGAAGTTAAGAAACATATAAAGTTAAAAGAGAAAAAGTATAACATAGCAAAGATAAGTGGGAAAACGGAGGACTGGGAAGCTTTTAAAGAACAACAAAGGATTACTAAGAAGGAAATACGCAGAGAAAAAAATGAGGTACAAAGGTAAACTGGCCAAAAATATAAAGGAGGATAGTAAAAGCTTTTTTAGGTATGTGAAAGGCAAAAAAATGGTTAAGACTAAAATTGGGCCCTTGAAGACAGAAACAGGGGAATATATTACAGGGAACAAAGAAATGGCAGAAGAATTAAATGGGTACTTCAGATTTGTGTTCACTGGGGAAGACACAAGCAATCTCCCTGAGGTAACAGTGGCTGAAGGACCTGAACTTAAGGGAATTTATATTTGCCAGGAATTGGTGTTGGAGAGACTGTTAGGTCTGAAGGTTGATAAGTCCCCGGGGCCTGATGGTCTACATCCCAGGGTACTGAAGGAGGTGGCTCGAGAAATCATGGATGCGTTGGTGATTATTTTCCAGAGTTCGATAGATTCGGGATCAGTTCCTGCGGATTGGAAGGTGGCTAATGTTGTACCACTTTTTAAGAAAGGTGGGAGAGAGAAAGCAGGAAATTATAGACCAGTTAGTCTGACCTCAGTGGTGGGAAAGATGCTGGAGTCAATTATAAAGGATGAAATTACGACACATCTGGATAGTAGTAACAGGATAGTTCAGAGTCAGCATGGATTTATGAAGGGGAAATCATGCTTGACTAATCTTCTGGAATTTTTTGAGGATGTAACTCTGAAGATGGATGAGGGAGATCCAGTAGATGTAGTATACCTGGACTTTCAGAAAGCTTTTGATAAAGTCCCACATAGGAGGTTAGTGAGCAAAATTAGGGCACATGGTATTGGGGGCAAAGTACTAACTTGGATTGAAAGTTGGTTGGCTGATAGGAAACAAAGAGTAGTGATAAACGGCTCCATTTCGGAATGGCAGGCAGTGACCAGTGGGGTACCGCAGGGATCAGTGCTGGGACCGCAGCCTTTTACAATATATATTAGTGATATAGAAGATGGTATTAGTAATAACATTAGCAAATTTGCTGATGATACTAAGCTGGGTGGCAGGGTGAAATGTGAGGAGGATGTTCGGAGATTACAGGGTGACCTGGACAGGTTAGGTGAGTGGGCAGATGCATGGCAGATGCAGTTTAATGTGGATAAATGTGTGGTTATCCACTTTGGTGGCAAGAACAGGAAGGCAGATTACTACCTAAATGGAATCAATGTAGGTAAAGGGGCAGTACAAAGAGATCTGGGTGTTCTTGTACACCAGTCAATGAAGGTAAGCATGCAGGTACAGCAGGTAGTGAAGAAGGCTAGTAGCATGCTGGCCTTCATAACAAGAGGGATTGAGTATAGAAGCAAAGAGGTGCTTCTGCAGCTGGACAGGGCCCTGGTGAGACCACACCTGGAGTATTGCGTGCAGTTCTGGTCTCCAAATTTGAGGAAAGACATTCTGGCTATTGAGGGAGTGCAGCGTAGGTTCACGAGGTCAATTCCTGGAATGGCAGGATTACCTTACACTGAAAGACTGGAGCGACTGGGCTTGTATACCCTTGAGTTGAGAAGACTGAGAGAGGATCTGATTGAGACTTATGAGATTATTAAAGGATTAGACACTCTAGAGGCAGGAAACATGTTTCCGCTGATGGGTGAGTGCCGAACCAGAGGACACAGCTTAAACATACCGGGTAGACCATTTAGGACAGAGATGAGGAGAAACTTCTTCACCCAGAGAGTGGTGGCTGTGTGGAATGCTCTGCCCCAGAGGGCAGTGGAGGCCCAGTCTCTGGATTCATTTAAGAAAGAGTTGGATAGAGCTCTCAAGGATAGTGGAATCAAGGGTTATGGAGATAAGGCAGGAACAGGATACTGATTAGGAATGATCAGCCATGATCATATTGAATGGTGGTGCAGGCTCGAAGGGCAGGAATGGCCTACTCCTGCACCTATTGTCTATTGATTACCATGGTTATTTAACTTTTGCTCTGCTAAAATTATTGTATATTTAATCAATTATTCAAGCTTTTGTTTGAGATACAAAACCAGTGTCTAAAATTACTTACTCTCAAGTTATATGACTAGGAAGGGTTCAGAGGGATATGGGCCAAATGCTGGTAAATGGGACTAGATTAATTTCTAATATCTGGTCGGCATGGACAGGTTGGACCGAAGGGGCTGTTTCTGTGCTGGATGAGTCTAAGTCTGGCATTGGTTAGTCAAAAGTCTGGTTAGAAACCACTGGAGTAATGGTTGAGGGTCATCAACGGTTTACTTTTACTGTGTTGCACATACAGAGGGGAAAGGCTGATGTATTTTGACTGTCTGTCTCCATGAAACTGTTGTCAATTCTTATAAAAAAGCCCATCTGGTTCACTAATGTCCTTTAGGAAAGGAAACTGCCCTCCTTACCTGGTGTGGCCTACATGTGACTCCAGACCCACAGCTCATGCGACTGACTCTTCAATGCAATCAGGGCAATTAGGGATGGGCAGTAAAGGCTGGCCTACCCAGCGACACCCTCATCCTGTGAGTGAATAAACCAAAAGCACAGCGGGTACCGTTTACCATTCCTCCCAATCTGGAATAGGGTAAACTCCCAATTCAGTCAGTGGTGCATCTGGAACAACAACCAGAGACCATTCCAGACTATAATGAGCCAATGTATTAACATTTCTTTGAGCTTTTCTGTGTAGGACGTTGGTGAGGCAACTTTTGGAATGCTGTGCGCAATTCTGGTCTCCCTGCTACAGGAAGGATGTTGTGAAACTTGAAAGGGTTCAGAAAAGATTTACAAGGATGTTGCCAGGGTTGGAGGGTTTGAGCTACAGGGAGAGGCTGAACAGGCTGGGGCTGTTTTTCCCTGGAGCATCGGAGGCTGAGGGGTGACCTCATAGAGGTTTACAAAATCATGAGGGGCATAGATAGGGTAAATAGACAAGGTTTTTTCCCTAGGGGTGGGGAAGTCCAGAACTAGAGGGCATAGGTTTAAGGTGAGAGGGGAAAGATATAAAAGAGACCTAAGGGGCAACGTTTTCACGCAGAGGGTGGTACGTGTATGGAATGAGCTGCCAGAGGATGTGGTGGAGGCTGGTACAATTGCAACATTTAAAAGGCATCTGAATGGGAATATGAATAGGGAGGGTTTAGAGGGATATGGGCCGGGTGCTGGCAAATGGGACTAGATTGGGTTGGGATATCTGGTCGGCACGGACAGGTTGGACCGAAGAGTTTGTTTCCGTGCTGTACATCTCTATGACTCTAAATGTGGCAATCATTTTTCCCACAATTCCAAGTGAGTTGAACGATCCTGGGCTATGGAGATGCACACGATGCTCTGACTGTGGTTTGACATCAGAAAGAAAATACATTTCATGTCCCTCTGGTAAAATCTCCTCACTCCAACAACTTCCAGTCGATCCTTTTATTTGAGCCAGGAACAGCACCTGTACGTCACGAATATCTTCAATTCCCTGGATTTTGTGGAGGTTCACTTTGCATGTATGCAAGCTAAGCTTCTTGTTGTGGTGCACTGCTTTAAAATGACGATTGAAGTGGGGATTTGGAGCTGAACTTCGATAAATGGGTTTTAAGGGATTCTCAGACACTAAGCTTACAAATGAATTGCAGATGGCGGCCATTTTGTTGTGACAGTGGTCTCCTCCTTTACTTCATTAGATTCAATAACAGTCATTTTCTTACATCATTATTATTATTATTATTATTATTATCATCATTATTACAGTGTTGCCACTCTCTGGTGCCATCTTAAAACACAGAAAAATAAACCAAAGCACAGACTATAAAGGTAGAAGAAAGATTGCTCAACTTTACAGTCTTTCTTGTTTTAGGTGGCACTGTGATTGGTGAAGATGTTTCGCAGTTGCTAGCAGAGTTTGTCTTCCCAATAGGATAAGATAAAGGCCGTTTGATGTTGGAACTAAAGACCCCTATGGTGCCTGTTGATTTAAAATACTCCGAGGCACCAACCTTTTCATGAAAAATGGTGCTCTGTTTTGGCTGGATGATCTTCATGCTGATGTTGCCTTTTCACGCCACACAGTTAGCCACATACGGCATCTCCCTTACCCCCTAAGTACTTCCCCTGGCTCTCTGCAGCCATGCTTTTATTCCAGAGTCAATGAACAGACTCCAACATATTCATATGCATATACACACACACACGCTCATACATATGCACACACAAACACACGTGCGCAGACACACACACTCACTCTCACACACACAAACACACACGCACACATACACTCTCAGACACACACACTCTTACACACACATGCATGCAGGCACACACACAAACGCGCACAAAAGTAAATGCACATCTCACACACACATAACCACACATCCCACACTCATACATACACGTAAATGCACACCTCACACACGCACGCACACACCCTACACTCACACACATGTACACATACACATACATAACCACACACTCCACACTCAATACATACATGTACATGCACACACTCACCCGCACACTCACATTCACCCCTTACTCTCTCTCTCTCACACACACACACACACAGATACTCACAAACACATACAGACTCTCTCTCACACACAGGCTCACACACGCACACACACTCACAAACACACACACAGACACTCCCTCTCACACACGGGCACACACACACACACTCACACACGCACACACAGACACTCTCACACACACACAGACACTCTCACACACTCACACACACCTCTTACTCTCTCTCACACACACACACACACACACACAGACTGATCTATCATACACACTCAAAGGGCAGGTGATGGCTTAGTGGTATTATCATTAGCCTATTAATCCAGAGAATCCAGGAAATGTTCTTGGGACCTACGTTTAAATTTTGTCATGGCATGTAGTGGAATTTGAATTCAATTGAAAACTAACTCTATACTTAAGAGTCTAATGGTACCAATTGTCAGGGAAAAAAACCCAACTCACTCACTAGTATCCTTTAGCGAAGGAAACTGCCATCCTTGCCTGGTCTGGGCCTACATGTGATTCCAGACCCACAGCAACGTTGACTCTAAACTGCCCCCTGGGCAATAAATCTAAGCCAGCCACTCCCATATTCTGTGAATGAATTTAAAAAAAACACAGATTCAAAACAGATGCACCTGTTCTCATGAATGGCCCAACTCTGCTCCTGCATCTTATGAACATTAACTCTCACACCCAGGCACACACAGCACCACTTCCCCAACAGGAATCACTCAGGTCCATGTTAACAAATGAGCCCTCAGAGAGCGCTCACCTCTCGCAGACGTGATTCTGTGTTCTTATCAGCAAATGAATCCACACAGCCACCTGCGTTTCTGAACAAGGAAACTATCTTTCAGTCGACACACTGAGGGAAAGAACAGCACAAAAGAGAGGCTTTTTCTCTCTCTCTCTCTCAACAACAGGACCATTCAGAAGCAGAAACAAAGCCATTCCTGTCAGGTCTGAACAACCTAATATCAGCTGGTGACAGTTGGGATGGGTGATAGTCCTGCAGGTTTTACCCACAAGAAACAACGTAAAGAGCAAACTCCTCTTTAATGGCTACCCTCGGAGGCCATTCCCCTGTGAGACCACTTCGAGGTCATGTCCTGCAAACCAAACTGCATTCTCATCAGCGGTTAAAAATCAAAGGATAACTCTTCCTTAAATGCTTCTGACAAATGGAATAATGGTCTTCCAGTCCCTTCGGCCAAACCAACCTATGCCGAAGACAATCCCAATCGAAACTAGTCCCACCCGCCTGCTCCTGACCTGCATCCCTTTCCTATTCATGTATTTATCTAAGTGTTTTTTTTAAACATTGTAACTGTCACATCCACCACTTCCTCAGGAAGCTCATTCCACACACAAACCACTCTCTGTGTAAAAGAGTTGCCCCTCATGTCTTTTTTAAATCTTTCTCCTCTCTCCTTAAAAAATGGCCCTTAGACTTGAACCCTCACATCCTAAGGTATTCACCTAATCTATACCCCTCATGATTTTATAAACCTCTATAAGGTCATCCCTCAACCTTCTACGCTCCAATGAAAGAAAGTCCCAGCCTATCCAGCCTCTCCTTCTAACTCAGTCCCTCCATTCCCGGCAACATCCTGGTAAATCTGTTCTGAACCCTCTCCAGTTTAATAATATCCTTCCTGTAACAGGACGACCAGAACTGGACACAATTCTCCAGACGAGACCTCACCAATGTCCTGTACAACCTCAACATGACGTCCCAACTCCTACACTCAAAGGGCTGAGTAACTAAGGCAAGCATGCTAAACACCTATAACATTGAGGGTGGATTACCTTCAACTGCACCGACCTCACGGCTGTAGAATATGCTTGTGTGTCGATGAATGTGATTGCTAGTACATGTGTATTTGTATCTGAATATTTATGTATGTGTGTGAAAATATGCATGTGTGAACATGTTTCACTTCTGAAGAACTGTCATATTGGATTAACTCCACAGATGTTTCCAGACCTGTTGAGCTTCTCCAGCACTTTCTGTTTTTATTGCAGACTTCCAGCATCTGTTGTTCTTTGTGTTTCTGTGTGTGACTGTGTTAGGATGACTGTGGGTGTGTGTGTAATTATCTGCCCACAGATTGTGTCTCCTATTGTCTCAACGTGTTGCTTGCTGCATCTATGTGTTGTGTGCATACCTCTGAGGTTCCTCTGTGGGCTATGTTCTGTGTGTGAATGCATGTGTCAGTCCAAGTCCTTGTGTCTATATATATGTGTGTGTGTTTGTGTGTGTGTGTGAGGGTCTGTAGCTGTGTCTGAATGTGTCCATGTATGTGTCTATAAATCCGTTTCTATGCGTATGTACAACATGCCTGTTTAATTCAGTCTGTATAGATGGTTGTATACGTGAGAGTCTGCTTTTTATGTGAGTGTGCATGTGTGTGAGTATGTGTCAATCTGTGTGCATGTGTCCCAATGTCTGTATATGTTCGTATGTGTGTGTCTGTGTCTGTGCGTGCACATGTGTGTGGATTTCTGCCGATATGTGTGTGTGTGTGTGTGTGTGTGAGTGTGTGTGTGTATGAGAGAGTTTGTGTTATGTGTGTGTGTGAGTGCGTGTGTATGTGTGAGAGAGTGTGTGTGTATGTGTGAGAGTGTATGTGTGTGTGTGTGAGTGTATGAGTGAGTGTGTGTGTGTGTGTGTGAGAGAGGCTGTGTGAGTGAGTGTGTGTGAGTGAGTATGTGTGTGAGTGAGTTTATGTGTGAGAGGAGTGTGTGAGTGTGAGTGAGTGTGTGAGAGTGAGTGTGTGTGTGTGAGTGAGTGTGTGTGTGTGAGTGAGTGTGAGTGAGTGTATGTGTGTGTGAGTGAGTGTGTGTGTGTATGTGAGTTAGTGTGATTGAGTGTGTGTGTGTGTTTGTCAGTGAGTGTATGTGTGTGAGTGAGTGTGTGCGAGTGTGTGTCAGTGAGTGTGAATGAGTGTGAGTGTATGTGTGTGTGAGAGAGATTGTGGGTATGTGTGTGTGTGTATGTGTATTTGTGTGTGTGAGTGTGTGTGTATATATGTGTGTGTGTGAGTGTGTGAGAGTGTGTATGTGTGTGTGTATGTGTGCGTGTGTGAGTGTGTGTGTATGTGTATGTGTGTGTCTGTGTCTTTGTGAGTGTGTATGTGTGTGTGTATGTGTCTGTGTGTGTGTGTCTGTGTATGTGTGAGTGAGTGTGTGTGAGTGCAAGTGAGTGTGTGTGAGTGAATGTGTGAGTGTGTGTGTGAGTGTGAGTGTGTGCATGTGTGTGTGTGAGAGTGAGTGTGTGAGTGTGTGTGTGTGTGTGTGAGTGCAAGTGAGTGTGTGTGAGTGTGAGTGAGTGTGAGTGTGTGCGTGAGTGAGTTTGTGTGTGAGTGTGTGTGAGTGAGTGTGTGAGTGAGGGTGTGAGTGAGGTTGTGTGTGCGTGAGTGAGTGTGTATGAGAGTGAGTGTGTAAGTGAGCGTGTGTGTGAGAGTGTGTGAGTGAGTGTGAGTGTGTGAGTGAGTGTGTGTGAGAGTGAGTGTGAGAGTGAGTGTGTAAGTGAGTGTGTGTGTGTGAGAGTGTGTGAGAGTGTGAGTGTGTGTGAGAGTGAGTGTGTAAGTGAGTGTGTGTGTGAGAGTGTGTGAGTGAGAGTGAGTGTGTGTGTGAGTGAGAGTGAATGAGTGTGTCTGTGTGAGTTGAGTGTGAGTGTGTGTGTGTGAATGAGTGTGTGTGAGTGAGTGTGAGTGAGTGTGAGTATGTGAGTGAGTGTGTGTGTGTGTGAGTTTGTGTCTGAGTGTGTGAGTTTGAGAATGAGTGAGTGTGTGTGTGTCAGTGAGTGGTGTGCGTGAGTGAGTGTGTGTGCGTGTGTGAGTGAGTGTGTGAGAGTGAGTAGGTGTGTGTGTGTGAGTGAGTGTGTGTGAGAGATTGTGTGTGTGAGTTACTATGATTGGGTGTGTGTGTGTGTCAGTGAGTGTGTGTGAGTGTGTGAGTTTGTGTGTGTGAGTATGTGTGTGTCAGTGAGTGAGTTTGTGTGTCAGTGTGTGTGAGAGTGTGAGCGAGTGTGTGAATGTGAGTGAGTGTGAGTGAGTGTGTGTGTGAGTGTGTGTGTGTCAGTGAGTGCGTGTGTGTGTGAGAGGCTGTGTGAGTGTGTGTGAGTGAGTATGTGTGTGAGTGAGTTTATGTGTGAGAGGAGTGTGTGTGTGAGTGTGTGTGAGTGAGTGTGTGAGAGTGAGTGTGTGTGTGAGTGTGAGTGAGTGTATGTGTGTGTGAGTGAGTGTGTGTGTGTGAGTTAGTGTGATTGAGTGTGTGTGAGTGAGTGTGTTTGTCAGTGAGTGTGCGTGTGTGAGTGAGTGTGCGCGAGTGTGAGTGTGAATGAGTGTGAGTGTATGTCTGTGTGAGAGAGATTGTGGGTATGTGTGTGTATTTGTGTGTGTGAGTGTGTGTGTATGTATGTGTGTGTGTGAGTGTGTGTGTGTGAGAGAGTGTGTATGTGTGAATGTGTGTGTATGTGCCTGTGTGTGTGTGAGTGTATGTATGTGTGTGAGTGTGTGTGTATGTGTATGTGTGTGTCTGTGTCTTTGTGAGTGTGTATGTGTCTGTGTATGTGTATGTGTGTGTGTCTGTGTGTGTGTGTGTGAGTGAGTGAGTTAGTGTGAGTGTGTGTGTGTGTGAGTGTGTGTGAGTGCAAGTGTGTGTGAGTGCGTGTGAGTGTGTGCGTGAGTGAGTATGTGTGTGTGAGTGAGTTTGTGTGAGTGAGTGTGTGAGTGAGGTTGTGTGTGTGTGCGTGAGTGTGTGAGAGTGTGTGAGTGAGTGTGAGTGTATGTGTGAGTGAATGAGTGTGTGTGTGAGTGAGTGTGAGTGAGTATGTCTGAGTGTGTGAGTGTGAATGAGTGTGTGTGTGTGAGTGTGTATGTATGAGAGAGTTTGTGTTATGTGTGTGTGTGAGTGCATGTGTATGTGTGAGAGAGTGTGTGTGTGTATGTGTGAGAGTGTATGTGTGTGAGTGTATGAGTGTGTGTGTGTGAGAGAGGCTGTGTGAGTGAGTGTGTGTGAGTGAGTATGTGTGTGAGTGAGTTTATGTGTGAGAGGAGTGTGTGAGTGAGTGTGTGTGTGTGAGTGAGTGTGAGTGTGTGTGAGTGAGTGTATGTGTGTGTGAGAGTGTGTGTGTGTGAGTTAGTGTGATTGAGTGTGTGTGTGTGTGTTTGTCAGTGAGTGTATGTGTGTGAGTAAGAGTTGTGAGTGAGTGTGTGCGAGTGTGTGTCAGTGAGTGTGAATGAGTGTGAGTGTATGTGTGTGTGAGAGAGATTGTGGGTATGTGTTTGTGTGTATGTGTATTTGTGTGTGTGAGTGTGTGTGTATATATGTGTGTGTGTGAGTGTGTGTGTGTGAGAGTGTGTATGTGTGTGTGTATGTGTGCGTGTGTGAGTGTGTGTGTATGTGTATGTGTGTGTCTGTGTCTTTGTGAGTGTGTATGTGTCTGTGTGTGAGTGTGTGTGTGTATGTGTGAGTGAGTGTGTGTGAGTGCAAGTGAGTGTGTGTGAGTGTGTGAATGTGTGAGTGTGTGTGTGAGTGTGTGTGTGTGTGAGAGTGAGTGTGTGTGTGAGAGTGTGTGTGAGTGCAAGTGAGTGTGTGTGAGTGCGAGTGAGTGTGTGCGTGAGTGAGTTTGTGTGTGAGTGAGTGTGTGAGTGAGGTTGTGTGTGTGTGAGTGAGTGTGTGTGAGAGTGAGTGTGTAAGTGAGCGTGTGAGTGAGTGTGTGTGAGAGTGAGTGTGTATGAGAGTGAGTGTGTAAGTGAGTGTGTGTGTTTGTGTGAGAGTGTGTGAGTGAGTGTGTGAGAGAGTGTGTGAGTGAGTGTGAGTGAGTGTGTGAGAGAGTGAGTGTGTAAGTGAGTGTGTGTGTGTGAGAGTGTGTGAGTGAGAGTGAGTGTGTGTGTGTGTGAGAGTGAATGAGTGTGTCTGTGTGAGTTGAGTGTGAGTGTGAATGAGTGTGTATGAGTGAGTGTGAGTATGTGTGTGAGTGAGTGTGTGAGTGAGTTTGTGTGAGTGTGTGAGTGAGTAGAGTGTGAGTGAGTGTGTGTGAGATTGTGTCTGAGTGTGAGTGTGTGAGTGTGAGTGAGAATGAGTGAGTGTGTGTGTCAGTGAGTGGTGTGCGTGAGTAGGTGTGTGTGTGTGAGTGAGTGTGTGTGAGAGATTGTGTGTGTGAGTTAGTATGATTGGGTGTGTGTGTAAGTGAGTGTGAGTGTGTGTGTGTCAGTGAGTGTGTGTGTGAGTGTGAATGAGTGTGTGTGTGAATGTGTGAGTTTGTGTGTGTGAGTATGTGTGTGTCAGTGAGTGAGTGTGAGTGAGTGTGTGTGTGAGTGTGTGTGTGTCAGTGAGTGCGTGTGTGTGAGTGTGTGTGTGTGAGAGGCTGTGTGAGTGAGTGTGTGTGAGTGAGTATGTGTGTGAGTTTATGTGTGAGAGGAGTGTGTGTGTGAGAGGAGTGTGTGTGTGAGAGTGAGTGTGTGTGTGAGTGAGTGTGTGTGTGTGAGTGAGTGTATGTGTGTGTGAGTGAGTGTGTGTGAGTGAGTGTGTTTGTCAGTGAGTGTGTTTGTCAGTGAGTGTGTGTGTGAGCGTGTGTGAGTGAGTGTATGCGAGTGTGTCAGTGAGTGTGAATGAGTGTGAGTGTATGTGTGTGTGAGAGAGATTGTGGGTATGTGTATTTGTGTGTGTGAGTGTGTGTGTATATATGTGTGTGTGTGAGTGTGTGTGTGTGAGAGTGTGTATGTGTGAATGTGTGTGTATGTGCCTGTGTGCCTGTGTGTGTGTGTGTGTGTGTATGTGTGCGTGTGTGAGTGTGTGTGTATGTGTGTGCCTGTGTCTTTGTGAGTGTGTATGTGTCTGTGTATGTGTGTGTGTATGTATCTGTGTGTGTGTGTGTGAGTGTGTGTGTGTGAGTGTATGTGTGTGTGAGTGTGTGTGTGAGTGCAAGTGAGTGCGAGTGAGTGTGTGAATGTGTGAGTGTGTGTGAGTGTGTGTGAGTGCGAGTGAGTGTGAGTGTGTGTGTGAGTGAGTTTGTGTGTGAGTGTGTGTGTGTGAGTGTGTATGTGTGCGTGTGTGAGTGTGTGTGTATGTGTATGTGTGTGTCTGTGTCTTTGTGAGTGTGTATGTGTCTGTGTATGTGTCTGTGTATGTGTCTGTGTGTGAGTGTGTGTGTGTCTGTATGTGTGAGTGAGGGTGTGAGTGAGGTTGTGTGTGCGTGAGTGAGTGTGTGTGAGAGTGAGTGTGTAAGTGAGCGTGTGTGTGAGAGTGTGTGAGTGAGTGTGTGTGAGTGTGTGTGTGTCTGAGAGTGAATGAGTGTGTCTGTGTGAGTGAGTGTGTCTGAGTGTGTGTGTGTGAATGAGTGTGTGAGTGAGTGTGTGTGAGTGTGAGTATGTGTGTGCATGAGTGAGTGAGTTGAGTGTGAGTGTGTGTGTGTTAGTGTGTGTGTCAGTGAGTGTGAGTGAGTGTGTGTGTGTGTCAGTGAATGTGAGTGTGTGTGTCAGTGAATGTGAGTGTGTGTGATTGAGTGAGTGTGTTTGTATGTGAGTGTGTGTGTGAGTGTGTGAGTCAGTGAGTGTGTGTGCATGAGTGAGTGTGTGAGTGTGTGTGAGAGTAAGTGTGTGAGTGTGAGTGTGTGTGTGTGTCAGTGTGTGTGAGAGTGTGTGTGTGAGTAAGTGCAATTGTGTGTGTGTGTGAGTGAGTGTGTGTATGAGTGTGCATGAGTGAGTGTGTGTGTGTTAGTGTGTGTGTTAGTGTGTGTGTCAGTGAGTGTGAGTGAGTATGTGTGTGAGTGAGTGTGTGTGTGAGTGTGTGTGAGTGAGTGTGAGTGTGTGAGTGAGTGAGTGTATGTGTGTGAGTGAGTGTGTGTGAGTTTGTGTCTGAGTGTGAGTGTGTGACAGTGAGTGAGAATGAGTGAGTGTGTGTGTGTCAGTGAGTGGTGTGCGTGAGTGAGTGTGTGTGCGTGTGTGAGTGTGTGTGTGTGTGAGTGAGTGTAAGTGAGTGTGTGAGCGAGTGTGAGTGAGTATGTGTGTGTGAGAGAGTGTGTGTGAGTTAGTATGATTGGGTGTGTGTGTGAGTGTGAGTGAGTGTGTGTGTGTCAGTGAGTGTGTGTGTGTGAGTGTGAATGAGTGTGTGTGTGAGTGAGTGTGAGAGTTTGTGTGTATGTGTGTGTCAGTGAGTGAGTGTGTGTGTGTCAGTGTGTGTGAGTGTGTGAATGTGAGTGTGTGTGAGTGAGTGTGTGTGAGTGTGTGTGTCAGTGAGTGTGAGTGAGTGTGTGAGTGTGTGTGTGTCAGTGAGTGCGTGTGTGTGAGTTTGTGTGTGTGAGTGAGTGTGTGTCAGTGAGTGAGTGTGCGTGAGTGTGTGTGCGAGAGTGAGTGTGTGTGCATGAGTGAGTGTGTGTGTGTGTGAGAGGCTGTGTGAGTGTGTGTGAGTATGTGTGTGAGTGAGTTTATGTGTGAGAGGAGTGTGTGTGAGTGTGTGTGAGTGAGTGTGTGAGAGTGAGTGTGTGTGTGAGTGAGTGTGAGTGAGTGTATGTGTGTGTGAGTGAGTGTGTGTGTGTGAGTTAGTGTGATTGAGTGTGTGTGAGTGAGTGTGTTTGTCAGTGAGTGTGCGAGTGTGAGTGTGAATGAGTGTGAGTGTATGTCTGTGTGAGAGAGATTGTGGGTATGTGTGTGTATTTGTGTGTGTGAGTGTGTGTGTATGTATGTGTGTGTGTGTGAGAGAGTGTGTATGTGTGAATGTGTGTGTATGTGCCTGTGTGTGTGAGTGTATGTATGTGTGTGAGTGTGTGTATGTGTATGTGTGTGTCTGTGTCTTTGTGAGTGTGTATGTGTCTGTGTATGTGTGTGTGTCTGTGTGTGTGTGTGAGTGAGTTAGTGTGAGTGTGTGTGTGTGTGAGTGTGTGCGTGTGTGTGTGTGTGAGAGTGAGTGTGTGTGAGTGCAAGTGAGTGTGTGTGAGTGCGAGTGAGTGTGAGTGTGTGCGTGAGTGAGTATGTGTGTGTGAGTGAGTGTGTGTGAGGTTGTGTGTGTGTGTGCGTGAGTGTGAGAGTGTGTGAGTGAGTGTGAGTGTATGTGTGAGTGAATGAGTGTGTGTGTGTGTGAGTGAGTGTGAGTATGTCTGAGTGTGTGTGAGTGTGAATGAGTGTGTGTGTGAGTGTGAGTAAGTGAGTGAGTGTGTGTGTGAGTATGAGTGAGTAGAGTGTGTGTGTGTGAGTGTGTTAGTGTGTGTGTGAATGTGTGAGTGAGTGTGTGTGTGAGTGTGAGTGTGTGCATGTGTGTGTGTGAGAGTGAGTGTGTGAGTGTGCGCGTGAGTGAGTGTGTGGGTGAGTGAGTTTGTGTGTGTGAGTGAGTGTGTGTGAGTGAGTGTGTGAGAGTGTGTGAGTGAGTGTGAGTGTGTGTGTGTGAGAGAGAATGAGTGTGTGTGTGTCAGTGAGTGTGTGAGTGTGTGTGTGCATGAGTGAGTGTGTGTGTGAGTGTGTGAGTAAGTGTGTGAGTGTGTGTGTGTGTGTGTGAGTAAGTGCAATTGTGTGTGTGTCAGTGTGTGTGAGTGAGAGTGTGTGAGTGTGTGTGTATGAGTGTGCATGAGTGAGTGTGTGTGTGTGAGTGTGTGTGTGTGTTAGTGTGTGTGTCAGTGAGTGTGAGTGAGTGTATGTGTGAGTGTCAGTGAATGTGTGTGTGTCAGTGAATGTGAGTGTGAGTGAGTGTTTGTGAGTGTGAGTGAGTGTGATTGAGTGAGCGTGTTTGTATGTGAGTGTGTGTGTGAGTGAGTGTGTGTGAGTGTGCGTGTGAGTTTGTGTGTGTCAGTGAGTGTGAGTGATTGTGTGTGTGTCAGTGAGTGTGAGTGATTGTGTGTGTGTGTGTGTGAGTGTGTGTGTGTGAGTGAGTGTGTGTATGTGAGTGTGAGTGTGCATGTGAGTGTGTGAGTGAGTGTTAGTGTGTGTGTGTGAGTGTGTATGTGAGTGTGTCAGTGAGTGTGTGTGAGTGTGAGTGAGTGAGTGTGTGCGTGTATGTGTGTGTGTGAGTGAGTGAGTGTGTGTATATGTGAGTGTGTGAGTGAGTGTGTGTATTTGTGTGAGTGAGTGTGTGAGTGCGTGTGTGTGTGTGAGTGAGTGTGTGTGAGTGAGTGTGTGTGAGTGAGTGTGTGTGTTCGTGTATGTGTGTGAGTGTGAGTGAGTGTGTGTATGTGAGTGTGTGAGTGAGTGTGTGTGAGTGAGTTGCTCACCCGTCATGTGGCATGAGGCTCGGTTATGAGTGTCTTCAAACTGGGCATCACAGCCAAAGCTGGTGCGGGTAACAGAAGTGCCAGTGTGTCTGGACTGGTTTCTCCTCGACCCTGGAGATTAGATAGTACTAATTTGATTAAATGTTGAGCACAAGTGGTAGGGGTGCCCAGATGGGCTGAATACAATGGCACCAACTGTCCAGTGCCACGTTAATGTGGGAGAGCTGACACTCCAGAGGGCTGGCTGACTCCAAAGCAGCGTGAGACGACCCGTAAGTGCTCCTTACTCCCTTGGTCACGCTGAAGGGAGTCGGCCCTTCCTGGACCGTCAGGTCTACTCCTGCTGTGTTTTTACATCTTATTGTTCGGAGCTAGGAGGCAGGCCTGACACGGCCCTGAACCACATTGTCCAGGCTGGCTGCATTGTTCTCTCCCCCGGGGCAATGGATTCTTGTCCTCACAATGAGTTTCACACAAAGTGTATGAACGTGCAGGGGACCCCTGGACAATCGAGGAGCACTGGGGAATTCAGGGGACGGACTGATTTAAAGCTTGCAGCTTTGACTTGGCCTCAGCCATCAGGCCCGAACTGCCCAGCCTAAGCATTTCAAAGCAGCCTTTCTAAACAGTGAGGGCCAGCAGGCTG
Source organism: Chiloscyllium plagiosum (assembly GCF_037043375.1). Taxonomy (NCBI): domain Eukaryota; kingdom Metazoa; phylum Chordata; class Chondrichthyes; order Orectolobiformes; family Hemiscylliidae; genus Chiloscyllium; species Chiloscyllium plagiosum. The sequence goes on from NW_028270191.1 coordinate 8,567,995, forward strand.
TTCGACTATACAGGGCATCGCGTGTGAACCAAATATTACCTTTAGGCATGTATCTTGCAGTGCAAGGCAGGAAAAGAGAGGGGATGATTTATCTCCCATCTCATGAAGGAGGGCTCTACTTTCATGACAGGCAGTTTAGAGAAAGGGCACTTGGCCAATTCCTACATTTATTCCCCCTATTCATTCACAGGGTGAGGGTGTCACTGGCTAGGCCCATCCCAGAGGGTAGTTAAGAGTCGCATGTAGACCCAGACCAGGTAAGGATGGCAGTTTCCTTCCCTGACGGGCGTTAGTGAACCAGATGGGATTTTCCTGACAATCATCCTCATTAATTATTCCAAATTATTATTGGATTCAGATTCCAGCATCTGGCGGGGTAGGATTTGAAGTCAGGTCTGCAATAAAACTGTCAGGATAAATGGCCCAGTGACAATACCACGAGGCCATGGCCTTCCCATTGCTTGGCTGTCTGAGGTTTGCCTTCTGAGGGAAACTTGAGCCCAATATTTTTTTTCCGGTTGGGAAGAATGAGCAGGGTTCTGAATCGTGTAATCAGGCCTTGACAGGATGCATACTGAGAGGATGTTGCCGCGGGAACAGTTTCAAAATAAGAGGTCACGCATTGGAAAATCCCATGTGGTTCACCCGTCAGGGAAGGAAACTGCCATCCTTACCTGGTCTGGGCCTACATGTGACTCTCAACTACCCTCTGGGATGGGCCTAGCCAGTGACACCCTCACCCTGTGAATGAATAGGGGGAAAAAATGTAGGAATTGGCCAAGTGCCCTTTCTCTAAACTGCCTGTCATGAAAGTAGAGCCCTCCTTAATGAGATGGGAGATAAATCAGACAGCCGAGGAGAAATTCCTTCTCTTGGAAGTTGATGAATCTTTGGGAAATCCTTCTCAATTGTTGTACACAACAAGGCATTGCTTATTGCACAATAGCAAGAAGTACAATTGACACAAACTCACTTTAGCTATATTCCAACCTGCAGGAGTTAGCTTTGTCATTGATTCTTCCATCGAGACGTTGTGAGGAGCTAACTCTTTCTCCATCAAGTAACTTTGTTCCAAAGGGAATGGAGTATAAAAATCAGGAGGATTTTGCTAAAACTATATACGACACTGGTCAGACCACAGCGGGAATACTGTGAACAGGTTTGGATCCCTTTCCCTGAGGAAAGACAGACTGACAATGGAGGCAGCCCAGAGAAGGTCCACTCGGCTGATCCCGGGTATGGAGGGACTGTCCCATGAGGAGAGGTTGAGGAGGTTGGGCCTGGACTCATTGGGGTTTAGAAGAATGAGAGACGACCTTATTGAAACATCTAAGATTCCCTGGGGGACTTGACAGGGGGGATGTGGAGAGTTTGTTTCCCCTTGTGGGAGAGAGTCTAGGACCAGAGGGTACAATCTCAGAATAAGGGGTCACCCATTGCAGACAGAGATGAGGAGGAATTTCTTCCCTCGGAGGGGAGTGAGTCTGTGGAATTCTTTCCCACCGAGGGCTGTCGGGGCTGGGTCAGTGAGTATATTCAAGGCTGAGACAGAGGGATTTTTACTAAGGAGGGGAATGGGGAAAGGGCAGGAGAGTGGAGTTGGGGATTATCGGATTAGCCATGATGTCATTGAATGGTGGAGCAGAATTGATGGGCTGAATGGCCTCCTGCTGCTCCTATGGACTGTGTGGCATTGTCAGATTGGGTGCAGCTAATGAAACGGAACTCATAACTCAATTATCTCTTTCAGAGCCTTATATCACTCCCATTTCACCTCCTAACTCAGGCCCATAATCATCATTGAGTCTCTGATCACTCTTGGCTCTGACACACAGGAGGTCTCCCTTACTTCACAGCCACCTTGCTGGGACAGACACCATATGCAATCTGCCATCTCAGTTGAATGTGAATCCCACTGGTCTGGAACCCTTACCCGTGCTTTCTATTGTCTGGAGGAGCTGGGTGGAGGTGGCAGGGAGGGGTTGAAGAAAGCCGATGAAAACATGCAGAGCAAATGCAATAGCGCGCAAGGCACTTTGAGATGGTTTTAGGATTTTTTTTTAGATTAGATTAGATTACAATGTGGAAACAGGCCCTTCGGCCCAACAAGTCCACACTGACCCGCCGAAGTGAAACCCACCCATACCCCTACATTTACCCCTTACCTAACACTACGGGCAATTTAGTATGGCCAATTCACCTGACCCTGCACATCTTTGGACTGTGGGAGGAAACCGGAGCACCCGGAGGAAACCCACGCAGACACGGGGAGAACGTGCAAACTCCACACAGTCAGTCGCCTGAGGCGGGAATTGAACCCGGGTCTCTGGCGCTGTGAGGCAGCAGTGCTAACCACTGTGCCACCGTGCCGCCCACCAAGAGCTCTCCAATGTTTTTTCCACATTGTTTCAGCAAATTCAATACCTCAGCCTTTGGAACAACACCAGAAAAGAATTCCATGCTCAATGTCAAGTTCTCTTTTTGGCTTCCTCTCACTTCACCCAGCCTGTCTAAATTTCTCAGGACCTTCAACCCTAGACTTGCTTCGCAAGCAAAGAACTTGCATTTATGTAGCACCGTTCACGTCCCTGGGAAGCCCCAAAGCATTTTCCAGCCGATTAAGTAGCTTGGAAATGTGGCGGTTGTTAGGACCCAGAGAAGTGCAAATTTGTGCACAGCAAGCTCCCGTGGACAGCATAGTGAAGAAGGCATTTGGCAGACTTGCTCCTCCCTGCATCTAGTCTGTCCAGCCCTGACAAAAAACGGACATGTTTTCATCAGATTCCCTCTCCCCCTATGCTCTAGAGAATACAGGTTCAGTTGAACAAATTGCTTCCCCGCCATCCCCAGTACCAGTCTGGTGACTGTCCCCTGCACTCCCTCCAATGGCAAAGATATCCTTTCTTTGGTAGGGAGACCAGAATTGTACAGAATATTCCAAGTCTGGTCTCACCAACGCTCTGTATCAGTGCAGTAAGATATCCTGGCTCCTGGACTCAAATCCTCGAATGGTCAATATACCATTTGTCTTTTGATTTGATTTGATTTATGATTAGACTAGATTAGATCAGATTCCCTACAGTGTGGAAACAGGCCCTTCAGCCCAACAGGTTCACACCAACTCCCCGAAGAGTAACCCACCCAGACCCATTCCCATACCCTATATTTACCCCTGACTAATGTACCTAACGCTACCTCAGTACAGTGAAAAGTTGTGTTTTGCACACAGTACAGGCAGATCATCCCATACAAAGTGTATTAGGGGAATAGGACAGAGCAAGGAATGCAAAGTTACAGCTGCAGAGAAGTTGCACAAAAAGCAAATTCAACATTAGATTTGAAATTTGAGAGGGCCATTCAGAAATCTAATAGTAGCCGGGAAGAAGCTGTTCCTGAATCTGTTGGGGCCTGTATTCAAACTTTTGTATCTTCTGCCCAATGGAAGAGGGTGGATGCGAGTGTACCCAGGGCGGGAGGGGTCTTTGCTGATGTTGGCTGCCTTCCCGAGGCAGTGGCAAGTGTAGACGGAGCCAGTGGGTGGAAGGTTGGGTTGGGTGAGGGACTGGGCTGTGCTCACAGCTCCCTGTAGTTTGTTACAGTCCTGGGCAGAGCAGTTGCTGTACCAAGCCGTGATGCATCCGGATCTATGGTGCATCTGTAAAAGTTGGTGAGGATCCATATGGACATGCTGCATTTCCTGAAGAAGGGCTTATGCCTGAAACGTCGATTCTCCTGTTCCCTGGATGCTGCCTGACCTGCTGCGCTTTTTCAGCAACACATTTTCAGCTGCATTTCCTTAGCCCCCTGAGGAAGAAGAGGCTTTGCTGTGCCTTCTTGGCTAACACATCAATGTCGGAGGTCCAGGACACATTGGTGATCGTCACTCCGAGGAACCTGATGCTCTCGACCTCAGCTGCATTGATGTAGACAGGGGCGTGCCCTCCTCCTTACTTCCTGAAGTCGATGATCAGTTCTTCAGTTTGGCTGACGTTGAGGGAGAGCTTATCTTTCCACCAAACATTCTATCTCCTTCCTGTATTCTGTCTCGTCACTGTTTGATATCCAGCCCACAGTGGTGATGTTATCAGCGAACATGGAGATGGAGCTGGGACGAAATGCGTCCACACAGACATGAGTGCATAGGGCGTACAGTAAGGGGCTGAGTCAGCATCCCTGTGGGGCACCAGTATTGAGGAGCTAGTTGCAGAGGGTGCAGCATTGACTTCGATCTTGGAATATGGAAATTAGTTTGGTTGGGATGATACTGTCGAAGGCGGAGCTTATAGTCTAAAAGTAGAATTTCTGATTGCTTGCTGCCCCTGCTTGTCGAGTTTCATTGGCTGGTGTACCCAGATCCCTTTGTGCATTCACACTACCCCAACAGATCACCATTTAAGTAATCCTCTTCCATGCTGGTTTTCACACCAAAGTGTCGAAATTCACATTTATCCACTGCACTGGCCATGCGCTTGCTCAACTTGTAATGGAAGGATCTGTAAAATGCTCAGTGTAACTGCTGTACTCGAGAAAAGGGAGATAGAAGACAGGAAAGTACAGCCTCACCTCTGTTAGATGTTCGAAACTATTATGAAAGAGGTGAGAACGAGGCAGTGTTGGAAATTCTGGGTAATCAGGTCGAGTCGATACGGTTGTGTGAAAGGGAAATCAGGTTGAAGGAATTTACTGGAGTTTTTGAGGAAGTAGGCTGCTCAAGCTGGTGAATGCATTGCGCTTTGATTTCCAGTCGGCATTTGATAAGGTGGAAATCAAAGGTTACTGAAGGAAATACAAGCCCATGGTACAGGTGATAACATCTTAGCAAGCAGAGAGCAGATTGGCTGGATAACAGCAAGCACGGAGGGAGTAGGAACAAATGGGTCATAGAGTCTTATGGTCAAACAGCACAGAAAATAGACCCTTTGGTCTGACCAATCCGTGCTGAACATAATCCCAAACTAAACTAGTCCCACTTGCTTGCATAATCCCTCCAACCCTTTCCTATTCATGTCCTTATCCAAATGTCTTTTAAACATTGTAACTGTCCCCACGTCCACCACTTCCTCAGGAAGTTCATTTCACACATGAACCACTCTCTGTGTAAAAAACAACCCTCGTGTCCTTTTTAAATCTTTCTCCTCTCACCTTAAAAATATCCTCCCCAGTCTTGAAATCCCCCATTCTCGGGGAAAACACCCTTATCATTCCCCTTATCTATATCCCTCATGATTTTATGAACCTTTATATTGACTTCAGGAAGGGAGGAGGAGAACACACCCCCATCTACACCAACGGAATGGAGGCTGAGAGGGAGGACAGCGACAAGTTCCTCGGAGTGACAATAACTGACAGTCTGTCCTGGTCTTCCCACATACAGTCGATGTGACAGTCAAGGAGGTGTAATAATGTCTCCCCTTCCTCAGGCAGCTCAGGAAATTCAGCCTGTCCACAAGGACCCTCACCAACATCTCCAGATGCTCCACAGAAAGCAGACTGTCCAGGTACATAACGGCCTGGTACGGCAACTGCTCTGTCCAGGACCGTAACAAACTACAGAGGGTGGTGTGCACAGCCCAGACCATCACGAAAGCCAACCTCCCCTCCATGGACTCCATTTACATGTGGTGGAAAGGCTGCCAACCTCATCAAAGACCCCTCCCACCCCGAGAATGCTCTCTGCAACCCCTTCCATCAGGCTGAAGAGACAGAAGCTTGAACACACTCCAGTAGGTTCGGGAACAGCTTCTTCCCGGCTGTTATTAGGCTACTGAATGGGCCTCTCTAACTTCAAATAATGTTGATCATTCCTAGCGCACACCCTGTGCAGTGTAACTCTGTATGCTTCTCTCTGTCCATGCACCCTGTGATCTGTAAGTCCTTGCTTACCATGATCTGCCTGTACTGCTGACAAAACAAAGCTTTTCACTGTACTTAGGTACACGTGACTATTATAAATCAAATCAAATCAAATGGATATCAATAGGTTACTTGAGCGGGCAAAGACTTGACAAGTTGACTATAACGTGAGATAGTGTGAGAAGGTGTCAATTTTGATAACAAGAACAAAAACAAAACCGCACAGTACCTTAAATACTGAGAGGTTGCAGAGCTCTGAGATGCGCAGAGAGATCAGTGCGTGGATCACAGAAGGTTAGGCTGCAGGTACAGCATGTAATCGGGAAAGCCAATAGATTGTGATGGTTTCTTGCGAGGGGAATTGAATACAAGAGTAGGGAGGTTATATTTCAGCTATACAGAGCAATGATGGGACCACATCTGGAGCACAGTGTACAGGACTGCATTTAAGGAAGGATTTGCATTGGATGCAAATCCAAGAGGAGTTAGAACAATCTCGACGTGCAATTGCGAGGGTTTGGAAGAATAGGAGGCGATTTGATTGAAACATGTAAGACTCTGATGGGCCTTGCCGAGGTGGATTTGGGAAAGATGCTACATGTGCGAATCTAGAATGAAGGGTTACTGTTTCAAATGCAGGGGTTAAAACAGGGGTGAGGGGAATTGATCTGTCAGGGGGTCAAGAGTCTGCCTCAAAGGTGATGGAAGCAAAGTCCTTGAATCTTTTTAATACAAAGACAGGTAGCTGGGTGAAAGATGATCAGGGATAGGTGGGAATGTGGAGTAATCAGCACAGCCATGATCTTATTGAATGGTAGAGCAACTTCAAGGGGCTAATTTCTAATTCTGTATGTTTCCATGTTTGTTTAAGACCCCAGTGAATGCCAAATCGTTTCCTTACATTTCAGAGCTCTGACACAAGGAATGGTCCTTTGTGCATTTTCTTTGTTTTGTGAGAGTCTCAAACCCATTCCGGGTGAATGAGTCGAGATGATGACTTGAAGGAGCACATTGACACAACACTGACAAGGGGTGTGTGTGTGTGTGTGTGTGTGTGTGTGTGTGTGTGTGTGTGTGTGTGTGTGTGTGTGTGTGTGTGTGTGTGTGTGTGTGTGTGTGTGTGTGTGTGTGTGTGTGTGTGTGTGGAGGTGTGTGAGTGTGTGTGTGAGTGTGTGTGTGTGTATGTATGTGTGTGTGTGAGTGTGTGTGTGGTGTGTGTGTGTGTGGGGAGGTGTGTGTATGTGTGTGTGAGTGTGTGTGTGTGAGTGTGTGTGTGTATGTGTGTGTGTGTGGGGTGTGTGTGTGTGGGGTGTGTGTATGTGTGTGAGTGTGTGTGTGTGTGGGGTGTGTGTATGTGTTTGGGGTGTGTGTGTGTATGTGTGTGTGTGGGGTGTGTGTGTATATGTGTGTGTGTGGGGGGGGGTGTGTGAGTGTGTGAGTGTGTGTGTGTGTATGTGTGTGTGTGTATGTGTGAGAGTGTATGTGTATGTGTTATGTATGTGTGCGTGTGTATATATATGTGTGTGTGTATGTGTGTGAGTGTGTGTGTCTATGTGTGTGAGTGTATGTGTGTGTGTATGTGTTATGTATGTGTGTGTATATATGTGTGTGTGTGTGAGAGTGTGTGTGTGTATGTGTGTGTGTGAGAGTGTGTGTGTGTATGTGTGTGTGTGTGAGTGTGTGTGAGTGAGTGTGTGTGTGTTAGTGTGTGTGTCAGTGAGTGTGTGTGTGTGTGTATATGTGAGTGTGTATGTGTGTGAGTGTGTGTGTATATGTGAGTGTATGTGTGTATATGTGAGTGTGTGTGTGTGAGTGTGTGTATATGTGAGTGTATGTGTGTGTGCGTGTGTGAGTGTGTGTGAGTGTGACTGTGTGTATATGTGAGTGTATGTGTGTATGTGTGAGTGTGTGTGTATATGTGAGTGTGTGAGTGTGAGTGTGTGTATATGTGAGTGTATGTGTGTATGTGTGAGTGTGTGTGTATATGTGAGTGTGTGAGTGTGACTGTGTGTATATGTGAGTGTATGTGTGTATGTGTGAGTGTGTGTGTATATGTGAGTGTGTGAGTGTGTGTATATGTGAGTGTATGTGTGTGTGCGTGTGTGAGTGTGTGTGAGTGTGACTGTGTGTATATGTGTGTATGTGTGTATATGTGAGTGTGTGAGTGTGTGTGTATATGTGAGTGTGTGAGTGTGAGTGTGTGTGTGTATAGAAAAGGATAAATGATACTGCCACCCAGTTTGGTCCTTTCAGATAATATTGCAGGCTTGCTGCTTGCAGTTGAAGTGTCGTTTTGTTTTGGTTAGAAGGTTGGAGAGTTGAGTTCAGCACTTGCAATGGTTTCTGTAGACGTATAGTTACTGTTTGTCTTTGTAGTTGGATCCAGGAGGTACAGCAGCTTCAAGGAGTGATTGAGGGACCTTTCTCTTTCATGGCTCTGCCGGATTGAGACTGAGAACTGCCTGGATTTCTCTTCAGCAGAACAGGTACGATTGCTGGGCACCTCCTCTGTAACGCTCAGAGAATACCCAATGTGCTGTTCACACTTATATCGATTGAGGGCAGTTTCTGGACCTGTCTTCACAAGTTCTCCTGTGATTTCAGCACAGAATGGCTGATTCCTGTCAGGCCATTCAAAACTCAAAATGGCTGTTGTTCCCAATCCGTCAAATTATGTTCAGTATGGGTTTGCCCAGATCTGGAACATTGTCTTATCCATTGCCCTGTCATTCAAGGTAATTTGAGGAGAAAGTGAGGTCTGCAGATGCTGGAGATCAGAGCTGGAAATGTGTTGCTGGAAAAGCGCAGCAGGTCGCAACAGGAGAATCGACGTTTCGGGCATAAGCCCTTCTTCAGGAATCCAAGGTATTCCTGGTAATTTACGGTAATTTACTGACCATAGAGTCCATTCAAGGTAATTTACTGACCATAGAGTCATTGAGATGTACAGCACGGAAACAGACCCTTCGGTCCAACTTGTCCATGCCGACCAGATAAGCCAACCTAATCTAGTCTCACTTGCCAGCACTTGGTCCATATCCCTCTAAACTCTTTCTATTCATATACTCATCCAGATGCCTTTTAAATGTTGCAATTGTACCAGCCTCCACCACTTCCTCTGGCAGCTCATTCCATACACGTACCACCCTCTGCGGGAAAAGTTGCCCCTTAGGTCCCTTTTATATCTTTCCCCTCTCACCCTAAACCTATGCCCTCTAGTTCTGGAGTCCCCCACCCCAGGGAGAAGACTTTGTCTATTTACCCTATCCAAGCCCCTCATGATTTTATAAACCTCTATAAGGTCACCCCTCAGCCTCCGATGCTCCAGGGAAAACAGCCCCAGCCTGTTCAGCCTCTCCCTGTAGCTCAGATCCTCCAACCCTGGCAACATCCTTGTAAATCTTTTCTGAACCCTTTCAAGTTTCACAACATCTTTCCGATAGGAAGGAGACCAGAATTGCACGCAATATTCCAACAGTGGCCTAACCAATGTCCTGTACAGCCGCAACATGACCTCCCAACTCCTGTACTCAATACTCTGACCAATAAAGGAAAGCATACCAAACGCCTTCTTCACTATCCTATCTACCTGCGACTCCACTTTCAAGGAGCTATGAAACTGCACTCCCAGGTCTCTTTGTTCAGCAACACTCCCTGGGACCTTACCATTAAAATAAGTCCTGCTCAGATTTGCTTTCCCAAAATGCAGCACCTCGCATTTATCTGAATTAAACTCCATCTGCCACTTCTCAGCCCATTGGCCCATCTGGTCAAGATCCCGTTGTAATCTGAGGTAACCTTCTTCGCTGTCCACTACACCTCCAATTTTGGTGTCATCTGCAAACTTACTAACCATACCTCTTAAGCTCACATCGAAATCATTTATATAAATGACGAAACATAGTGGACCCAGATCCTTGTGGCACATCACTGGTCACAGGCCTCCAGTCTGAAAAACAACCCTCCACTATTACCTTCTGTCTTCTACCTTTGAGCCAGTTCTGTATCCAAATGGCTAGTTCTCCCTGTATTCCATGAGATCTAATCTTGCTAATCAGTCTCCCATGATGAACTTTGTCAAACGCCTTACTGAAGTCCATGTAGATCACATCTACCGTTCTGCCCTCATCAATCCTCTTTGTTACTTCTTCAAAAAACTCAATCAAGTTGTGAGACATGATTTCCCACGCACAAAGCCATGTTGACTATCCCGAATCAGTCCTTGCCTTTCCAAATACATGTACATCCTGTCCCTCAGGATTCCCTCCAACAACTTGCCCATCACTGATGTCAGGCTCACTGGTCTATAGTTCCCTGGTTTATCCTTATCACCCTTCTTAAACAGTGGTACCACGTTAGCCAGCCTCCAGTCTTCTGGCACCTTACCTGTGACTATCGGTGATATAAATATCTCAGCAAGAGGCCCAGCATTCACTTCTCTAGCTTCCCACAGAGTTCTAGGGTACACCTGATCAGGTCCTGGGGATTTATCCACCTTTAACCGTTTCAAGATATCCAGCACTTCCTCCTCTGTAATCTGGACATTTTGCAAGAGGTCACCATCTATTTCCCTACAGTCTATATGTTCCATATCCTTTTCCACAGTAAATACTGATGCAAAACACTCATTTAGTATCTCCCCCATTTTCTATGGCTCCACACAAAGGCCGCCTTGCTGATCTTTGAGGGGCCTTATTCTCTCCCTAGATACCCTTTTGTCCTTAATGTATTTGTAAAAACCCTTTGGATTCTCCTTAATTCTATTTGCCAAAGCTATCTCATGTCCTCTTTTTGCCCTCCTGATTTCCCTCTAAAGTATACTCATTCTTTAAGGGTTGATGAGATAGAAAAGAGCTTTTCAAACCTCCAAAAATGCAATTGTCAATTGAATTTCTGTTGAAAATAGTCATTGAATTTCAATGTCATATGTCATAGAATCACGACAATGTGGAAACAGGCCCTTCGGCCCAACAAGTCCACACCAACCCTCTGAATAGTAACCCACACAGACCCATTCCCCTACCCTAATAGTCTACATTTACCCCTGACTAATGCACCTAACCTACACATCCATGAGCACAATGGGCAATTTAACATGGCCAATCCACTTAACCTACACATCTTTGGATCCTGGGAGGAAACCAGAGCACCCAGAGAAAACCCACACAAGACACAAGAAGAATGTGCAAACTCCATACAGTCACCCAAGATTGGAATCGAACCAGGAACCTTGTCAGCTAGCTAGAGTCCTACAGCATGGAGACATGCCCTTTGCCCCAAACTAGTCCATGCCGACCAAAATGTCCATCCACACTAACCCCATTTCCCCTGCACTTGGCCCATATCCTTCTCAACCTTTCCTGCCCATGTATCATGTACTCATCTCAACCACTTCTGCTGGCAGCTCATTCCACCGTGTACCACCCTCTGTGTAAAAATGTTGCCCCTCAGGTTCCCTTTTATTCTTTCCCCTCTAACCTTAAACTGATGCCCTCTCGTCCTCGATTCCCCGGCCCTGGGAAAACGACTGAGTGCATTCACCCTGTCAATGCATCTCATGATCTTTTATGCCTCTATAAGGTCCCCCCTCAGTCTCCTACACTCTAAAGATAAAAGTCTGAGCTTGTCCAACCTCTCTCCCTGTAACTCAGACCATTGAGTCCTGGCAACATCCTTGTAACTTTCTTCTGCACTCTTTCCAGTTTAAGAACATCCTTCCTACAGCAAGGTGACCAAAGCTGAACACAATACTCCAAGTACTACTCACAGTTGAATCCACACGAGAAACCAGGTGACTTTTCAAAGCCATGCTTAAATATCTGTTTTAAATGGAGATTACAGTTTGTTACAGAAATTTGTAATATAATTCTCTACACACGGTGGCACAGTGGTTAGCACTGCTGCCTCACAGCACCAGAGACCTGGGTTCAATTCCCGCCTCAGGCGACTGACTGTGTGGAGTTTGCACATTCTCCCCGTGTCTGCGTGGATTTCTTCCGGGTGCTCCGGTTTCCTCCCACAGTCCAAGGATGTGCAGGTCAGGGTGAATTGGCCATAGTGTTAGGTGAAGGGGTAAATGTAGAGGAATGGGTCTGGGTGGGTTGCACTTCGGCGGGTCGGTGTGGACTTGTTGGGCCGAAGGGCCTGTTTCCACACTGTAAGTAATCTAATCTAAAATCCTCAGCTATACACTTGTGACAACATTCTCAGGGTGGGAAATGGGGGGGAGACGTGTAAAGTAGGGGTTCAATCTCATCCCAGGGAAGCCAATTCATTTAAAATGATCCCAAAATGTTGACTCCAAGAGCCCAAGTTTGAAGCTAAAGGGAAGGTTGAGGTATATCAGGACAGAAAGCCGCCTTTACATTGCTTGGCTCTCTGTGGCATTTCAGATGAGTGCATTTCCTCTTCAAAATTAGGGAAAGGGTCAGTTCTGGGTAACAGGAGGCGGCCTTACTTGCTTTGGGGCTGTAAACAGCAGGAGATGGGGTGGGGAGGAAGTGTAGCAGAGACAGAGACAGGGAGGAGAGGCAGAGGCTTCTGTTGGTCATGCAAGGCTATCCACAACATCGTTTATAAAGCAGGCATCCAACTTCCTGAGGATCATCTGTACAACTGTGAACTATTGACCAACTAAACACACAAATTTAACCCTTTATAAGGGGAGCAGTGATGTTTAAGAATTAGGTTTATTTCTGGCATGCAGTACCTTGTAACAAATGACACCAGTTGCTTTTCCCAAAAATATGTGTCACATGACAGAGCTTCATGTTTCCAAAAACTGAGGGTGATGACTATCTGTTTCACAGAGAGTGGAAGGAAGTCATTCCACTTTGAAGCTGCCGCTGCCTCCCCAGTGTTGCTAATTCATTCAGTGTAAGGAGAGACTTACACTGCAGACTTCCTGCACACTCAACAGCCTGCTCTGGTGCCCTCTCATGTAAGGCCTTCTGCCAGACAATGGGAAGTCTGGCTGGCTCCTTTGGAACAGTCCCAGCCCCTGTTCTTTCTTCGAACATTGCCACCAAATGTTTCTTTCCTCTCCTTTTCAGAAATATCGAATTTCTACCCAGATCGAGAGGAACAAATGTTTTCTCATTCTTCAGGACATTTCACATACTGTAAATGAAAGCACTTTACAGAGCATTCCTGTGCTGGCTATTTAACTGAACTATCAATATTTAATCCCACTGCCCTACTCTCTCCCCATAGCCCTGTATCGATCCCCAAACTAAGCCCACTGCCCTACTTCTCCCCATAGCCCTGTATCGATCCCCAAACTAATCCCACTGCCCTACTCTCTCACCATAGCCCTGTATCGATCCCCAAACTAATCCCACTGCCCTACTCTCTCCCCATAGCCCTGTATCGATCCCCAAACTAATCCCACTGCCCTACTCTCTCCCCATAGCCCTGTATCGATCCCCAAACTAATCCCACTGCCCTACTCACTCACCATAGCCCTGTATCGATCCCCAAACTAATCCCACTGCCCTACTCTCTCCCCATAGCCCTGTATCGATTCCCAAACTAATCCCACTGCGCTACTCTCTCCCCATAGCCCTGTATCGATTCCCAAACTAATCCCACTGCCCCGCGCTCTCTCCCCATAGCCCTGTATCAATCCCCAAACTAATCCCACTGCCCTACTCTCTCCCCATAGCCCTGTATCGATCCCCAAACTAATCCCACTGCCCTACTCTCTCCCCATAGCCCTGTATCGATCCCCAAACTAATCCCACTGACCCGCTCTCTCCCCATAGCCCTGTATCGATCCCCAAACTAATCCCACTGCCCTACTCTCTCCCCATAGCCCTGTATCGATCCCCAAACTAATCCCACTGCCCTACTCTCTCACCATAGCCCTGTATCGATCCCCAAACTAATCCCACTGATCCGCTCTCTCCCCATAGCCCTGTATCAGTCCCCAAACTAATCCCACCTCCTAACTACACACAGAACTAAAATGGAAACTCATCCAATTAAATCCAAAGAACGTTGTCGGGGGAGATGATGATGTTTTACGCAGTGGGCTCTGAAAGCCTCAGCTGTACCAGTAAAAACCATGTATTCCCTCTCGCTGAGTAGCTGAACAGTCCTCCTTCCTATAATGGCTGCACTGCGTTAACAGTGGGAGAGCGTGAGCATGAATCTAAACAAGAGGATGCCCTGTCATAACAAGTTGCAGTTGATAACATCTTCACAATAGGCACAGGATACATTGGCAAGCTCGACTAAATAATGAAGACGATCTGAAGACACCAATGAGGTATCTGTCTCCATGAGGAGACTCTTCTTTCCCCCATCCAAGACTGTTTGCCCCCATCAGATTGAACGAAGCTGAATGTAGTCTCCAAAACGTTAGCTAAGATTAGAACGGCATCTTGGTCAATTGGGCCAACAGGCTGAGGAATGGCAGATAGAATTTAATTTTGGTAAATGAAAGGTGTTGCATTTTGGTAAGACAGACAAGGGTGGGACTTACACAGTTAATGATAGGGCCCTGGGGAGTGCTGTAGAACAGTTCAGGTGGATAGTTCATTGAAAGCAGTGTCACAGGCAGACAGAGTGGTAAAGAAAGTGGTAAGTGCTTGCCTTCATTGCTCAGACCATTGAGAATAGGAGTTGGGACATCATGTTGCAGTTGTACAAGATGCTGGTGAGGCCACTTTTGGAGTACTATGTGCAGTTTGTCACGCAGAGAGTGGTTCATGTGTAGAATGAGCTGCCTGAGGAAGTGGTGGATGCAGGTACAGTTACAGCATTTGAAAGACATTTGGATAAGGACATGAATAGGAAAGGTTGAGAGGGATATGGGCCAAATGCAGGCACATGAGACTAGTTTAGCTTGGGAAAACCTGGTTGGTATGGACAAGTTGGACTGAAGGGTCTGTTTTCACTTTGTATGGTTCTATGACTCATGGAGCTATTATTTTATACATTATCTCACCCACAGCTAAATTTTCTTCCTAAAATGTGTACATTCATTTATTTAACGACATTTGAATTTACCACTCTCTCAAAGTCTCAGGCTTCACAAATTCAGGCAATTTCAGAATTATTTCAAAATGTTGGAGTTGGAAGATGGGTAAGTATTCAGCTTGAGGACTGTTGAGCCTGGGAAGATGGCTAATAAATTCCAGTCTGGCCATCCCCCGAGCAAGTAATACGAAAAGGTGATTGAAGCTCCTTGAGTGACTCTACCATTCCTACTAGGCCCCTTATCAATACCCATTACTCTTGGCCCTATTGTGGTAACCATCATATACAGTGGCATCTATTACAGTGAGCAGCTGCTCCAATAAGACTGTTCCATCATACAAACAGCTTTGTAACTGTGGAGTCAGTTGGATAAAGAACTCAGTCTTCAGTACTCTCCCTGTCGACAATTCTGACGGTGATAAGCCACACTGGGGTGGAGCAGGCAGCACCAAAGCCAGGATTCTGCTTCAGAAGGGGCTTAACCATCCCATCATCGTTCAGCCCTCCGATTCGGCGGGTTGGTTACACGTTCAAATCCAGCACTGGCTGAAAGCCTCCTGAGCAAGTTGTGATCCATTGTCTGAGTCAACATATCAGGGAGTCCACGTGGATCACATTGGTCATTCAAGACCTTGGCAACTGCTGCTGTGGCCAAATGTTGTTCACAGTGCAAAAAGATTAGATTAGATTAGATTAGATTACTTACAGTGTGGAAACAGGCCCTTCGGCCCAACAAGTCCACACTGCCCCGCCGAAGCACAACCCACCCATACCCCTATATTTACCCCTTACCTAACACTACGGGCAATTTAGCATGGCCAATTCACCTGACCCTGCACATCTTTGGACTGTGGGAGGAAACCGGAGCACCCGGAGGAAACCCACGCAGACACGGGGGAGAATGTGCAAACTCTACACAGACAGTTGCCTGAGGCGGGAATTGAACCCAGGTCTCTGGAGCTGTGAGGCAGCAGTGCTAACCACTGTGCCACCGTGCCACCCAAAGAGTCGACAGCCATGAAGTAAGACCGTTTGTCAAACATGAATAGGTCTGCTCCCACTCAGTCCCATAATCAGTAGAGCACATCTGAGACATCAGTGACTCTATCTGTCCAGGCCTGTGAATACCATACGCTTCCCAGGCAGCTACGTGGTCCTTCAATCCTTTTTTGTGAGATTCCTGGCTACTTGACTGATGTCTCAGCCCTGGCTCGGTCCTTGGAATTGGCCGAAAAGTCGCTGTTATATTTTGTCTCATTTATCTTCTGGGAATGAGTCGTTCATCAAACACCAGCTAGTGGTACACAGCAGTGCAAAGTTGTCAATACTCAAAATTGACTTCATGGCCTAACCAGTGGGCTTCAGGCCTTGCCAATCTTTGTCACAATACCCACAACTGGCAATATATTCTTGGATCGACTTTTGTTTATCATATTTGGTTGAGTCTGGCTTGTTGTGTATGACTGAGGCAATAAATTAACACGTCTGATATTAATTCTTTGTGACAGTGTTATTTCTCCTGTCACATCTTCCAAGTGTGATTGTTTGTTCTTTTTCCTTTCAAATGGTCTTAAATTCTGCAGTACCTAAATGCTGTGATATTCTTGGCTTCAAAGTCCTTTTAATCTTGCATTAAATCAGCATTGTTTTATTCTCTTTCACTGTGTCTGGAAATAGCAATGCTGTTTCCATTTTCTGTCTGTTGCAAAACTATTACACAGTGCAAACAGTGCTACTTTTCCTATAAGCTTTAAGTGTGCATATTATAGAATACCCACAGTGTGGAAGCAGGCCATTCAGCCCATCGAGTCTACATCACCCCCTCCAAAGAGTATCCCACCCTATCTCTATAATCCCACATTTCCTCTGACCAATCCACCCTAACCTGCACATCCCTGGGCACTATGGGACAATTTAGCATGGCCAATCCACCCTAACCTGCACATCCCTGGGCACTATGGGACAATTTAGCACGGCCAATCCACCCTAACCTGCACATCCCTGGGCACTATGGGGCAATTTAGCATGGCCAATCCACCCTAACCTGCACATCCCTGGGCACTATGGGACAATTTAGCATGGCCAATCCACCCTAACCTGCACATCCCTGGGCACTATGGGACAATTTAGCATGGCCAATCCACCCTAACCTGCACATCCCTGGGCACTATGGGACAATTTAGCATGGCCAATCCACCCTAACCTGCACATCCCTGGACACTATGGGACAATTTAGCATGGCCAATCCACCCTAACCTGCACATCCCTGGGCACTATGGGACAATTTAGCATGGCCAATCCACCCTAACCTACACATCCCTGGGCACTATGGGACAATTTAGCATGGCCAATCCACCCGAACCTGCACATCCCTGGGCACTATGGGTAATTTAGCATGGCCAATCCAAAATAACCTGTACACCCCTGGGCACTATGGGTAATTTAACATGGCTAATCCACCCTAACGTGCACATCCCTGGGCACGATGGGACAATTTAGCATGGCCAATCCACCCTAACCTGCACATCCCTGGGCACTATGGGACAATTTAGCATGGCCAATCCACCCTAACCTGCACATCCCTGAACACTATGGGACAATTTAGCATGGCCAATCCACCCTAACCTGCACATCCCTGGACACTATGGGACAATTTACCATGACCAATTCACCCAAGCCTGCATACCCTTTGACACTACGGGGCAATTTAGCATGGCCAATTCACCTGAACCTGCACATCCCTGGACACTATGGGACAATTTAGCATGGCCAATCCACCCTAACCTGCACATCCTTGGGCACTATGGGTAATTTAGCATGGCCAATCAACTCTAACCGACACATCCCTGGACTCTACAAGACACTTTAGCATGGCCAATCCACCCTAACCTGCACATCCCTGGACACTATGGGACAATTTAGCATGGCCGATCCATCCTAACCTACACATCCCTGGACACTATGGGGCAATTTAGCACGGCCATCCACCCTAACCTACACATCCCTGGACACTACGGGACAATTTAGCATGGCCAATCCACCCAAACCTGCACATCCCTGGACACTATGGGACAATTTAGCATGGCCAATCCATCCTAACCTACACATCCCTGGACACTATGGGACAATTTAGCACGGCCAATCCACCCTAACCTACACATCCCTGGACAGTATGGGGCAATTTAGCACGGCCAATCCACCCTAACCTATACATCCCTGCACACTATGGGGCAATTTAGCATGGCCAATCCATCCTTATCTACACATCCCTGGACACTATGGGACAATTTAGCATGGCCAATCCACCCTAACCTGCACATCCCTGGGCACTATGGGACAATTTAGCATAGCCAATCCACCCTAATCTGCACATCCCTGGACACTATGGGACAATTTAGCACGGCCAATCCACCCTAAATTGCACATCCCTGGGCACGATGGGACAATTTAGCATGGCCAATCCACCCTAACCTGCACATCCCTGGGCACTATGGGACAATTTAGCATGGCCAATCCACCCTAACCTGCACATCCCTGGGCACTATGGGACAATTTAGCATGGCCAATCCACCCTAACCTGCACATCCCTGGGCACTATGGGACAATTTAGCATGGCCAATCCACCCTAACCTGCACATCCCTGGGCACTATGGGACAATTTAGCACGGCCAATCCACCCTAACCTGCACGTCCTTGGACTGTGGGAGGAAACCCACGCAGACACAGGGAGAATGTGCAAACTCCATACAGGCAATCGCCCGAGGGTGGAATCGAACCCGGGTTCCTAGTGCTGCAATAACACCTGTGAATGGGCTAACAAAACAAATAGGTTGAATGATTAAAAATTGGCAGTTGCTGGCCAAGAAACCTGTGTTCAAGTCCCACCTACTCTGAACAGATTGATCAAAAAACATTTTTAAAAAGGGCAGCAGCTAGTGACTTCACAAAAAGAGGAGTTTCCCAATGTCCCAGAAAAGTGTTCAAAGTGCTGGGCCGTAAATTGTCCCGTAGCTTCGAAGACAAAAGAGAGTTGGGGTCAGGGTTAGCTAATCACCTTTTTCCACCTGGTCACTCAGCTAACATGTTTCACGTTAACATGAGGAAGGATGCTGAAGATGTCATTTTTGCCATCAGGTTACAGGCTTCCCTATAGATCATTGAATATTGCAAACAGACTGGTTTTTTATGATTAGCAGAGAAGAAGACATTTGGCTTTGTGGACTACCACAGCCAGATGCAGTTGGGAAATGGTCTCTAGACGTAAAGATACATCCTGAGCCATCTAAGCATTACAGGGGATTTGTTCTGGCCTGGCCAAATGGGCAGAATTATTGGGACAGGCTTTGCTGATAGTGATTTACTGTAAGCTGTGAAACAGGGAATTGCAAATCCAT
This sequence comes from Chiloscyllium plagiosum, assembly GCF_037043375.1. NCBI lineage: Eukaryota > Metazoa > Chordata > Chondrichthyes > Orectolobiformes > Hemiscylliidae > Chiloscyllium > Chiloscyllium plagiosum. The sequence goes on from NW_028270191.1 coordinate 8,587,224, forward strand.
TGGAAGGTGGATGGATCATTCAGCAAAACAGCTATCATTCCATAGAGAATGAGGCAAGGGATAAGTCTGAAAGAGAAATTTCCTTTCTGGAGTGTGAAATATAAGCTGCTTCCAAAACAAAAGTAGCGTTTAGTCCACAGTGCCTTTAGTCATTTGTTACAGTAAAAGTTCTAAAATCTGAACTCTGGTCATGTCTTTCTTTCAGCTATTAACTCGAAGTTCGAATCTTGTTTTAAAGTTATCATCCTCAACGGAGATAGGAACAACTTCTTGTGGGAAGAGGTATAAAACTCACCAGTCACTTTCAGGGGTGGCTGTTGCCATGACCACAGGAGACTGTCTTGCCCCAGTGGAGGCGCGGCCAAGTTAAAAGCCAAGGGAGGTGTCAGTATTAGGAAGATCACGGGGAGAAAGGTCTCATGCAGTTGGCCTACTGCTTGTGGTGAACTTCGGGCTTTACTGGGTGAGGGATGTTAATGTTGGTAGATTGCACACTGTCACTTCGAGGCATTCAAAATGGCTGTGAATGGTCAATACCTCCTAATCATACGCCGCCATCTGAATAGCTGTTTACTTGGATTGGCTCAGCGAAGACACAAGTGGAATGGAGAATTATTTCTAAACTGAGATGGAAACAATTCACATCTCCCAATGACATTGGCTCAGCATTCTTTGGGAAGGTGACATCCACTTACTCTAAGGCTAACGAATGCCATGGTGTAGTGACTGTAATAGGGTCAGTTGGGTGGATGTCGTAGAATGTGAGTTCCCTGATTGGGGCTGTTAACCTGGTCCAATCAGGGAGCCCTGGCTGACAGATATTAACAGGAGTGTCAGGGCATTTGGTTCACTCTGAGGGAACTGGATCAGTATCAGGGACTCTCCACATGTAAAGGGTGACTTTGCGATGGGATGCCAGTCTTCATGGAGTTATTTCAGCCAACTTGGCACATCCCAGGGTATGAGCACAAGTTGGCATGGAATGCCCACCCTGCTCGGCTTTCCCGGTCATTGTGGATTCCCGTTGGCAAACTCCCAGGTGTCAGTGCGACGTTGGCAATTCCTATGAAATCAAATAAGTGGGCAGTGGAGTTAGGGGGGAGGGGCATAAAAGTCGACTAAAATGTGTGACTTGCTGACTCACAACATTATCGTCTCCCTATCACCCACCTATTGGCAGTCTTGGTCAAATCAGTCAATTAAATTGACCCCTGGAGAGCCCCTAGACTAGGCTGCCCGAGAGGATGTAGGACAAAAGGCCAGGGACACAGTGGATAACAGGGTTTGCCGGCAGGAGCTGGTGATTCAGGCCTCGTCTCCTGGCCTATCCTCCAGTCTTTCGAATTTACAAAAGGGACAATCAAAATAAGAGATAATCGATTAACATATGGGATCATTGGTCATCCCCCTCCGCCCACTGAGAAACGATACCAACACGTGCCCATGAATCGACATAGCACCAAGAGATAGTAAAATCAGAAATTCACAGTCCCTTCCTCTGTGTGCATTGAGTGTAGGGGTTAGGACGTCATGTTGAGGCTGTACAAGACGTTGGTGAGGCCACTTCTAGAGGACTGCGTCCAGTTCGGGCCGCCCTGTTACAGGATATTATTATTAAACTGGAGAGGGTTCGGAAAAGATTTATCAGGATGTGGCTGGGGCTAGGGGGAGTTTGGGTTACAAGGAGAGGCGAGGACCTTTTTCACTGGAGGCTGAGGGGTAACTTTACTGAAGTTTGTAAAATCATGAGGGGCATAGATAAGGGGAATAGTAAAGGTCCTTTTTCCTGGGGTGGGGGAGTTCAAAACTAGGGGACATATTTTTATGGTGAGAGGAGAAAGATTTTAAAGGGGCCTGAGGGGCAACTTTTTCCACACAGAGGGTAGCTCGTGCCTGGAACAAACCATTAAAGGAAGATACAGTTGCAACTTTGAAAAGACATTTGGACAGGTACATGGAGAGGAAAGGTTTAGAGAATATCTGGATCATATGCAGGCAGGCGGGCCTAGTACAGATTGGGAGAGTTGGTTGGACCGAAGGGTCTGTTTCCGTGCTGTATGGCTCTACATCAAAAAGAGGCCTCGGGAAAACAACCTGGAGACGGGATTCCTGAAATCCGGAATGCTCATTTCCCAAGATCACCTGACAACCACAAACCTGGAAAGGACTCAGAGTAACTTTGGTACAACGGAGCCTGGGGGAAAGAAAGTAGCTTACAAACAATTTCCCCCTCCGATGTAGTGTTATTAATTTGAATGCCAGACAACAAAATACTTCATCACCCTCACTGCATTCCACTGTGTGCCAAGTGGCAACTGGCCAGAGTAAATCCGTTAAGGGGAGAGTGAATGCAGAGATTCTTCATTCAGGGAACAATGAAGCTTCTATGTATAACTGCGCAGTGTGGCCTCCCCGAGGTAGGATTAAACCTTGAAGACGTGCAAGCAATACCGGCCCAAGCAGGCCGCACCATCAGATAAGAAGCATAGGGAACAATACCAGGAAAGAGAGGAGTGCATAGCTCGCAGCTGAACCACCCTGGCTTTAAAGAGTCGGCGACAGTTTTAGAGGACCTTGTCTGGAGCTGCACACCACTTTGTATCTGAGAGAGATGAGCTCACCGTGAGGGGCACCAGAAAACTCGCCCGACTGGGAGGGAGGGAGGGGAGCTTTTGAGTACTCCACTACAAGAGGTGCACTGCAAATCCAGACTAAGGGATGTTTGCATTGTCTGAGGTACCCCTCTTCAGGTGGGGAAACTAAACCTGATTCTCTCTGGCTGCAGAATCAGTCAAACTGGATAGAGGGACATAGAAATGTAGAATATAGGTACAGGAGAAGGCCCTTCAGCATGTCAAGGCAGAAGTGGGTACTGCAGATGCTGGAGATTAGAGTCAAGAGCAAAGTGGTGCTGGAAGAGCACAGCAGGTCAGGCAGCAGCCAAGGAGCAGCAAAATCGACGTTTCGGGCAAAAGCCCTTCATCAGGCTTTTGCCCGAAACGTCGATTTTCCTGCTCCTCGGATGCTGCCTGACCTGCTGTGCTCTTCCAGCACCACTTTGCTCTTGACCCTTCAGCACATCGAGCCTGCTGATCATGGATCTCAGTCCCCTGTTCCCGCTTTCGCCCCCATACACTTTCATCCCTTTATTCCCTACAAACGATCCCTAACTCCCACTTGAAATGCTTCGGCCTCAACTGCTTGTTGTGGCAGAGGATTCCAAGGGTTTCCCCACTCTCTGGTTTTGCTGTACTCCCTCCATCACCAGAACACCCTTCCTCAGATAAGGAGACCCAAACTGCACACAATACTCCAGGTGTAGTCTCACCAAGGCCCTGTCCAACTGCAGCAAGACATCCCTGCTCCTGTACTCTTTTTATTACTTTTTGTTCCCTTTTGTCCCCCTCTGGGTGATGTGGGTATTTATTAAAGATCTCACAGATTCATTCGTAGATAAGTCAGAGAGCTCTTCTGGGAGTCCTGGTCAACTTAGCCCCTGACACCAATATCACCTAAAATCAATTCCTTGGCCCCTTATCTCATCTTCCATTACCACGAGTGAGGGCAAAATGGCTGCCATTTCTGCCTCAATAACAGCAGCCATTGCAGTTTGGCAAGTGGAACTAGTTTAGTTTGGGGTTATGTTCAGCATGAACTGTTTGGACTAAAGGGTCTGTCTCCATGCTGTATGATTCTACAATAGAGCGAGTCATCTTTTCACCCAAATTGGATGAGGTTCCATTGAAATGGGTCTGAGATGTGGCAGGTTTGTCGGCATCATATGAGGAAATAAGAAGGCACTGAACATGGAGAGGCCATTTGTCCCATTCCTTCCACAACCCATGCACCATCCACTCGATCTTGGACTCTACATGACTTATTTAATTTCCTGAACAAAGGTTGCAAGTGAATCTTGCCCCGTCAAAGGTAAGAATGCTTCAGCAGTAATCTCCAACTATTTTACACATTGGATCATCTGGAACAGTCACCTTCCTTGTTATGATAGCTCCATGATCTCAGAAATTCAGGAATGATTGGTTTTCCATGTATCATTCAATCAGTTATCTTCATGCTTGACTGTGTCCTAGTTGGTAACACACTGAGTTGGAAATGTTGCTTAAATCCCACTCTTCGACCTGAGTACACACGATCTAAGTCGCTTTTGAAAAAATTCAATTGTGGGATGTGGGTGTCACTGGCATTTATTGCCAGTCCCTAGTTGCCCCTTGAGAAGGTGGGGGTGAGTTGCCATCTTGAACCGCTGCAGTCCATGTGCTGTGGGTAGACCCACAATGCCCTTAGGCAGGGAATTCCAGGATTTTGACCCAACGACACTGAAGGAACAGTGATATATTTCCAAGTCAGGATGGTGAGTGGCTTGGAGGGGAACTTGGTGGTGTTCCCATGTAGCTGCTGCCTCTTGTCCTCCTGGATGGAAGTGGTGGTGGGTTTGGAAGGTGCTGTCTGAGGATCTTTGGTGAATTCCTTTGGTGAATTAAAGGAGTGATGCATTGTCAGAGGTGCTCTCTTCCAGATAAGATCTTAAACCAATGCCCATGTGTTCAGGCAAATGTAAACCATCCCATGGCACTATATCCAGGAAGAACAGGGACAATTCTCTCTGATGACCTGGTGTAAGACCACTCAGCCTCACTAAAGTAAAGTATCCGTTCACCGTCACAATGCCCCATGAGGGGCTTTGCTGCTGCAAGACTGTCATGGTGTGAGGTTGCGAGAGGCGCTATATAAGTGCACATCCAATATTCCCATGGAAACAGGCTTGTAATAGCAATGTGAGCAGGAAACAAAATGGCATTTAGTGGGTAGCAATGGAGAGCAGTCTTAGTCAGAATATGTTCAGGAATGTGGGAGCCACTCCCAGTTTCTTGGTCAGAGCCTGACAGGATGAGTCTGAAGATGGTCCACTGGAGAAACCCTTATCCTGATAATAATGATGGTGATGTTTCCTGTCTTGTCATTTTGAGGCAAGGAGAAGTTTGACAATTGGAACAAAGTCCAGCATTGCTATCAATGATCCTTGATGCTTCTTTAACCATTGACTAAGCTATAATTCTTTAACTCAAGGCCCTCCGGTAAACTTTCCAATCGACGTCGCATTCCCATGGATTTGCATCAATTCCACAGCTCAGAAACAGTTCATTCAGTTCATCTGGTTTCAAATCCTTGTGACCCTTTGTTCAGTCAAATCTCCCCTCTCAATCACTGCCGCATTTCCCTTTCTTACTGTCTCCTGTGCTACAACTGAACCCCGCCCCCCCACAAATGCTTGAGTTATCAGTGGAACAGAGGTAGGCCATTCAGCCCATCAGGTCTCCTCTGCCATTCAATGAAACAGACTCATAGAGTCATACAGCACGGGAATGAGACCTTTCAGTCCAACCAGTCCATGCCGACTACAATCCCAAACTAAACTAGTCCTCCCTGCCTGCGCTTGGCCCATATTCCTCCAAACATCTCGTATTCATGTATTCAAATATCTTTTAAATGTTGTAATTGTACCTGCATCCACCACTTCCTCTGGAAGTTCTGGAAGTTCAGTCCATAATCCCAAACTAAACTAGTCCCACCTTGCCTGCGTTTGGCCCAAATCCCTCCAAATCTTAATCATGTACTTCGCAAAATATCTTTTACATGTTGTAACTGTACCCACATCCACCACTTCCTCTGGAAGTTCATTCCACACATGAACCACCCTCTGTGTAAAAAAAAGGCCCCTCATGCCATTTTTAAATCTTTCTCCTCTCACCTTAAAAATATACCCCCTCGTCTTGAAATTCCCCCAGCCAAGGTAAAAGACACCTGCCATTCATCTAATCTATATCCCTCATTATTGTGTAAGCCTCTATAAGGTCACCCCTCAACCTCCTGTGCTCCAGTGAAATAATTCCCAGCCTATCCTTATAACTTAGAGCCTCCATTCCCTTCAACACCCTCTCCAGCTTAATAATATCCTTCCTATAACAGGGTGACCAGAACTGGACACAGTTCTCCAGAAGAGGTCATGGCTGATCTGATAATCCTCAACTCCACTTTCCTGACTTTTCTCCAGAACCTTCGATTCCCTTCCTGATTAAAAATCTCTCTGTCCAGCCATTAAGTATATTCCCTTTCCAACTTCAGGACCCTCATGAAAGAGGCCTCCATCTCATAATTTTGCTAACACAGCATCATTTGGTGCCAGCTTTCCAGTCAGGGTGACTTTGCACTCACATTCCTGCTGGCCCTCACGGAGTTGGTGGCAGGTTGCCTGTCGCTGTCTTCAGAGTTGCCTACACTAGTTCCTACTGATACCTAGGAGCAATGGCAGAAGCTCATTGAGTACGTGCTCCACCCATTGCCATTAAGTACGAATCATGTTCCTCTATCTTCCTAAAACGTGTTTGAATGATGAGGCTAGAAGCTCAACTCGAGAGCTGCTCAAAAAACAGGCAGCTATCAGGCAGCCCGAGTGGTGGGTCTTTAACACACAAGTTGCAGGCGCCATTTTCTTCAGTGAGAGCAGAGCAGTGAGAATAAGCATTGGGCCACCAGTAATTGTACAGCTGGTAGGTTTGTGCATTTACTGACTCTTAATGGTCTGAACGGCTAATTAAAGTTGCCTGAAGGTCAGATCGGAGGCTTCCACTCATTCCAATGATAATATAATGCAATGGATGCAATAAGTTACCGATGACACTGGGTACAGTAATTTTCATTGCATTGTTATCCTCCACTTTGATACTCCCATTCGGTGCTATTGGTTTGTACAGAGACAACAAGGCAGGAAACGTTTGTATCGTAATTCACGTTTGTATTATTTTAAAGATGGAATTGGATACCTTTTTGTTAGGCAGGAGAATCAAAGGTTAGCAGGTGTAGGTGTGAATGTGGAATTTGGAACCCAAACTGATCAGCCATGAGCTTATTGAATGGGAGGACAGGCTTGAGGGCCCAAATATCCTAATTTCTACACCTAATTCCTGTGTTTGCGAGTAAACTCCTGGATTCTCTGACCTTGGTACTGATGTTGGGTTGATGCCAATGTCTCAGACAGTTTGTCCCTCCCTACCTTTGTTTTCGGTTTGATTTGTGGGTATCATTTTTGATTTGTGGTGTTCGTGCACCAGCCCCAGAAAGTACAGGCCCAATAAATGAGACGTATCCATAGTTTGGCAAGTGGCATCACTTTTATCACTTCACAGCTCAGAGTCCTTATCGTGCCAATCCTGAATGGGCATGTGGTGTCACTTGGCACTCCATTTGGCTGCAGCTGAGATTTTCATCAAGAGACGAAGGATCAAAGCTGCTGTTCTTAATGATGGGATTTTTGAAACATGGTAGACGGAAATCTGTGGGCTTGCATCCTGGAAGCTGTGGGCCCGGTGTTGGGATCCAGTTACCAGACTCACTTCCTGCCACCTCCCTCATCAGTTCGTTGTAGTTCAGTTTGGTCTTCAGGTGGCACACTGGAGACTCGAGCACGTAGTCTGGGACTGGCACGGCTGAATGAAGCCATGCTGGTTGAGGTGCCATCTTTCAGCTGAGATGCTAAGAGGCTCTGCTTGCCTTCTGTTGTTGATGTGAAAGATCCCATAAATCCATTGGAAGGTAATATTTCAGATGGCAGCTCTTCGGAGCAGAGGCAGACGCTACTAATGATGGTTTATAAAATCATAGGACAGTGCAGCAAAGAAGGAAGCCACTTGACCGATCAATTTGATTCTGGACTTCTCAAAAATCTTTCAGATTAGTCCTATTTCCCCCAATCTTTCGCCATATTCCAGCAACATTTCTCTCCTTCAAGCGTCTATCCAGTACCCTTTTGAAAGCTCCACTACATAGCTTCCCAGCTTGGAACCTCAATACTTCCATAAATAGATGCCTTGTCCAAACAGATAATTGCCCTTAACCTCAAGTCTTAACACGGACATGGAACATCACAAGGTGTTTGCCCTATTTAAGGACATCAACTGTGAATATCACTCTTTATGTCCGGATGAGGGGCTATTGGATATCATGGAGAGCATCACCATTGAGCCTGCAGTGCTCTGTAACAGCTGACACAGTGGCATGGCCCAGCACCATACAGTGCAACATGCTTGGTGGGACAGAGGCTCTAAACTCCATGACACCATGGTCCTGATCTCAATGTGCCAAAATCTAGGCAGTATCCTCTAATGGGGCCGGGAAGTTAAAGTGGGGAACATGCAAGATCATTGCTCGGTTCCTCTTACACATGTTATATAAGGATCCAGAGGAATCCCCACTAGAGGGCATTGGTTTAGGGTGAGAGGGGAAAGATATAAAAGAGACCTGAGGGGCAACTTTTTCACACAGAGGGTGGTGCGTGTATGGAATGAGCTGCCAGAGGAAGTGGTGGAGGCTGGTACAGTTACAACATTTAAAAGGCATCTAGATGGGTATATGGGTTTGGAGGGATGCTGGCAGGTGGGGCTAGATTGGGTTGGGATATCTGGTCAGCATGGATGGGTTGGACCAAAGGGTCTGTTTCTGTGCTGTACATCTCTCTGACTCTATGATTCTATGACTCAGTAACAGCGTCTATCAGATTAATGTCATTTGAGCCAGATTACTACCCTGCAGTAGGCCACACCTAAAGCCTCTTCTTAGAGTAGCAAGTGGTTTTCCTCTATCACTTTAGACCAAGTAAGCCCCATAGGCCCAGTGAGAGAAAGGAATGGTGGCATCTGTCCACTCCAACCACATGTTGCCACTGGTTGGCATCTTATGCTCATATTACAGCATAATAGAACTGGAGTATTTGATTTGATTTGATTTATTGTTATCATGTACCTAAGTACAGTGAAACGTTGTTTTGTGAGCAGCACAGGCAGCTCATAACATACAAGGACATACCAATCATAGGGTGTTTAGACAGAGCAAGGCACACAAGGTTACGAGTGCACAGGAGGTGTGCAAAAAGCAAGATCAGCATTCGATTTGAAATTTGAGCAGTCCATTCAGCAGTCTAATAACAGCAGAGAAGAAACTGTTCTTGAACCTGTTGGCATGTATGTTTAGGCTTTTGTATCTTCTGCCTGATGGAAGCTGTTGTAGGAGAGCATTATCAGGGTAGGAGGGGTCTTTGATGACATTGGCCACCTTTCCGCAGCAACAAGAAATGTAAATGGAGTCCATGGAGGGGAGGTTGGCTTTCGTTATGGTCTGGGCTGTGCACACCACCTTCTGCAGTTTCTTATGGTCCTGGGAAGAGAAGTTGTTGTGATGTATCCAGATAGAATGCTTTCTGTGGTGCAGCTATAAATATTGGTGAGGGTTCTGGTGGACATGCCAGATCTCCTGAGGAAGAAGAGGTGGTGTTGTGCCTTTTTGACCGTCGCAGCTATGTGGGAAGTCCATTGTTGGCGATCGTTACTCCTAGGAACTTGATGTTCTCGACCCTCCCCACCTCAGCTCCATTGATGGAGTCAGGGGTGTATCCTCCTCCTTGCTTTCTGAAGTCAATGATCAGCTCTTTAGTTTTGCTGGTGTTGAGGGAGAGATCGTTGCAGAGTCTTCCAAATGGAAACAAACCATTTATTCCGAACTCGTCCATTCCGACCAGACATCCCAATCAGTCCTCATCCCATTTGCTAGCATTCAGCCCATATCCTTCCAATTCATATACCCATCCAAATGCCTCTTAAATGTTGCAATTGTACCAGCCTCCACCACTTCCTCTGGCAGCTCATTCCACACACGCACCACCCTCTGCAACATAACAGAATGCTCTTCCATCTTTCCTAGAATAGGGAGTAGGCCACAGGGGGTTAAAAAATGGTTCACTGTGTCCAACAAAAGGTGAGCTTTATTTTCCCCTCAATTCTTTTACAGTTGCCCATCACTAAATTGTTTGCTCAGCCATTTCAGAGGGCATTTCCTGTAGTTCTGGAGTCTGATGCAGATCCTCTCCGAAAGGCTATGAGCAAGCCAGATAGGTTTCTGCAGTTACCATGGCTACTGTTATTGAAGTTAACTTGGTCATCCACCAGTAGGATGTGAACCTATATGCCGGAGCCTGGGCCGTCTAGGATTACTAGGCCCCTGACATTGCCACAACACCATCATCTCTCCTTAACCTCTCTGGCAAGTGGATGGTAAAACACAGTCATGCTTCCAAGAGCATTTTCTAAGAGGTCAGGTCATGTAAACTACGAAACTATGGCATCATCTTTCCAGGCAGCACTGAAACCAACTACCGATACTTTTCAGACCGGCAGCCTCAGGTACATTGTGCACATCTGTCAATGTCCCATAGCAATGTCAAATGAAACAGAGGGAAACCAGCAGCTAAAGATCATTAGACTAATATAATGGGTCATTTAGAATAGCAATCCCGGGTACAAAGGTGAACACATTTGACTTATGGCACAGCGGTATTATGAAACTGCCAACTTGTGAGTGATCTTGTTTATTATGTTCGAAACCAAACAGGAGCTAAGATGGCAATAGTCATTCAGCAATCTTGATTGCTTTGTTCAGGTCCACTTGAGAGACGCTGGCACACTTTGCCCCTCAGGTGGGGCATATTTGGGGTGAAAATGTGTTGCTGGAAAAGCGCAGCAGGTCAGGCAGCATCCAAGGAACAGGAGAATCGACGTTTCGGGCATAAGCCCTTCCTGAAGAAGGGCTTATGCCCGAAACGTCGATTCTCCTGTTCCCTTGGATGCTGCCTGACCTGCTGCGCTTTTCCAGCAACACATTTTCAGCTCTGATCTCCAGCATCTGCAGCCCTCACTTTCTCCCTGAGGGATATTTGGCCCAGGAATTGCCTCCTGCCAACTTCTTCCAGACATCCCCATAAGGTTAGTGTGGAGCCTCTTTAACGGACGGGATGGGAAATCAGGAGCAGCTTGTGCACAGTTTGGTGATAAGGATTCTGCCCCTTCAAACTCTTACTCTCCTGCTGGTGCTCAGAGAAGGCCTTTTTTTACCCCAAATGCTGTATTTTTGTGGAGGGTGGTGGGCATTAGCTGTATGGCACGGAGCACTTTCCTGTTTCGAGCATTCTCGAGTCAGGCTAACCTTTTATTCCATTCTATCTCATGTGTTTATCATTTATTGGGTTCTCTTTGAAATGCATCTCTGCTATTCGCCTCCACGACTGCCTGCTGTCATAAATTCCACATCCTCCCCACTCTCTGGGTAAAGACCTTTCTTTTGAGTTGCCAATTGCATTTATTGACCTTATTGCCAGCTTCTCATTTTAGAGGAGTCAAACATTTCGAATTAAAGAATCCCCACAGTGGGGAAGGAGGCCATTCGGCCCATCCCAACCTTCCAAAGGAGCATCCCATTCACACCATCCCTCTATTTCCCACAGCTAATCCACTTAGCCTGCACAGTATGGGAGACTTAGCATGGCCAACACATCTAACCCTGCACGTCCTTGGACTGTGGGAGGAAACCCACACAGACACGGGGAGAATGTGTAAACTCCACACGGACAGTTACCTGAGGCTGGAATTGAACCCAGGTCCCTGGCGCTGTGAGGCAGCAGTGCTAACCCCTGGGCTGCCACGCATTGAATGAATCTGAAACTCCACCTTTGGTAATCCCTCCTCATCTCTTCCTTGTGGAACATTCTGTATCTCTTCTTATTCCTAGCTGTATGTCTTCTGTGAAACACCTTGGAAAACCTTGTTCAAGATGCTATATCAAAGTAAAGTGTTCGTGAAGTGTTTAATTTGGAGTAGGCGTGTGCTTTTGTTCCAAACACCACAAACAGCTTGGTGTGAAAGCTTTATAGTTTGGGGTTCAAGTCACTTGAGTAGAGTAGCTTTTATTTGTCATTTCTCCCATATACAACTGATCCAGTAAAAATGAGGCATGGTTCCTACATGGACAGCATAAACCACATGATCAGACATAGAGTGGCATAAAGTGCACAAGATTTGCAATACCTGCAAGTTACAGTGTAACGGAAGCAAGATGAATGATAGACATTTTTCTAGCAGCAATATAAAAGAATTTCATATCGAATAGAGTCTGATCATACTGTATTAAGGAGCCTGATGGCTTGGGGGAAGAAACTGTTGCACAGTCTGGCTGTGAGAGACCAAACACTCCGGTATCTTCTGCCAGATGGCAGGAGGGAGAAGAGTTTGAGTGAGGAGTGTGTGGGGTCTTCCACAAAGCTCTTAGCCTTTCGGATGCAGTGTGTGGTCTAAGTGTCTGTAATGGAGGGAAGAGAGACCCCGATGGTCCTCTCAGCTGTCTTCACTATCCATTGTAGGGAATTACAATCCAAGACAGTGCAATTCCAAAACCAGGCAGAGATGCTGCCTGGTCAGGTGCAGTGGGGATTTACCAGGATGTTGTCTGTTCTGGAGCAGAGGGGATTTACCAGGATGTTGCCTGGTCTGGGGCAGGGGACAGTTACCAGGATGTTACCTGGTCAGGAGGAGGGGAGATTAACCAGGATGTTGCCTGGTCTGGAGCAGGGGAGATTAACCAGGATGTTGTCCAGTCTGGAGCAGTGGGGATTTACCAGGATGTTGCTCGGTCTGGAGCAGTGGGGATTTACCAGGATGTTGTCTGGTCTGGAGCAGGGGGGATTTACCTGGATATAGCCTGGTCTGGGGCAATTGGAATTTACCAGGAAGTTGTTTGGCCTGGAGCAGGGGAGATTTAGCAGGATATTGCCTGGTCTGGAGCAGTGGAGATTTACCAGGATGTTTCCTGGTCTGGGGCAGGGGAGATTTACCAGGATGTTGCCTGGTCTGGAGCAGTGGGGATTTACCAGGATGTTTCCCGGTCTGGGGCAGGGGGGATTTACCAGGATGTTGCCTGGTCTTGGGCAGTGGGGATTTACCAGGATGTTGCCTGGTCTGGAGCAGGGGAGATTTACCAGGATGTTGCCTGGTCTGGGGCAGTGGAAATTTACCAGTATGTTACCTGGTCTGGGGCAGGGTAGATTTACCAGGATGTTGCCTGGTCTGGAGCAGGGGAGATTTAGCAGGATGTTGCCTGGTCTGGAGCAGAGGAGATTTACCAAGATGTTGCTTGGTCTGGGGCAGTGGGGATTTACCAGGATGTTGCCTGGTCTGGGGCAGTGGAAATTTACCAGGATGTTACCTGGACTGGGGCAGTGGGGATTTACCAGGATGTTGCCTGGTCTGGAGCAGGGGAGATTTACCAGGATGTTGCCTGGTCTTGGGCAGTGGTGATTTACCAGGATGTTGCCTGGTCTGGAGCAGGGGAGATTTAACAGGATATTGCCTGGTCTGGAGCAGAGGAGATTTACCAAGATGTTGCTTGGTCTGCGGCAGTGGGGATTTACCAGGATATTGCCTGGTCTGGAACAGGGGAGATTTACCAGGATGTTGTCCATTCTGGAGCAGAGGAGATTAACTAGGATGTTGTCCGGTTTGGTGCAGGGAAGATTTACCGGGATGTTGTCTGGTCTGGAGCAGGGGAAATTTACCAGGATGTTGCCTGGTCTGGTGCAGGGAAGATTTACCAGGATGTTCCCTGGTCTGGGGCTGGTGAGATTTACCAGGATGTTGCCTGGTCTGGAGCAGTGGGGATTTACCAGGATATTGCCTGGTCTGGGGCAGTGGGGATTTACCAGCATGTTGCCTGGTCTGGGGCAGGGGGAGATTTACCAGGATGTTACCTGGTCTGGGGCAGTGGGGAATTACCAGGATGTTGCCTGGTCTGGAGCAGGGGAGATTTACCAGGATGTTGTCTGGTCTGGAGCAGGGGGGATTTACCAGGATGTTGCCTGGTCTGGGGCAGGGGAGATTTAACAGGATATTGCCTGTTCTGGAGCAGGGGAGATTTACCAGGATGTTGCTTGGTCTGTGGCAGTGGGGATTTACCAGGATGTTGCCTGGTCTGGAACAGGGGAGATTTACCAGGATGTTGTCCATTCTGGAGCAGAGGAGATTAACTAGGATGTTGTCCGGTTTGGTGCAGGGAAGATTTACCAGGATGTTGCCTGGTCTGGGGCAGGGGAGATTTACCAGGATGTTGCCTGGTCTGGGGCAGGGGGAGATTTACCAGGATGTTGTCTGGTCTGGAGCAGGGGGGATTTACCAGGATATTGCCTGGTCTGGGGCAGTGGGGATTTACCAGCATGTTGCCTGGTCTGGGGCAGGGGGAGATTTACCAGGATGTTACCTGGTCTGGGGCAGTGGGGAATTACCAGGATGTTGCCTGGTCTGGAGCAGGGGAGATTTACCAGGATGTTGTCTGGTCTGGAGCAGGGGGGATTTACCAGGATGTTGCCTGGTCTGGGGCAGGGGAGATTTAACAGGATATTGCCTGTTCTGGAGCAGGGGAGATTTACCAGGATGTTGCTTGGTCTGTGGCAGTGGGGATTTACCAGGATGTTGCCTGGTCTGGAACAGGGGAGATTTACCAGGATGTTGTCCATTCTGGAGCAGAGGAGATTAACTAGGATGTTGTCCGGTTTGGTGCAGGGAAGATTTACCAGGATGTTGCCTGGTCTGGGGCAGGGGAGATTTACCAGGATGTTGCCTGGTCTGGGGCAGGGGGAGATTTACCAGGATGTTGTCTGGTCTGGAGCAGGGGGGATTTACCAGGATGTTGCCTGGTCTGGGGCAGGGGAGATTTAACAGGATATTGCCTGTTCTGGAGCAGGGGAGATTTACCAGGATGTTGCTTGGTCTGTGGCAGTGGGGATTTACCAGGATGTTGCCTGGTCTGGAACAGGGGAGATTTACCAGGATGTTGTCCATTCTGGAGCAGAGGAGATTAACTAGGATGTTGTCCGGTTTGGTGCAGGGAAGATTTACCAGGATGTTGCCTGGTCTGGGGCAGGGGAGATTTACCAGGATGTTGCCTGGTCTGGGGCAGGGGAGATTTACCAGGATGTTGCCTGGTCTGGAGCAGGGGAGATTTACCAGAATGTTCCCTGGTCTGGAGCAGTGGAGATTTACCAGGATGTTACCTGGTCTGGGGCAGTGGGGATTTACCAGGATGTTGCCTGGTCTGGAGCAGGGGAGATTTACCAGGATGTTGCCTGGTCTTGGGCAGTGGTGATTTACCAGGATGTTGCCTAGTCTGGAGCTGGGGAAATTTACCAGGATGTTGCCTGGTCTGGGGCAGTGGAAATTTACCAGGATGTTACCTGGTCTGGGGCAGTGGGGATTTACCAGGATGTTGCCTGGTCTGGAGCAGTGGAGATTTACCAGGATGTTGCCTGGTCTGGGGCAGTGGGGATTTACCAGGATGTTGCCTGATCTGGAGCAGTGTGGATTTACCAGGATGTTGTCCAGTCTGGAGCAGTGGGGATTTACCCGGATGTTTCCCGGTCTGGAGCAGTGGGAGATTTACCAGGATGTTGCCTGATCTGGGGCTGGGGAGATTTACCAGGATGTTACCTGGTCTGGAGCAGGGAAGATTTACCAGGATGTTACCTGGTCTGGAGCAGTGTGGATTTACCAGGATGTTGTCCAGTCTGGAGCAGTGGGGATTTACCCAGATGTTTCCCGGTCTGGAGCAGTGGGAGATTTACCAGGATGTTTCCCGGTCTGGGGCAGTGGGGATTTACCAGGATGTTGCCTGGTCTGGAGCGGGGAAGATTTACCAGGATGTTACCTGGTCTGGAGCAGGGAAGATTTACCAGGATGTTACCTGGTCTGGAGTAGGGGGAGATTTACCAGGATGTTGCCTGGTCTGGAGCGGGGAAGATTTACCAGGATGTTACCTGGTCTGGAGCAGTGGGGATTTACCAGGATGTTGTCCAGTCTGGAGCAGGGGAGATTTACCAGGATGTTGCCTGGTCTAGAGCAGAGGAGATTTACCAGGATGTTGTCCAGTCTGGAGCAGGGGAGATTTACCAGGATGTTGTCCAGTCTGGAGCAGGGGAGATTTACCAGGATGTTGCCTGGTCTGGAGCAGTGGGAATTTACCAGGATGTTTCCCGGTCTGGAGCAGTGGGAGATTTACCAGGATGTTGTCTGGTCTAGAGCAGGGGAGATTTACCAGGATGTTGCCTGGTCTGGAGCAGTGGGGATTTACCAGGATGTTGTCGGGTCTGGAGCAGTGGGGATTTACCAGGATGTTGTCTGGTCTAGAGCAGGGTAGATTTACCAGGATGTTGCCTGGTCTGGAGCAGTGGGAGATTTATCAGGATATTGTCCAGTCTGGAGCAGAGGAGATTTCCCAGGGTCTTGCATGGTCTGGAGCAGTGGGGATTTACCAGGATGGTGCCTAGTCTGGAGCAGTGGGGATTTACCAGGATGGTGCCTGGTCTGGAGCAGGGGAGATTTAACAGGATGGTGCCTGGTCTGGAGCAGGGGAGATTTACCAGGATATTGCATGGTCTGGAGCAGGTGGCATTTTTCAGGACGTTGCCTCATCTGGGGCAGTGGGGATTTCCCAGGATGTTATCTGGCGTGGAGCAGGTGGGAGTTACCGGGATGTTGCCTGGTCTGTAGTGTTTCTGTGATGGAGAGAGATTGGACAGACTGGGGTGTTTTCCTTGGAGCAGAGGAGATTGAGGAGAGGACATTACTGAGATGTATCCAATAATGAGGGATATAGACAGGGTGGACAGGAAGGAAACTTTCCCCTGACAGCAGAATCAATGGTCAGGAGGTGTCGACTTAAGACAAGGGGCAGGATGTTCAGAGGAGATGGGGAAAGACCTTTGTCCCAAGAGGATGGTGGGAATATGGAACTCCCTGCTTGTAGTGGTGAGAGAGGCAGAAATCCTCATCACATTGAAAAAAGATGTTTCACTTGTGATGACAAGTGCAGAAAAATGGGAAAAGAATAGTTCGGGGTTTGTTTTTGACCATGCTGACTTGATGGGCTGAAGGGTCATTTTTTTGTGCTGTTGACATCTGTGACTCTATGACTGTACTTTCCATCCATCTGTGATGTGGTAACACCCTATGTATCATGGTATCACAAGAGACACTTCAGGCCATCATCCAGGCTGACACTCCATTGCAATGCTGAGGGAGTGCTGCACAGTCAGAGGTGCCATCTTTTGCATGAGACATTAAACCGATGTTCTGTCAGTCCTCTCAGGTTGATGTAGCAGGTTGCACTAGCTACAAGACATGAAAGGGAGTTCTCAACAGTATCCTAGCCAACATTTGTCCCTCAATCAACATCTCTGAATCAGTTTGGAGGTGATTAAGTTGCTGTTGGAGAGACCTCACTGTGTGCAAATTGGTTTCCAAACTCCCTGGAAGGTGACAGTACTTTACCAACTACTTCAAAGGTTGCAAAGCGATTTTGGTCATTGTTCGGTTGTGACGGGTGCTACATAAAAGCAAGTCTTTCTTTTTATATTTATGTCACCCTCTCTCCCTTTCCTTTTGCACTCAATCATTGCAGCAGTAGCCAGGATCACAAATATTAAATGATCAGCGATCGGTCACCCTGCAAAGAGGAAGGCAGGGCCTGCACTCACTGGCAGTGCCCAGCGGTGACACCAACCTTGCCATACGGCATGTCACTGCAGGAGACAGTTGGGCATCAGTGAGATGGAAGGGCAGGTTCATAGAATGGGAGGCCAGCCCAGCTGTAGGTCGAGGCACTAGACAGCACTCAGTTCCCGAAAGCCACGTACCAGGAAGGAAGCTTGACAGGAGGTTGTTTGGGTGTGTGCGGAATTGCTTCCAAGAATGAATGAAACATGCTGGCACAAAGTCAAGTTTCAGGAATTACAAACGAAAAGAAAAAGTCTGAAAGTGGTGGCAATTGTACCTGGAAACTTGTCTTGGGGAGCATTTACTCACTGAAGAAACAAAATAGCAAACAGAAGCAACACAAGAGTACTTGAAGGAGCTCCGTGAATCTAATCAAGGATGGCACATCAATACTAACGGGGCGATCAGAAACTGATGTGGCAGTCTTTCTCCTGCCGCTTATTCCCCAGTGTCTGCACCCCTTTTTCCCAGGGTGGGGAAGTTCAAAATTAGAGGGCATAGTTTTAAAATGAGAGGAGAGAGATTTAAAGGGGACCAGAGGGGGCAATGTTTTCCCCACAGAAGATAGTTCGTACGTGGAATGAACTGTCAGAGGAAGTGATGGATGCAGGCATATTACGCGTTTAAAAGGCATTTGGATAGGTACATGCAAAGGAAAGGTTTAGAGGGATATGCAGGCAAATGAGACTGGTTGGGTTTGGGAAACTTGGTCAGCATAGACGGGCTGGACTGAAGGGCCTGTTTCCGAGCTGTATGACTCTATGTAAGGTTGAAAGGATCTGAGCATATAGATTATTCTATTAATTATATCACTGAGCTGCACAGGTACATTGATTACCTCAAGAGAGAATCATAGAATCCCTACGGTGCAGGTAGAGGCCATTTAGCCCATTGAGCCTCCACAAAGCATCCCACCTAGAACCCCACTCTATTCTCATAATCCCACATTTCCCACAGCCAATCCACCCTAACCTGCACATCCCTGGGCACTATGGGACAATTTAGCATGGCCAATCCACCCTAACCTGCACATCCCTGGGCACTATGGGACAATTTAGCATGGCCAATCCACCCTAACCTGCACATCCCTGAGCACTATGGGACAATTTCCCATGGCCAATCCACCCTAACCTGCACATTCCTGGGCACTATGGGGAAATTTCCCATGGCCAATCCACCCTAACCTACACATCCCTGGACACTATGGGACAATTTCCCATGGCCAATCCACCCTAACCTGCACATCCCTGGGCACTATGGGACAATTTAGCATGGCCAATCCACCCTAACCTGCACATCCCTGGACACTATGGGACAATTTAGCATGGCCAATCCACCCTGACCTGCACATCCCTGGGCACTATGGGACAATTTCCCATGGCCAATCCACCCTGACCTGCACATTCCTGGGCACTATGGGGAAATTTCCCATGGCCAATCCACCCTAACCTGCACATCCCTGCGCACTATGGGACAATGCAGCATGGCCAATCCACCCTAACCTGCACACCCCTGGGCACTATGGGACAATTTAGCATGGCCAATCCACCCTAACCTACGCATCCCTGGGCACTATGGGACAACTTAGCATGGTCAATCCACCCTAACCTACACATCCCTGGGCACTATGGGACAATTTAGCATGGCCAATCCACCCTAACCTACACATCCCTGGGCACTATGGGACAATTTAGCACGGCCAATCCACCCTAACCTGCACATCCCTGGGCACTATGGGGACAATTTAGCATGGCCAATCCACCCTAACCTGCACATCCCTGAGCACTATGGGACAATTTAGCACGGTCAATCCACCCTAACCTGCACATCCCTGGGCACTATGGGGACAATTTAGCATGGCCAATCCACCCTAACCTGCACATCCCTGAGCACTATGGGACAATTTAGCATGGCCAATCCACCCTCACCTGCACATCCCTGAGCACTATGGGACAATTTAGCATGGCCAATCCACCCTAACCTGCACATCCCTAACCTGCCTCACGAACCTGCAAATTCCACACAGATAGTTGCCCGAGGCTGGAATCAAACGCAAGTCCCTGGTGCTGTGAGGCAGTAATGCTAACCACTGAGCCACTGTGTTGGAGGGCTCTTGTGTTACAGTGGTAGTGTCCCTGTCTCTGAGCCAGATGACCTGGGTTCAAGTTGCACCTGTTTCAGAGAGGTGTCATAACATAACTGAGCAAAGAGAGACCCAAGCATATCAGATGAGCAAGTGGATCCCCTCGAGGGGAAGTAACCTTGGGCTGAAGTGACCTTGAACAGCTCCAGGAAGCAGCCTTTCTTTCACTGTTATGCTGGCACTAAGGTGTCCTTGGAAAAGGAATGTGCAGCATCCTCAGGTACATGCAAAGTGCCTGGTGGGTACCGCAGGGACTGACATACCTCAGTAGCTTTACTTACAGTGCCCCTTTCAGAGCTGGTCATTAGTTGAGATGATTGAATGTGTTCACAGAGAGAATGCAGGGTCAGAAGTTTAGCAGGTAGAAGGCAGAAATACTGTATTCTATCAATAAGCCAACTCTCAAGAAAAGGATTTGCATCTCATTTCTTACTTTATGAATTGGCTTGGGATCCATTTCACAATAAATATGAAGCTTTTGGTTTTATTAATTAGCAAGCAGCAAATAAGGGAGTGAAGCGTCAATACTGTCACCAGAATGGAGGGGGTGGGGGGAAATGATGGAAGTGTTTTATTTACCTACACTGCTGGGACAGAGAAAGCTTTGTTGCAGGCAGGGACTGAAGTGGGGAATGAAGTGTCATCCAAAAGGGAATTGGTGAAGTATTTGAAAAGGAAGGTGATAAAGGGGATTGGAATCAGAATGTCATTAACACAGACGTATTTTCTTTCATTCATTTATTGGATATGGCATCACCCTGAATGCATCTTCTTGTAGCATCTACACTATCTGCTGCTGTAATATCTCCCATTTTTTCATGTTTGCCATTGCTAGTTCCATTGGCAATGCTGGCACTAAAAAGCGTGGGCATCAGATTGTGAATGCCAGGGTCAGACACTTGTGAACTCAAACACGCCAAAAGAAATGCCAGCTTCTGATCACCAACCAATCATCCTGCCATTGTAGATGTATTCTCTCTTAAAACTGGCAGCTGGGGAAATGCCAGATTTTGGATATTGCCAGATTTCAGGTCGAGTGCTTTTCGGCACTGCGCGGTCTGGGTCAGTCCAGGTCAGGTGGGGTCACGGGTCACTTGAAACTTGGCGGGTAAGTGGCGGAACAGTGAACAATTCCATCACCGTACAGCACTTAGCCAATCACCCAGGTAAGTTAATGTTAATTGAGTAATTTTTAAAACAAAATAATGCATGACTAGTTTTCAGACAACTCTAGCTTTTAGCTTTGAGAGCATGTATCTTTAAAGCTCCTGCAGTTTTATGGTCATATTGGAATATGGCCTGACAAGCAGGAAGGAAATTCCTGGCTCCCACAGAGCATGTGCCCAGGGCATGGATAGGATAAATCGACAAGATCTTTTCCCTGGGGTGGGGGAGCCCAGAACTAAGATGAGAAGGAAAAGGTTTAAAAGGGACCTAAGGGGCAATGTTTTCTTGCAGAGGGTGGTACGTGTATGGAATGTGCTGCCAGATGAAGTGGTGGAGGCTGGTACAATTACAACATTTAAAAGGAATCTGGATGGGTATATGAATAGGAAGGGTTTGGAGGGACATGGGCCAGGTGCTGGCAAATGGGACTAATTTCGGATAGCTGGTCAGCATGGACAAGTTGGACCGAAGGGTCTGTTTCCGTGCTGTACATTTCTATGACACTATGACTCTATTCTGTCCAAAGTGTATTGGTCTTCCAGCGCTAAGAGCTGCTCACAATTGATTGTTGAAGACTGGCACATTCCAATGTCCAAAACTGCATGTCGAGGAATTTGTTAGAACTTTGCTGCGAAAGCTGAATGGGGAGGAGGACACTTTGTAAGAGCCAACATAGTCTGCTAAAGAGCCGGAATCTGCAAAATCCCTCAGTCTGCTTAACATGAGGGTAGATGAAGAACAACCAGTAGATGTAATCCACTTGGATAAGGTACTGCACAAAAGGTTAATGCACAACATAATGGCTCACAGAGTTTAAGGTAATATCTTAGCACAGATAGAGGATTGGTTAAAGGACAATAAAGAAAGTCTAGGGGCAAATAGGGCATTTTCAATTTGGCAGACTATTGCCCTACAACATGGTAGATGGAGTATAATGAGGGCGAGTGTGTGGTTATTCACTTTAGTTATTCAAGCAAAGCAGAAAATTTTTAAAAGGCACGAAATTTGTAAGTATAGGTCTTCAGACAGATGTAGGTTCACTCGTACAAGAAATAGAAAATGTTAGCATGCAGGCAATTAGGCAAATTCTAACCAGACTAGACAAAGTAAACACAGGAAGGATGTGTAATGATACAGGGTAGACCATTCGGACTGGGCTGAGGAGAAATATCTTCACCCAGCGAGTGGGGGAGCCTGTGGAATTCTCTACCATAGAAAGTGGCTGGTAAGTGTTGTCAAGAAGGAGTTCTTGAAATAGTTTAGATTAGATTAGATTGGATTAGATTACTTACAGTGTGGAAACAGTTCTTAGAGATATGTAATTATAGAGTCATAGAATCATACAGCATGGAAACAGGCCCTTCGGTCCAACCAGTCCATGCCGACCATAATCCCAAACTGAACTAGTCCCATTTGCCTGCTCCTGGCCCTTATTCATCTAATCCTTTCCTATTCATGTACTATCCAAATGTCTTTTAAATGTTGTAATTGTACCCATGTCCTCTAGAAGTTCATTTCACATGCGAACTACCCTCTGTGTAAAACTTTGACCCATGTCTTTTTTAAATCTCTCTCCTCTCACCTTAAAAATGTGCTCCCGAGTCTTGAAATGCCCCATTCTAGGGAAAAGACAACTATCATTAACCCGATCTATACCCTCATGATTTTATAAACTTCTATCGGGTCACCGCTCAATCTCCTCAGGCTAAAGGTATCAAAGGATATGGGGGAGAAAGTGGGGACAGGAGACTGAGTTGGATGATCAGCCATGATCATATTGAATGGGGTAGCAGGCTCAAAGGGCTGAATGACCTACTCTTGCTCCTATTCTCTATGTTTCTATGCTTCAAATGGCATGTTGGCTTTAATTGTTGGGATTGAAAACAAGAATTGGGGAGTGGTGTGAATGCTTCATTGTGGAGTGTATGCAAGGTTTGGAATAAACAGAGGAGCAAATCACTACAGCTGAAAACTAAAAAAATCAGAAACAAAAGCGGAAGTTGCTAGAAAAGCTCAGCATCTTTGGAGAGAAATCAAAGTTAATGCTTCAGTTAACACAGTTCTGAGGAAGGGTTACTGGACCTGAAATGTTAACCCTGGTTTCTCTCCACAGATGCTGCCAGCCCTGCTGAAGTTACTGCAGATGCTGGAATCTCGACCGAAAGCACCAAGGCAGCATCCACGGAGAGAGAGCGAGCTAACGTTTCTAGTCTAGATGACTCCTCATCAGAGCTTCATCAGAATGGATCGACTTTTGGTCTGTCAGGGAATCGAAGGGGAGGGGAAGATCAGCCAAGAATGGCGGAGCAGGTGCCGTGGACTGAATGGGGTCCTCCAGTTCCTATTCTTTGTGGTTTTCTGACGTGTACAATGTAAATATAGTCTGCAATTGAGATGTCTGCACCTACAGCTTGCTGCACATAGCACTGAAAGACATGGAGAAAGAAAAAAGTCCTTTCGGTGCAGACTTTGTGCATCCACTCGTCCCTCGGCTGCAACAGTACAAAGTACATTTGCACCAAGTGGCAGAAAGCTGACCCTCGCCTCCCTTGTGTTCCATCCTCCACTGCTGAAACGCTCGCCCACAGAGTTCCCCCACGCTGTTGCTAGCGACCTCACTGGCATTACCACCCACGCCAACTTTAATCTCCATGCAACGTTTCCCCCGAAAACAAGGAAGTGCAACAAGTTGGTTCGGCTCCGGGCTCGCAGCTGAGTAAACAAGGGGGGGGGGGGGGGGGGGTGAAAGGTTTGCCGATGAGCCCTCGGAGAGAAAGAAGGGGGGGGGCACGAATCCAGCGGCGACCTTGTCCAGCAGCACTTGGCATGCCGGAGTGACCGAGTGCTGTTCTAATTGGCTGCCTCCAGTTAGATGCGCTCACCGCCCACATCCTGAAACCAGGTACAGGACCGTTCACAGAGAGGGAGAAAACACTGTCCGACTGAGGAGGGGGTGGGAAGGTCCCGTTCAGTCCGACACAGCAAGATTGCTATCAAGGAGCACCGCTTTCACCAGAAAAGTAGAGAGGCGCTGACATATTTGTCCAAACAGGACACTGTGTGTGCGTCAGGATGAGGGAAGTGACCGTCTATCGCTCCGTTTACACCGAGGACCGCTTCGAGCAACACTTCGGCAGGTCCCCTGGCGAAGACCGAGCTTCGGCGGGAAGCTGGAAGCAGCTGGTGGGGAGGAGCTGCGCGTGCTCGGGGAACGCGTGGAGACGCTCGGTGAGGGCGCGCGTGCCTTGCCTCTCGTGGCTGCCCAGGTACAAGTTCAAGCGCTGGCTGACTGGGGACATCATCGCCGGCCTGACAGTGGGCATCATCCACATCCCGCAAGGTAACCTCACGGAAGCTCTCTCCCATTCGCGGGGTGGGCTGGATGCGGTTTTCACAGACCCGACGGGGTCGGCTCTCATCCAGCAGCCGGGCTGGGCACAGGGCTGCGGGTCTGCTCAATGCATTTTCAAATCACTAATAACTCCTCTGGAATTGGAGTGAACCAGCCCCCCGCCCCCGTCCCACACTCTCGGACACTACATTTCAGGACGTGGATCCTTGGGAGAGGGTGCAGAGGGGGTTCACCAGGAGAGAGGTTGAGTAGATTAGGATTATTTTCATTAGAAAGACGGAGGTGGGAAGGGGGCACCTGATTCAGAGCTACAAAGCCATGAGAGGTATACACAGGATGGATAGCAAGAAGCTTTTCCCCAGAGTAACGGACTCAATGACTGGGGGTCATGACTTTGAGATGAGAGCGGAAACATTTAGGGGGGAGATATTCATGGAAAGTTCTTCACACAGAGGATGGCAGGTGCCTGAAACGCGTTGCCAGCAAGAGATGGTAGAGCTGGGCACGATAGTGTCATGTAAGATGTATCGAAACAGTTACTTGAATGGGCAGGAAACACAGGGATACAGATCCTGAGGAAATAGGCAACAGGTTGAGATAGAGAATCTGGATTGGCACAGGCTTGGAGGGCCGAAGGACCTGTTCCTGTGCTGGAATGTTCTTTGTTCTTTGTTGCTCTTCGTTGTTTGAATGAACCTGCCAACTCCCACACTCTCAGACAGTACATTCCAGACCCTAACCCCTCAAATGAACTTGCCTCCCCCAACTCTCTAAGACATTACATTCCAGACCCTAACCCCTCGAGTGAATATCCCTCCCCCCCACACTTTCAGACAGGACATTGCAGACCCTAACCCCTCGAGTGAACCTGGCTCCCCCCACACTCTCAGACAGTACATTCCAGACCCTAACCCCTCGAGTGAACCTCCCTCCCCCCACACTCTCAGACAGTACATTCCAGACCCTAACCCCTCGAGTGAACCTCCCTCCCCCCACACTCTCAGACAGTACATTCCAGACGCTAACCCCTCGAGTGAACCTGCCTCCCCCCACACTCTCAGACAGTACATTCCAGACGCTAACCCCTCGAGTGAACCTGCCTCCCCCCACACTCTCAGACAGTACATTCCAGACCCTAACCCCTCGAGTGAACCTGCCTCCCCCCACACTCTCAGACAGTACATTCCAGACCCTAACCCCTCGAGTGAACCTGCCTCACCCCACACTCTCAGACAGTACATTCCAGACCCTAACCCCTCAAGTGAACTTGCCTCCCACCACTCTCTTAGAGAGTACATTCCAGACCCTAAATCCTCGAGTGAACCTCCCTCCCCCAACTCTCTCAGGCAGTACATTCCAGACCCTAACCCCTCGAGTGAACCTCCCTCCGCCCCACTCTCTCAGGCAGTACATTCCAGACCCTAACCCCTCGAGTGAACCTGCCTCCCCTCACATTCTCAGACAGTACATTCCAGACCCTAACCCCTCGAGTGACCCGTCCTCCCCCCATACTCTCAGACAGTACATTCCAGACCCTAACCCCTCGAGTGAACTTGCCTCCCCCCACACTCTCAGACAGTACATTCCAGACCCTAACCCCTCGAGTGAACCTGCCTCCCCCCACACTCTCAGACAGTACATTCCAGACCCTAAGCCCACGAGTGGATCCGTCTCCCCTCCACACTCTCAGACAGTACATTCCAGACCCTAACCCCTCGAGTGAACCTCCCTCCCCCCACACTCTCAGACAGCGCATCCCAGACCCTAACCCCTCGAGTGAACCCGCCTCTCCCCACACCCTCAGACAGTACATTCCAGACCCTAACCCCTCGAGTGAACCCGCCTCTCCCCACACCCTCAGACAGTACATTCCAGTCCCTAACCCCTCGAGTGAACCTCCCTCCCCCCCACACGCTCAGACAGTACATCCCAGACCCTAACCCTTCGAGTGAACCCGCCTCTCCCCACACTCTCAGACAGTACATTCCAGACCCTAACCCCTCGAGTGACCCATTCTCCGCCAACTCTCTCAGACAGTACATCCCAGACCCTAAGCCCTCGAATGAAACTGCCTCCCCCCACACTCTGAGACAGTACATTCCAGACGCTAACTCCTTGAGTGACTCTGCCTCCCCCCACAATCTCAGACAGTACATTCCAGACCCTAACCCCTCGAGTGAAACTGCCTCCCCCCAGCACTCTCTGACAGTACATTCCAGACCCTAACCCCTCGAGTGAAACTGCCTCCCCCCACACTCTCAGGCAGTACATTCCAGACCCTAACCCCTCGGGTGAACCTGCCTCCCCCCCATACTCTCAGACAGTACTTTCCAGACCCTAACCCCTCGAGTGAACCTGCCTCCCCCCCACACTCTCAGACAGTACATTCCAGACCCTAACCCCTCGGGTGAACCTGCCTCCCCCCCATACTCTCAGGCAGTACATTCCAGACCCTAACCCCTCAAGTGAACCTACCTACCCCCACATTCTCAGACAGTACATTCCAGACACTAACCCCTCGAGTCACCCATCCTCCCCCCATACTCTCAGACAGTATATTCCAGAACCTAACCCCTCGAGTGAACCTGCCTCCCCCCACTCTCTCAGACATTACATTCCAGACGCTAAACCCTCGAGTGAATCTCCCTCCCTGCCACACTCTCAGACAGTACATTCCAGACCCTAACCCCTTGAATGAACTGCCTCCCCCCACAATCTCAGACAGGACATTCCAGACTCTAACCCCTCGAGTGAACCAGCCTCCCCCCACTCTCTCAGAGAGTACATTCCAGACCCTAAATCCTCGAGTGACCCTGCCTCTCCCCACACCCTCAGACAGTACATTCCAGACCCTAAGCCCTCGAGTGACTCTGCCTCCCCCCACACTATAAGGCAATACATTCCAGACCCTAACCCCTCGAGTGAACCTGCCTCCCCCCACACTCTCAGACAGTACATTGCAGACCCTAACCCCTCGAGTGACTCTGCCTCCCCCCACACTCTAAGGCAGTACATTCCAGACCCTAACCCCTCGAGTGACCCATCCTCCGCCAACTCTCTCAGACAGTACATTCCAGACCCTAAGCCCTCGAATGAAACTGCCTCCCCCCACACTCTCAGACAGTACATTCCAGACCCTAACCCCTTGAGTGACTCTGCCTCCCCCCACACTCTCAGACAGTACATTCCAGACGCTAACCCCTTGAGTGACTCTGCCTCCCCCCACACTCTAAGGCAGTACATTCCAGATCCTAACCCCTCGAGTGAACCTGCCTCCCCCCCACATTCTCAGACTGTACATTCCAGACCCTAACCCCTCGAGTGACTCTGCCTCCCCCCATACTGTAAGGCAGTACTTCCAGACCCTAACCCCTCGAGTGACTCTGCCTCCCCCCACACTCTCAGACAGTACATTCCAGACCCTAACCCCTCGAGTGACCCGTCCTCCCCCCATACTCTCAGACAGTATATTCCAGACCCTAACCCCTCGAGTGAACCTGCCTCCCCCCACTCGCTCAGACATTACATTCCAGACCCTAACCCCTCGAGTGAACCTGCCTCCCCCCACTCGCTCAGACATCACATTCCAGACGCTAAACCCTCGAGTGAATCTCCCTCCCTGCCACACTCTCAGACAGTACCTTCCAGACCCTAACCCCTTGAATGAACTGCCTCCCCCCACAATCTCAGTCAGGACATTTCAGACTCTAACCCCTCGAGTGAACCTGCCTCCCCCCACTCTCTCAGAGAGTACATTCCAGACCCTAAATCCTCGAGTGACCCTGCCTCTCCCCACACTGTAAGGCAATACATTCCAGACCCTAACCCCTCGAGCGAACCTGCCTCCCCCCACACCCTCAGACAGTACATTCCAGACCCTAAGCCCTCGAGTGACTCTGCCTCCCCCCACACTGTAAGGCAATACATTCCAGACCCTAACCCCTCGAGCGAACCTGCCTCCCCCCACACTCTCAGACAGTACATTCCAGACCCTAACCCCTCGAGTGAACCTGCCTCCTCCCTCCACATTCTCAGACAGTACATTCCAAACCCTAACCCCTCGAGTGACCCGTCCTCCCCCCATACTCTCAGACAGTACATTCCAGACTCTAACCCCTCGAGTGAACCTGCCTCTCCCCACTCCCTCAGACAGTACATTCCAGTCCCGAAGCCCACAAGTGACCCATCCTCCGCCAACTCTCTCAGACAGTACATTCCAGACCCTAAGCCCTTGAATGAAACTGCCTCCCCCCACACTCTGAGACAGGACATTCCAGACCCTAACCCCTCGAGTGGATCTGTCTCCCCCCACACTCTCAGAAAGTACATTCCAGACCCTAACCCCTCGAGTGAACCTGCCTCCCCCCAACACTCTCAGACAGCGCATCCCAGACCCTAACCCTCGAGTGAACCCGCCTCTCCCCACACCCTCAGACAGTACATTCCAGACCCTAACCCCTCGAGTGACCCGTCCTCCCCCCATACTCTCAGACAGTACATTCCAGACCCTAACCCCTCGAGTGAACCTGCCTCTCCCCACTCCTTCAGACAGTACATTCCAGACCCGAAGCCCACAAGTGACCCATCCTCCGCCAACTCTCTCAGTCAGTACATTCCAGACCCTAAGCCCTCGAATGAAACTGCCTCTCCCAACCCTCTCAGATAGTACATTCCAGACCCTAACCCCTTTATTGAACCTCCCTCCCTCCACACTCTCAGACAGTACATTCCAGAACCGAACCCCTCGAGTGACCCATCCTCCCCACCCATACTCTCAGACAGTACATTCCAGACCCTAACCCCTCGAGTGAACCTGGCTCCCCCCCACACTCTCAGACAGTACATTCCAGACCCAAACCCCTCGAGTGAACCTGGCTTCCTCCACACTCTCAGACAGTACATTCCAGACCCTAACCCCTCGAGTGAACCCACCTCACCCCCACATTCTTAGACAGTACATTCCAGACCCAAAACCCTCGGGTGAACCTGCCTCCCCCCAGCACTCTCAGACAGTACATCCCAGACCCAAACCCCTCGAGTGAACCTGCCTCTCCCCACATTCTCAGACAGTACATTCCAGACCCTAACCCCTCGAGTCACCCGTCCTCCCCCGATACTCTCAGACAGTGCATTGCAGACCCTAACCCCTCGAGTGAACCTGCCTCCCTCCACTCTCTCAGACATTACATTCCAGATGCTAAACCCACGAGTGAATCTCCCTCCCTGCCACACTCTCAGACAGTACATTCCAGACCCTAACCCCTTGCATGAACTGCCTCCCCCGACAATCTCAGACAGGACATTCCAGACTCTAACCCCTCGAATGAACCTGCCTCCCCCCACTCTCTCAGAGAGTACATTCCAGACCCTAAATCCTCGAGTGACCCTGCCACTCCCCACACCCTCAGACAATACATTCCAGATCCTAACCCCTCGAGTGAACCTGCCTCTCCCCACACCCTCAGACAGTGCATCCCAGATCCTAACCCCTCGAGTGAACCCTCCTCACCCCCACACTCTCAGACAGTACATTCCAGACCCTAACCCCGCGAGTGAATATGCCTCCCATGACACTCTCAGACTGTACATCCCAGACCCTAACCCATCGGGTGACCCTGCCTCACCACACACTCAGGCAGTACAGTCCAGACCCTAACCCCTCGAGTGAACTTGCCTCCCCCCCACAATCTCAAACAGTACATTCCAGACCCTAACCCCTCGAGTCAACCTCCCTCCCCCCCACAATCTCAGACAGTACATCCCAGACCCTAACCCATCGGGTGACCCTGCCTCCCCACACACTCAGGCAGTACATTCCAGACCCGAACCCCGCGAGTGAACTTGCCTTCCCCCACGCTCTAAGGCAGTACAATCCAGACCCTAACCCCTCGAATGAACCTGCCACCCCCAACACTCTCAGATAGTACATTCCAGACCCTAACCCCTTGAGTGACCCATCCTCCCCCCACACTCTCAGACAGTGCATCCCAGACCCTAACCCCTCGAGTGAACCTCCCTCCCCCCACACTCTCAGACAGTGCATCCCAGACCCTAACCCCTCGAGTGAACCTCCCTCCCCCCACACTCTCAGACAGTACATTCCATACCCTAACCCCTCGAGTGAACCTGCCTCCTCCCTCCACATTCTCAGACAGTACATTCCAAATCCTAACCCCTCGAGTGACCCGTCCTCCCCCCATACTCTCAGACAGTACATTCCAAACCCAAACCCCTCGAGTGAACCTGGCTTCCTCCACACTCTCAGACAGTACATTCCAGACCCTAACCCCTCGAGTGAACCTGCCTCTCCCCACTCCTTCAGACAGTACATTCCAGACCCGAAGCCCACAAGTGACCCATCCTCCGCCAACTCTCTCAGACAGTACATTCCAGACCCTAAGCCCTTGAATGAAACTGCCTCCCCCCACACTCTGAGACAGGTCATTCCAGACCCTAACCTCTCGAGTGGATCTGTCTCCCCCCACACTCTCAGAAAGTACATTCCAGACCCTAAGCCCTCGAGTGAACCCGCCTCTCCCCACACCCTCAGACAGTACATTCCAGACCCTAACCCCTCGAGTGAACCTGCCTCCTCCCTCCACATTCTCAGACAGTACATTCCAGACCCTAACCCCTCGAGTGACCCGTCCTCCCCCCATACTCTCAGACAGTACATTCCAGACCCTAACCCCTCGAGTGAACCTGCCTCTCCCCACTCCTTCAGACAGTACATTCCAGACCCGAAGCCCACAAGTGACCCATCCTCCGCCAACTCTCTCAGTCAGTACATTCCACACCCTAAGCCCTCGAATGAAACTGCCTCTCCCATCCCTCTCAGATAGTACATTCCAGACCCTAACCCCTTTATTGAACCTCCCTCCCTCCACACTCTCAGACAGTACATTCCAGAACCGAACCCCTCGAGTGAACCTGCCTACCCCCCACACTCTCAGACTGTACATCCCAGACCCTAACCCCTCGAGTGAACCTGCCTCCCCCCACACTCTCAGACTGTACATCCCAGACCCTAACCCCTCGAGTGAACCTGCCTACCCCCCACACTCTCTGACAGTACATTCCAGACCCTAACCCCTCGAGTGAACCTGCCTCCCCCCACACTCTCAGACTGTACATCCCAGACCCTAACCCCTCGAGTGAACCTGCCTCCCCCCACACTCTCAGACAATACATTCCAGACCCAAACCCCTCGGGTGAACCTGCCTCCTCCACTCTCTCAGACATTACCTTCCAGACGCTAAACCCTCGAGTGAATCTCCCTCCCCGCCACACTCTCAGACAGTACATTCCAGACCCTAACCCCTTGAATGAACAGCCTCCACCCACAATCTCAGACAGTACATCCCAGACCCTAACCCCTCGAGTGACTCTGCCTCCCCCCACACTCTCAGACTGTACATCCCAGACCCTAACCCCTCGAGTGAACCTCCCCCTCCCCCACACTGTCAGACAGTACATTCCAGACCCTAACCCCTCGAGTGACTCTACCTCCCCCCACACTCTCAGACAGTACATTCCGGACCCTCACCCCTCGAGTGACTCTGCCTCCCCCCATACTCTAAGGCAGTACAGTCCAGACCCTAACCCCTCGAGTGACTCTGCCTCCCCCCCACAATCTCAGACAGTACATTCCAGACCCTAACCCCTCGAGTGAACCTCCCTCCCCACCACAATCTCAGACAGTACATTCCAGACCCTCACCCCTCGAGTGAACCCGCCTCACCCCTACATTCTCAGACAGTACATTCCAGACCCTAACCCCTCGAGTGAACCTGCCTCCCCCCCACACTCTCAGGCAGAACATTCCAGACCCTGACCCCTCAAGTGAACCTGCCTCACCCCCACATTCTCAGACAGTACATTCCAGACCCTAACCTCTCGAGTGACCCATCCTCCCCCCACAATCTCAGACAGTACATTCCAGACCCTAACCCCTCGAGTGAACCTGCCTCCCCCCACACTCTCAGACAGTACATTCCAGGCCCTAACCTCTCGAGTGAACCTGCCACTCCCCCACACTCTCAGACAGTACATTCCAGACCCTAATCCCTTGAATGAACAGCCTCCACCCACAATCTCAGACAGGACATTCCAGACCCTAACCCCTTGAGTGAACCAGCCTCCCCCCACTCTCTCAGAGAGTACATTCCAGACCCTCAATCCTCGAGTGACCCTGCCTCTCCCCACACCCTCAGACAGTACATTCCACACCCTAAGCCCTCGAGTGACTCTGCCTCCCCCCACACTCTCAGACAGTACATTCCAGACCCTAACCCCTCGAGTGACTCTGCCTCCCCCCACACTCTCAGACAGTACATTCCAGACCCTAACCCCTCGAGTGAACCTGCCTCCCCCCACACTCTCAGACAGTACATTCCAGACCCTAAACCCTCGAGTGAACCTGCCTACCCCCACACTCTCAGACAGTACATTCCAGACCCTAACCCCTCGAGTGAACCTGCCTCCCCCCACACTCTCAGACAGTACATTCCAGGCCCTAACCCCTCGAGTGAACCTGCCTCCCCCCACCCTCTCAGACAGTACATTCCAGACCCGAACCCCTCGAGTGAACCTGCCTCTCCCCACACTCTAAGGCAGTACATTCCAGACCCTAACCCTTCAAGTGAACCTGCCTACCCCCACATTCTCAGATAGCACATTCCAGACCCTAACCCCTCGAGTGACCCGTCCTCTCCCCATACTCTCAGACAGTACATTCCAGACCCTAACCCCTTGAATGAACTGCCTCCCCCCCACGCTCTCAGAGAGTACATTCCAGACCCTAAATCCTCGAGTGACCCATCCTCCCCCCACAATCTCAGACAGTACATCCCAGACCCTAACCCATCGAGTGAACCCGCCTCACCCCCACACTCTCAGACAGTACATTCCAGACCCTAACCCCTCGAGTGAACCCACCTCACCCCCACATTCTTAGATAGTACATTCCAGACCCTAAACCCTCGGGTGAACCTGCCTCCCCCCAGCACTCTCTGACAGTACATCCCAGACCCAAACCCCTCGAGTGAACCTGCCTCTCCCCACATTCTCAGACAGTACATTCCAGACCCTAACCCCTCGAGTCACCCGTCCTCCCACTATACTCTCAGACAGTGCATTGCAGACCCTAACCCCTCGAGTGAACCTGCCTCCCTCCACTCTCTCAGACATTACATTCCAGACGCTAAACCCTCGAGTGAATCTCCCTCCCTGCCACACTCTCAGACAGTACATTCCAGACTCTAACCCCTCGAATGAACCTGCCTCCCCCCACTCTCTCAGAGAGTACATTCCAGACCCTAAATCCTCGAGTGACCCTGCCTCTCCCCACACCCTCAGACAATACATTCCAGATCCTAACCCCTCGAGT
Organism: Chiloscyllium plagiosum; assembly: GCF_037043375.1. Lineage (NCBI taxonomy): Eukaryota > Metazoa > Chordata > Chondrichthyes > Orectolobiformes > Hemiscylliidae > Chiloscyllium > Chiloscyllium plagiosum. Next base: position 8,620,709 of record NW_028270191.1, read on the forward strand.
GAACCTGCCTCTCCCCACACCCTCAGACAGGTCATTCCAGATCCTAACCCCTCGAGTGAACCAGCCTCCCCCCACACTCTCAGACAGTGCATCCCAGATCCTAACCCCTTGAGTTAACCTCCCCCTCCCCCACACTCTCAGACAGTACATTCCAGACCCTAACCCCTCGAGTGAACCTCCCTCCCCCCCACAATCTCAGACAGTACATTCCAGACCCTCACCCTTCGAGTGAACCCGCCTCACCCCCACATTCTCAGACAGTATATTCCAGACCCTAACCCCTCGAGTGAACCTGCCTCCCCCCCAACACTCTCAGGCAGAACATTCCAGACCCTTACCCCTCAAGTGACCCATCCTCCCCCCATACTCTCAGACAGTACATTCCAGACCCTAACCTCTCGAGTGACCCATCCTCCCCCCATACTCTCAGACAGTACATTCCAGACCCAAACCCCTCGAGTGACCCATCCTCCCCACCACACTCTCAGACAGTACATTCCAGACCCTAACCTCTCGAGTGACCCATCCTCCCCCCCACACTCTCAGACAGTACATTCCAGACCCAAACCCCTCGGGTGAACCTGCCTCCTCCACTCTCTCAGACATTACCTTCCAGACGCTAAACCCTCGAGTGAATCTCCCTCCCCGCCACACTCTCAGACAGTACATTCCAGACCCTAACCCCTTGAATGAACAGCCTCCACCCACAATCTCAGACAGTACATCCCAGACCCTAACCCCTCGAGTGACTCTGCCTCCCCCCACACTCTCAGACTGTACATCCCAGACCCTAACCCCTCGAGTGAACCTCCCCCTCCCCCACACTGTCAGACAGTACATTCCAGACCCTAACCCCTCGAGTGACTCTACCTCCCCCCACACTCTCAGACAGTACATTCCAGACCCTAACCCCTCGAGTGAACTTGCCTCCCCCCACACTCTCAGACAGTACATTCCAGACCCTAAACCCTCGAGTGAACCTGCCTCCCCCCACACTCTCAGACAGTACATTCCAGACCCTAAATCCTCGAGTGAACCTGCCTATCCCCACATTCTCAGATAGCACATTCCAGACCCTAACCCCTCGAGTGACCCGTCCTCTCCCCATACTCTCAGACAGTACATTCCAGACCCTAACCCCTTGAATGAACTGCCTCCCCCCCACGCTCTCAGAGAGTACATTCCAGACCCTAAATCCTCGAGTGACCCATCCTCCCCCCACAATCTCAGACAGTACATCCCAGACCCTAACCCATCGAGTGAACCCGCCTCACCCCCACACTCTCAGACAGTACATTCCAGACCCTAACCCCTCGAGTGAACCCACCTCACCCCCACATTCTTAGATAGTACATTCCAGACCCTAAACCCTCGGGTGAACCTGCCTCCCCCCAGCACTCTCTGACAGTACATCCCAGACCCAAACCCCTCGAGTGAACCTGCCTCTCCCCACATTCTCAGACAGTACATTCCAGACCCTAACCCCTCGAGTCACCCGTCCTCCCACTATACTCTCAGACAGTGCATTGCAGACCCTAACCCCTCGAGTGAACCTGCCTCCCTCCACTCTCTCAGACATTACATTCCAGACGCTAAACCCTCGAGTGAATCTCCCTCCCTGCCACACTCTCAGACAGTACATTTCAGACTCTAACCCCTCGAGTGAACCTGCCTCCCCCCACTCTCTCAGAGAGTACATTCCAGACCCTAAATCCTCGAGTGACCCTGCCTCTCCCCACACCCTCAGACAATACATTCCAGATCCTAACCCCTCGAGTGAACCTGCCTCTCCCCACACCCTCAGACAGGTCATTCCAGATCCTAACCCCTCGAGTGAACCAGCCTCCCCCCACACTCTCAGACAGTGCATCCCAGATCCTAACCCCTTGAGTTAACCTCCCCCTCCCCCACACTCTCAGACAGTACATTCCAGACCCTAACCCCTCGAGTGAACCTCCCTCCCCCCCACAATCTCAGACAGTACATTCCAGACCCTCACCCTTCGAGTGAACCCGCCTCACCCCCACATTCTCAGACAGTATATTCCAGACCCTAACCCCTCGAGTGAACCTGCCTCCCCCCCCACACTCTCAGGCAGAACATTCCAGACCCTTACCCCTCAAGTGACCCATCCTCCCCCCATACTCTCAGACAGTACATTCCAGACCCTAACCTCTCGAGTGACCCATCCTCCCCCCATACTCTCAGGCAGTACATTCCAGACCCAAACCCCTCGAGTGACCCATCCTCCCCCCCACACTCTCAGACAGTACATTCCAGACCCTAACCTCTCGAGTGACCCATCCTCCCCCCCACACTCTCAGACAGTACATTCCAGACCCAAACCCCTCGGGTGAACCTGCCTCCTCCACTCTCTCAGACATTACCTTCCAGACGCTAAACCCTCGAGTGAATCTCCCTCCCCGCCACACTCTCAGACAGTACATTCCAGACCCTAACCCCTTGAATGAACAGCCTCCACCCACAATCTCAGACAGTACATCCCAGACCCTAACCCCTCGAGTGACTCTGCCTCCCCCCACACTCTCAGACTGTACATCCCAGACCCTAACCCCTCGAGTGAACCTCCCCCTCCCCCACACTGTCAGACAGTACATTCCAGACCCTAACCCCTCGAGTGACTCTGCCTCCCCCCACACTCTCAGACAGTACATTCCAGACCCTAACCCCTCGAGTGAACCTGCCTCCCCCCACACTCTCAGACAGTACATTCCAGACCCTAAACCCTCGAGTGAACCTGCCTCCCCCCACACTCTCAGACAGTACATTCCAGACCCTAAACCCTCGAGTGAACCTGCCTACCCCCACATTCTCAGATAGCACATTCCAGACCCTAACCCCTCGAGTGACCCGTCCTCTCCCCATACTCTCAGACAGTACATTCCAGACCCTAACCCCTTGAATGAACTGCCTCCCCCCCACGCTCTCAGAGAGTACATTCCAGACCCTAAATCCTCGAGTGACCCATCCTCCCCCCACAATCTCAGACAGTACATCCCAGACCCTAACCCATCGAGTGAACCCGCCTCACCCCCACACTCTAGACAGTACATTCCAGACCCTAACCCCTCGAGTGAACCCACCTCACCCCCACATTCTTAGATAGTACATTCCAGACCCTAAACCCTCGGGTGAACCTGCCTCCCCCCAGCACTCTCTGACAGTACATCCCAGACCCAAACCCCTCGAGTGAACCTGCCTCTCCCCACATTCTCAGACAGTACATTCCAGACCCTAACCCCTCGAGTCACCCGTCCTCCCACTATACTCTCAGACAGTGCATTGCAGACCCTAACCCCTCGAGTGAACCTGCCTCCCTCCACTCTCTCAGACATTACATTCCAGACGCTAAACCCTCGAGTGAATCTCCCTCCCTGCCACACTCTCAGACAGTACATTCCAGACTCTAACCCCTCGAATGAACCTGCCTCCCCCCACTCTCTCAGAGAGTACATTCCAGACCCTAAATCCTCGAGTGACCCTGCCTCTCCCCACACCCTCAGACAGTACATTCCAGATCCTAACCCCTCGAGTGAACCTGCCTCTCCCCACACCCTCAGACAGGTCATTCCAGATCCTAACCCCTCGAGTGAACCAGCCTCCCCCCACACTCTCAGACAGTGCATCCCAGATCCTAACCCCTTGAGTTAACCTCCCCCTCCCCCACACTCTCAGACAGTACATTCCAGACCCTAACCCCTCGAGTGAACCTCCCTCCCCCCCACAATCTCAGACAGTACATTCCAGACCCTCACCCTTCGAGTGAACCCGCCTCACCTCCACATTCTCAGACAGTATATTCCAGACCCTAACCCCTCGAGTGAACCTGCCTCCCCCCCCCACACTCTCAGGCAGAACATTCCAGACCCTTACCCCTCAAGTGACCCATCCTCCCCCCATACTCTCAGACAGTACATTCCAGACCCTAACCTCTCGAGTGACCCATCCTCCCCCCATACTCTCAGACAGTACATTCCAGACCCAAACCCCTCGAGTGACCCATCCTCCCCACCACACTCTCAGACAGTACATTCCAGACCCTAACCTCTCGAGTGACCCATCCTCCCCCCCACACTCTCAGACAGTACATTCCAGACCCAAACCCCTCGGGTGAACCTGCCTCCTCCACTCTCTCAGACATTACCTTCCAGACGCTAAACCCTCGAGTGAATCTCCCTCCCCCCACACTCTCAGACAGTACATTCCAGACCCTAACCCCTTGAATGAACAGCCTCCACCCACACTCTCAGACAGTACATTCCAGACCCTAACCCCTTGAATGAACAGCCTCCACCCACAATCTCAGACAGGACATTCCAGACCCTAACCCCTTGAGTGAACCTGCCTCCCCCGACTCTCTCAGACAGTACATTGCAGACCCTAACCCCTCGAGTGAACCTGCCTCTCCCCACACCCTCAGACAGTACATTCCAGACCCTAACCCCTCGAGTGAACCCACCTCACCCCCACACTCTCAGACAGTACATTGCAGACCCTAACCCCTCGAGTGAACCTGCCTCCCCCCACAATCTCAGACAGTACATTACAGGCCCTAATCCCTCGAGTGAACCCGCCTCACCCCCACACTCTCAGACAGTACATTCCAGACTCTAACCCCTCAAGTAACCCCTCCTCCCCCCCCATACTTTCAGACAGTGCATTACAGACCCTAACCCCTCGAGTGAACCTACCTCCCACAACACTCTCAGACAGTACATTCCAGACCCTAACCCCGCGAGTGAACCTGCCTCCCCCCACACTCTCAGACAGTACATCCCAGACCCTAACCCCGCGAGTGAACCTGCCTCCCCCCACACTCTCAGACAGTACATCCCAGACCCTAACCCCTTGAGTGAACCTGCCTCCCCCCACACTCTCAGACAGTACTTTGCAGACCCTAACCCCTTGAGTGATCCTGCCTCTCCCCACATTCTCAGACAGTACATCCCAGACCCTAACCCCTCGAGTGAACCTGCCTCTCCCCACACTCTCAGACAGTACATCCCAGACCCTAACCCCTCGAGTGAACCCACCTCAGCCCCACACTCTCAGACAGTGCATCCCAGACCCTAAGCCCTCGAGTGAACCTGCCTCTCCCCACACTCTCAGACAGTACATCCCAGACCCTAACCCCTCGAGTGAACCTGCCTCCCTCCACACTCTCAGACACTACATCCCAGACCCTAACCCCTCCAGTGAACCCACCTCAGCCCCACACTCTCAGACAGTGCATCCCAGACCCTAACCCCTCGAGTGAACCTGCCTCTCCCCACACTCTCAGACAGTACATTCCAGACCCTAACCCCTCGGGTGAACCTGCCTCCCTCCACACTCTCAGACAGTACATCCCAGACCCTAACCCCTCGAGTGAACCTGCCTCCCCCCACACTCTCAGACAGTACATTCCAGACCCTAACCCCTCGAGTGAACCTGCCTCCCCCCACACTCTCAGACAGTGCATTCCAGACCCTAACCCCTCGAGTGAACCTGCCTCCCCCCACACTCTCAGACAGTACATTCCAGATCCTAACCCCTCGAGTGAACCTGCCTCTCCCCACACTCTCAGACAGTGCATTCCAGATCCTAACCCCTCGAGTGAACCTGCCTCCCCCCACACTCTCAGACAGTACATTCCAGACCCTAACCCCTTGAATGAACAGCCTCCACCCACAATCTCAGACAGTACATTCCAGACCCTAACCCCTTGAGTGAACCTGCCTCCCCCCACTCTCTCAGACAGTACATTGCAGACCCTAACCCCTCGAGTGAACCTGCCTCTCCCCACACTCTCAGACAGTGCATCCCAGACCCTAACCACTCGAGTGAACCCACCTCACCCCCACACTCTCAGACAGTACATTGCAGACCCTAACCCCTCGAGTGAACCTGCCTCCCCCCACAATCTCAGACAGTACATTACAGACCCTAATCCCTCGAGTGAACCCGCCTCACCCCCACACTCTCAGACAGTACATTCCAGACTCTAACCCCTCAAGTAACCCCTCCTCCCCCCCCATACTCTCAGACAGTGCATTACAGACCCTAACCCCTCGAGTGAACCTGCCTCCCACAACACTCTCAGACAGTACATCCCAGACCCTAACCCCGCGAGTGAACCTGCCTCTCCCCACATTCTCAGACAGTACATCCCAGACCCTAACCCCTCGAGTGAACCTGCCTCTCCCCACACTCTCAGACAGTACATCCCAGACCCTAACCCCTCGAGTGAACCCACCTCACCCCCACACTCTTAGACAGTGCATCCCAGACCCTAACCCCTCGAGTGAACCTGCCTCTCCCCACACTCTCAGACAGTACATCCCAGACCCTAACCCCTCGATTGAACCTGCCTCTCCCCACACTCTCAGACAGTACATCCCAGACCCTAACCCCTCGAGTGAACCTGCCTCCCTCCACACTCTCAGACAGTACATCCCAGACCCTAACCCCTCGAGTGAACCCACCTCAGCCCCACACTCTCAGACAGTGCATCCCAGACCCTAACCCCTCGAGTGAACCTGCCTCTCCCCACACTCTCAGACAGTACATCCCAGACCCTAACCCCTCGGGTGAACCTGCCTCCCTCCACACTCTCAGACAGTACATCCCAGACCCTAACCCCTCGAGTGAACCTGCCTCCCTCCACACTCTCAGACAGTGCATTCCAGACCCTAAACCCTCGAGTGAACCTGCCTCCCCCCACACTCTCAGACAGTGCATTCCAGACCCTAACCCCTCGAGTGAACCTGCCTCCCCCCACACTCTCAGACAGTACATTCCAGACCCTAACCCCTCGAGTGAACCTGCCTCCCCCCACACTCTCAGACAGTGCATTCCAGATCCTAACCCCTCGAGTGAACCTGCCTCTCCCCACACTCTCAGACAGTACATTCCAGACCCTAACTGCATTGTAGTTTCTCCTTTTTCCACCATCTTTAATTCTGTGCCTTCTCGTTGTTGATGGTTTTCTTATCGGGAATGGTTGCTTGTTACATTCTCGATCCTGGCATGTTAGGTTTTTGATTCTCAGTTGGTAACAATTTGTCACAGTTGATGCAAGTATGGATGAAAACATTATTGTTTGAGAAATGAAATGGCAGCCAACACATGCAGAGGAATGACTCGGAGTTGTCAATGGACGAGCCGTCTTTGCATGTTCATAATAGACACTTGTGACCTGCTCTGACTGACACTACACGTAGCTCCATGCCTCTTTTCTAACACCCAAGACATTGTGGAAAGCATATCTGACTCCACTATTGTCACTCATCAGTATTAGGGGAGAAGGTGAGGACTGCAGATGCTGGAGATCAGAGCTGAAAATGTGTTGCTGGAAAAGCGCAGCAGGTCAGGCAGCATCCAAGGAGCAGGAGAATCGACGTTTCAGGCATAAGCCCTTCTTCAGATTCCTGAAGAAGGGCTTATGCCCGAAACGTCGATTCTCCTGTTCCTTGGATGCTGCCTGACCTGCTGCGCTTTTCCAGCAACACATTTTCAGCACTCATCAGTATTAGGTTATCGAGCTAACTTCCACTCTCAATTTGCCATCTGAAACCTCCTGCATCACTGCTCTTTTTTTTCGTGAATACACCGAATGTCGACCTTCCCATGACAGAATCAGTCTTGAAGATTACCTGTGGCAGCAAAATCAGATCTCTTCAGTCTGCCTGTCAGGAGTTAACAAACATGGTGAGGTTTCATGTCTAACTCTTGCATACTCGTTCAACACCAACTCTAAATGCAGGAGAGACTCAACAGGTCTGGCAGCATCCGTGCAGAGAGGAACAGAGAAACGTTTCGAGTGTCCCTTCTTCAGAAAAGAGCTCCAAAATTCAAACTCTGTTTTTCTTTCCAGAGATGCTGCCAGATCTGCTGAGTTTCTCCAGCAATTTCTGCGTTTGTTTCAGATTTCCCGCATCCGCAGTTCTTTGTTTTATTCCAGTGGGCTATTTAATAGGTTCTGAAAACATTTCCTGTTGTCAGCCTCATGCTGGAACAATAATTTGCTGGTGACACTGGCAAGGCCACATTTACTGCCCATTTCAAGTTGCCCTGACAAGGTGGCACTGGACTGTTTCCTTCAATCGTTGCAAACTTTCTGTGTGTGGTGCCCCCCCCCCCCCCACCCTGTGATATTGTTGCGTCAGGAATTCCAGGATATAGACTGGCAACAGTGAAAGAATAAAAACAATCTGGAATTAAGAGTCTAATGATGGTCTATCGTTGATTGTTGGGAGAAAAACTGCCATCTGGTTCACAAACAGAATGTTTATCCTTTTCACTTTATTTCTTATTCTCTAACTTGTGCTATGAATTATTGTGAGGTGATTTTTTTTCTTTGTTTCTTATTCTGTATCCACGATTTATACCTAGATACTTTGTACCAAAGATGGCATCATGAGGGGCGACTCTGTAAACTTTACGTTGTACTCCTCTACTTGAAGACACATAACCATAAAATCAAATTCTAATGCCTGTTAGGGAAAGAAACTGCCATCCTTACCTGGTCTGTCCTCCATCTTAACTGCCCTCTGGATAATTAGGGATGGGCAATAAATACTGACCTACCCAGCAATGCCCACATCCCGTCAATGAATTAAAAAAAAATGGCCGGGGTAGTTTGTCTCACTTTCGAACGAACCGGAGGCTAATTTAGGAGCATTGGTCTCTCTCTCCATTGCTGATGCTGGAACGTTCCTGCTGTTGGAGCTTGCAGGGCAGGCAGTGATGCCAAAGTAAGTTGGCACACAATCTCTAGATCAGGCACCGTGCTGAAGGGAGTGGATTCTGTTCAGCAAGTTGATGACTGCTATTTTACAAGGTACAACAGGATTCCTGCAGCTGGATTACAGAGTGTGTTTATTACAGGAAAAGTTCAATTGAAAAATCTTTGCATTAAAATGTAATCAGATGCAATTGTAGAGGTCTAGCTGGTTGCAGCAGAAAGAGGAGATTAATAAAGGGAGAGGATATCCTCACCGCCCTCTCTACATAGCGAATATTCCGCAATCTCCTCAGCCTTGAAGAGTGAAGCAGATTTTCTGACCCTCAAATCGTTAACCTCAGATTTCTTCCTTCATTTGATTTACCAAAAAGCAAGCTAATCACACATCTCTCTGTGGGCAGATTCAAATTCATTGAGAACTGATCTTACATAGAACATAGAACAATACAACGCAGAACAGGCCCTTCGGCCCTCGATGTTGCGCCGACCTGTGAACTAATCTAAGCCCATCCCCCTACACTATCCCATCATCATCCATGTGCTTATCTTGTTTCGGTTCATTCATGTTGAGTAGCATTAGTGCAATCTCAGAATCATTGAAGGAGGCCATTTATCCTATTGTGTTCATGCTAGCTTGCCAATGTAGTGCCAACCTCCTGGGCACTCCCCATAGCCTTACACAATCTTCCTTTTCAAATTAACATCTAATTCCCTCACCATAGCATTGATTCAACCCTGCCTCGAGCTCACTCAGTGGCAGTGTATTCCAGACCCTCACCATGCTCTGTGGGAAATGGTTTTTCCTCATATCCCTTTTGCTTCTTGAATAAATTTTGATAAATTATATCATCCCAATCTTCATCCTTCCTCCAAGTAAGCAGTTTCTCCCTGTCTATTCTCTAGCCCCCAGATCTTGAACACCTTGATCAAATCTCCTCTCAATTTTCTTTTCACTAATGAAAGGAGTCCCAACGTCTCCAATGCATCTTACTAAGTGAACTTCCTCATAGCCCTCTCCTGCACTGCTTTGTAATCCTTCTGACAGTGCCCAGAGCTGGAATAGAGCGGTCCGACCCTTAATGCTGCTGCTCAGCAGCAACAAATCCAGAGTAATGCTCCGTCTACACTGACCCCTCAGCTCCAGCCTTGGAAGGAGTGATGAATGCTCCTTTGGGAAACAAAGAGATGGGTCTATTCACCTGGTCCTCCCATTTCCCGTGCACTCTGATCCATCCATTTTCATGTGACATCTGGCAAGGATCACTCTGAGGCGAAGATGTTTCCTTATTGGAAATACCGCCGACAAGATTATGATCACTGTTGCCTTTATCGACGGTCAGTGATCCATTTCCTGCATCTGACATCTTTGCAGCTCCCTAAGCAGGATCCCTTTACCAGAACAGTAAAGGGAATTTTGTTGCTTTGACCTGAAGTCCCAGAGTTGGAAAAAACCCATTTCTGCAGCAAAGACCCTGTCTATAGCACGGGAGCGACTACACAATGTGTCATTGGCCTCATCTGACCAATACTCCATAGGATATTCTTTCCCCGGTTCCAGGCTAGACTCTAATGTCAGGTCTCAGAGGCGTAGGACGAATGTTCAATTCACTGGGACTCGTCTTCTCCACCAACCCTCCTCCTGGCTAGTTGACGTGCTATAATTGTGCGTTTTGTTTGAAACCTTTTTTTCTCTCACCAGGGATGGCTTTTGCTCTGCTGACGTCTGTGGCCCCAATTTATGGACTCTACACCTCGTTCTTCCCTGTTATGCTGTACATCTTTTTTGGAACTGGACGACATGTGTCCACAGGTATGGTCTTCCTCCCCAGATTACACATAGTGGTCAGGAATGCTGCTATACTCATTTGATCTGATCTGATTTGATTCATTATTGTCACATGTGCCGAGATACAGTGAAAAGTATTGGTTTGTGTGCTATCCAGACTAACCATTCCTTACATCAGTCCATCAGGGTACTAGAACAGAATGCGTAATACAGTGTTACAGCTACAGAGAAGGGGCAGAGAAAGATCAACTCTAATACAGGAGAGGTCCATTTCGCAGCCTGATAACAGCAGGGAAGAAGCTGTTCTTGAATCTAGTTGTACGTGTTTTCAAACCTTTTGTGTCTTCTGCCTGACGGAAGAGGTTGGAAGAGAGTGTACCCGGGGTGGGAGGGGCCTTTGATGATGTTGCTGCCTTCCCGAGGCAGTGGGAAGTGTAGACGGAGTCAGTGAATGGAAGGTTGGGTTGTGTGAGGGACTGGGCTGTGTTCACAGCTCCCTGTAGTTTGTTACAGTCCTGGGCAGAGCAGTTACTGTACCAAGCTGTGATGCATCCAGATAGGATGCTTTCTGTGGTGCATCAATAAAATCCTTTGCTAGAGTGGCCATTATTATAATCCGGGGTACCTCAGAGCTGCACGAGGTGAAATAATTGGGACATAGGGGCTGCAATTAATATGGCGACCAGGGCTTGGTTTGATTGCCTGAGGGAATCAGAGACGAATTTACTAGATGTTTGTCCTTGCTCAGTTGGCCACCTTTTACATCAAAAAACACCCTGTGTTTGTGCCTCTTCCAATAATTTGTGCATTTGCTAGTAAGTGAGTCTATTGTGAATTAACCTCAGAATTAACAAGCACCCAATAGGGATTCCGCAGATAAAATAAACATTTGCTTCATAATTCAAGGTGCCAAATGAGTGAAAACATAAATCAGACCCTTGGCAAAGACGGGATCTGTTCTGCTGACAATCCCGATGCTAAGAGAGGAGACAGTCTCACAATTATATTGGCAATGCAAGGATGAGGTGCATGACCAATCAAACTGATTTGGTTTATGTTGATTGAGGCTAGAATACTGGGGAGGGCTACTCTATTCTCCTGTCACCCTGACCTGAACAAGTCACCCTCAAATCTCATGCCAAAGAAGGCACCTCTGAGGACTCAGCAGGGAGGTGGCAGTGTTGTGCCAAATCCACTAGACTAGTTATCCAGAGACCCAGGGCTTTCAATCCCAGCATGGCAAATCCATTCCTGAAAGTTAATCTCAGTGATCATGATTCCTGTTGTAAATGGTTGGGTCATGCCCTGAAGAGCATTTCTTCCTTTAGGGAAGGAAATCTGCCATCCTTACTCGGTCTGGTGTCTCCAGATCCACCGCCAATGTGGCAGATCCTTAACTGCCCCCTGAAACAGCTCAGCAAGCCACTTGATTATCCCAACCATGGGCACAGCAGGTGCACCTGTAATGGATGGCTTGCAGAAGGAATGGCCTTCTTAAGGGCATCTGGAAATGGGCAATAAATGCTGGCATAACCAGTGATGCCCACATCCCATGAATGAATAAATGAAGAGTCTGCTGCTGAGTTAGACAAGATAGCATGACCCAATCTCTCCCCATCCTTCTCGCATGGGTGAAAGCACTCAGGTGAGGACGTAGGACATAGCTGCCAAACTGGGTCTGCAGAAGATGGTGAGGGAACCAACCTGAGGTTAACCAGAAATTCAACTGGACTTGCTACATACACACAATGGTTACGTGAGCTGGTCAGGAGCTAGGAATAATGTGACGAGTAACTCACTTCCTGACTCCCCAAAGCCTGTCCCACCATCTACAAGGAACAAGTCAGGAGTGTGATGGAATACTCCCCACTTGCCCCTGGATGGGAGCAGCTCCAACAACACTCAAGAAGCTCGACACCATCCAGGAAAAAGCAGCCGCTTGATTGGCACCACATCCACAAACATCCACTCCCTCCCCCCACCGACGCTCATTGGCAGCAGTGTGTACCATCTACAAGATTCACTGCAGAAAGATCCTCAGACAGCACCTTCCAAACACACGACCACTTCCATCTAGAAGGACAAGGGCAGCAGATACATGGGAACACCAGTCCCTGCAAGTTCCCCTCCGAGCCCCTCACCATCCTGACTTGGAAATATATTGCTCTTCCTTTACTATCATTGGGTCAAATTCCTGGAATTCCCTCCCTCAGGGCATTGTGGGTCAAACCACAGCATCTAGGCTGCAGCAGGTGAAGAAGGCAGCTCACCCCCACCTTCTCAAGGGGGCAACTAGGGATGGGCAGTAAATGCTGCCCAACCAGCAATGTCCTGGCCCTATGAATACATTTTTAAAAAATCTTCACCCAGAGATTGGGGAGTCTATGGAATTCTCTGCCATGGAAAGCAGTTGGGCCCAAACCGTTGAATGCTTTCAAGGAGTTTAATACAGTTCTAAATGCATCAAAGCAGGAATGGGCCTGAGTTGGATGACCAGCTATGATCATATTGCATGGCAGAACAGGCTTGTAGGGCCAAGTGGCCTGCTCCGGCTCCTATCTTCTGTTTCTCTGATTGATTGAGCCATTTGGAGAGAAGAAAAGCCGAATTTGATTTGGAGGGCAGAGTGAGTATTGGGTTAGCTCTCTTTGTACTGCACAGAAGCCACCACGCTTGACTGTTAAACATAAGTTCTCTTCTTGCAAGGTACTTTTGCTGGGATTAGCTTGATGACTGGCTCTATTGTCGAACGCTTGGTACCACACCGATGGAACGTCACAAGCCTGGAAGATCCAGAGTTGGAGAAGCAAAGGATATCTGTCGCTTCAGCAGTGGCCTTTCTCTCGGGACTTATGATGGTAATTGCTGCAACCTTTCATTTTCTTTCAGTCTCCCTTCCATCACTGCGTCTGCCATTGTCTCCACAAGGTGCTGAGTGTCATGGGGCTTTCGTTTGCCAGGCTCCAGCAATCCTTCCATGTTCCGTACAGAGTGAGGTCAAACAATGTCAGAATAATGTGGTGGGGAGCCCTGGTGCCTCTGTTTATTTCTGCTTTCACTTTAAAAGGATTGTCTCATTTTCCTAACAATCTCAGTATGATCATTCCCACCAAATTTTTACGCTTGGATTTTATTCTGTGGAAATTTGACAAATTTGAGGAAAGCTGCCCAATGGCCTCTGTGGTCTTACCCAGAATGCATCACACGAGGAAGGGACAATCTAGACCCTGCTAGGATTCCAGGCCTAAAGTTCTCTTGGGATTTTTTTTTTTGATTTTCTTCCGAGCCACATCAGGAGTCTGGAGAAACTCCTGTGAAACTTTACGGACCTCAGTTCAATTCATTTCTCGCGAGGCACAGCAAAAAGTATCTGAGTGATAACATATTATTAAAGTGTGATTTTTTTTCTCTCTCTGCCCTCATGTTCTGCATTTGTTTTGTTGGAAGCGCAGCAAGCAAGCTATCCCCGGTCCTCCGCCAAAGTCAACCTTTGACCATCCAGTCTTCAGAGAGCCTGCCAATGGTATTTCCCCTATCTGAGTGAAGGTCAGCCTAACGTCGTGCTGAGAGTCAGCCTGGCTTCGATTGGGCAACTCAAATCAAGGAGCATGCAGGAGATCAGCATCATCAGCACCCACTATCACTTTGTGATACCCACAATCCAGTAACCTATCGCAGAATGGCTTCTGTGTTGAGAAATCCAGTTGGCTAAATAAAGACGAGACCCCCCTTTAAAATATATAGCAGCCTAATTGAATTGCTACTGGACTAGGAGTTCAGAAACGCCCAGGCTAATACTCAGAACACAGTCGTAATGGTAACCATGGCAACTATAACTGACAGTTATAAAAACCCTTCTGGTTTGCTAATGCCCTTTTAGGGAGGGAATTCTGCTGTCCTTACCTGGTCTGGGCTGACACGTGATTCCAGACCTACAGCCAATGTGACTGACTCTTAACCACCCATTCAGTCCTAGGCTAATGGTCTCAAGTCATGGGTTCAAATCCATTTGGGTCAATTTTAATTCAGCTAATTAATGTGGGGGAAAAAACATTGGTCTCATTAATGGTGACCATGACACCATTGTTGATTGTTATGAAAACCATATCTGGTTCACTCATGTCTTTAGGGAAAGAAATAAGACCATAAGACATAGGAGCAGAAATTAGTCCATTCAGCCCATCAAGTCTGCTCCGCCATTCAATCATGGTTGATAAGTTTCTCAACCCCATTCTCCCGCTTTCTCCCTGTGACCCTTAATCCCCTTGATACTCAAGAACCTATCAATCTCAGTCTCAAATCTACTCAATGACCTGGCCCCACAGCCTTCTGTGGCAATGAACTCCATAGATTCCCCACTCTCTGGTTGAAGAAGTTTCTCCTTATCTCCATCTAAAAGGTCTTCCCTTTACTCTAAGGCTGTGCCCTTGGGTCCTAGCCTCTCCTACCAATGGAAACATCTTCCCAACATCCACTCTGTCCAGGCCATTCAGTATTCTGTAAGTTTCAGTTAGATCCCCCCACCCCCCCATCCTTCTAAACTCCATCGGGTATAGACCCAGCATCCTCAATGTTAAGCTTTTCATTTCTGGGACCATTCTTATGAACTTCCTCTGAACACACTCTAGGGCCAGTACATCCTTCCTGAGATATGGGGGCCCACACCTGCACACAATACTCCAAATGTGGTCTGACCAGAACCTTATAGAGCTTCAGAAGTACATCGCTGCTTTTATATTCCAGACCTCTCAAAATAAATGCCATAATCTGTTGCCCTTACCTAGTTTGGGCCTACGTGTGACTCCAGACTCACAGGTTGACGTGGAAATGGCTCACAAGCCATTCAGATCAAAGGATGGGCAATAAATGTTGGCCTTGCCAGTGATAGAGAAAGGGGAGAAACTTTCTTCCTCAACTGTGCATATATTTAAGCCAGGAGCTTTCATCATGAATCAGTGCATTCACACTCCTGGTCTCAGGTTCACTTTTGTTCAAGCTTTTCCCTTCCTCTTCCAGATCTGTATGTTTGTCCTGCAGCTCGGATTCCTTTCCACCTACTTGTCTGACCCAATCGTGAAGGCATTTACCAGTGGCACTGCATTCCACGTCACCATCTCCCAGCTCAACACCATGCTTGGACTACAGCTTCCGCGCTTTGCTGGACCTTTCACCATCTTTAAGGTTGGCATTTGTGTTTAAAGGACCGGTGTGTCGGGCACTTATCCTCATTCGCTTGGCCAACCTTGTGGTGTGACAATGCTATGGCTTTAAGGGATTATTTTGTCCTGTTTAATTTTAAAAGAGAGGCTTTCAGTCAGAGGTACCGAGCTGACGACTTGGAAAGCCAGTAAAGTCAACAGCTTATGAGGCCCTGGGGTTTTTTTTAAAGTTCAACCAATAGAAGCAGAGTGGCTGGGTGTGGCCAGCTCTCTCAGACCAGGATTTCTGGTTTTCTTTTATGCTCAGCAGAAGCTGATGGGGTTTTGTCAAAGTAGAAGCTAACTTTTCCCTCTCTTGGTTACAGTTAGAAGCCGGGGGTTCTCTCTGCTGTTGGGTTACCTGTGAGGCAATCTATTGTTCTGAATTTGCCCTTTTTGCCAATGGGTGTGTTTGTGAGATACTACTATATCGGAACAGTTAATTATTAATAGTTACTGTATCTATTATTTGGTTAAGTTTTCCAATACAGTTAAGTTATTCAAAGTTCTTCTTTCTTTGGTTGTATTGTACCTATAGTGTTTAAATAAATTGAGTTTATGGAAGATGAAGAGGAAGAATCCCCACAGGCCATTTGGTCTAATAAGTCCACAGCAACCCTCTGAAGTGCATTCCACCTAGACCCACCCCCCTACCCTATAACCCTACATTTTCCCATGGTTAACCCACCTAACCTCCACATCCCTGAACACGATGGGTAATTTAGCATGGCTAATTCATTTAAATTACACATCTTTGGACTGTGGGAGGAAAGCAGAACACCCGGTGGAAACCCACACAGAGAACGTGCAAACTCTACACAGACATCCGCTTGAGGATGGAATCGAACCCAGGTACCTGGTGTTGTGAGGCAGCAGTGCTAACCAGTGAGCCATCCGCTAACGTTGAGTAATTTGACCAATCGAATTGCAACTGGAACACAGTACTTCACATCTACCTTTAAAATAAGAGAAAGGTTAGGGTCTAGGCTACCTTCTTAAATATTTTGAGGGGGCCTGGTCTGTTCCATAACAGGGTTCTTACTTGAAAGAATTATCAGACTTCATTGAGATAAGCTCCCCCGTGCAGGATAGAAAGGACTGTTTTAGGAAACAGCTAACCAGTCTTCAGTCCCAGTCTGTGTAAGAACATTTCAGTACCATCTAGAAAGTGCCTAAAATGGATAATCTCACACTTGCTTGCATTGAACTTCATCAGTGATCACATGGTGTTGGAGATTGGCATGACAATGAAAATCCAGCCCATTTTTATCATTCATTCATGGGATGAAGGCATTGCTGGCTAGGCCAGGATTCATTCCCATCTCTAATTGCCCAGAGGGCAGCTAAGAGTCGACCACATTGCTGTGGGTCTGGAGTCACACGTGGGCCAGACCAGGTAAGGATGGTAAGGACAATATGGGATTTTCCTCCAATTGACAACAGATTCGTGGTCGCCATTACACTCTTAATTCCAGATTTTATTCCGCAGCCCCCTCCCCCATCTGCCATGAACTGGGTTTCCCAGGACATTACCTGGGTCTCTGGATTTCTCAACATCTATGCTATTAAATCCTTTAATCATTTTAAAGACCTTCCTTAGGTCAGTCTCCCTCCACCTCCAGCACCGCCAACATATATTTTCAGAAGAGAAACCCTGCTCTCCCTGATTGCTACACCTTCCCAGGTTTGTAAATTCACACTTTCTCTCATTCCTTCCACTCTGTCCTGTGGAGGCTGGAATTGTGCACAATATCCTGAGTGTTGTTTAACTAAAGTTCCATGAAAGACAGCATAATGTCACATCTTTTGAATTCTATTGCTGTAAAGTTCAACCCCAGTGCTTTGTGTGCATTTTCACAGCTTGGCTAACGCACCTTTTTTTTAATGATTTATGATGTATGTACATAGTGCATGATTCCTTATGCATCCAGTTATTTATATGTATTATTAGGCTGCTGAATATCCAGGAACTAAAGGTCACAAGGTAAAGACATTGTAACTAAGGATTGTACCTGGGTACTCTGTCCCTAAGATGGGCACCATGTTGGTGACGCTTTGTGCTGTAACTAATCTGTAACTGAAGAACCTTTACCAAGTTACCTTTGTACCCAAGATGGCACTGAAACATTTCACTGTACACATTTGAGTACATGTGACAATAAAGCTAATTCATTCATTCATTCATTGTGATCTACTTAGTTAATTGCATCAACATGTACAAAGTGGTGCAGTGGTAATGCCTCTATCTCTGGGCTAGAAGGTCTGGCTTCAAGCTCCACCAGCCCCTAAGGTACGTTAGCATGCAACCAAACATGTAGATTAAGAATAATTATTAAGACATGTATGAAGAAGAGATAGACTTGGGATTTAAGGCTGTTTGAAATAAAACTGATCAGCAAGTGTATGTTTCGTCAAAAAGTGCTGCATTTTGTTGTGCACAACACCAGCAAGTGTGACGTGAGCAGGCAACAGTTTGGGCTAAATTTGAACTCTGCTTGTGAGCAACAACCCTTTAAGAGCTTTTGCTCAGACAAGTTCCCTCCCCACCCCATTCTCTTTATGCCTGTTGCCCACGTGAACAGAACCTGCTATCATGAGGAGGCACTAATTTGGCAATGCCAGCCTACTTCACACATGGGCACTGCCCCAATTTTGGAGGGCTAGTAAAGTCAGGTTCTAAGTGGTATGTACAAAGTTAAAAATCACTCAACCGTTGTACATCCCAGTCCAACACTGGCACCTCCAAATCATTCTCAGTGGTATGCCTACTATCTTCTTCCTTGTCCAACCAACCTCATGAGGCTCACCTCATTTCATTGTCCTGCCAATTTAATGGTTTCTGTTTCCTCCTCTGAAAGGGCTGGTGGGCACCTTTCAGATGCTTGGCACCGATATTACACTCCAGTGCCCCAGAACAGATTAGGACACCTAATGGCACCTAGAAATTCATTCACATCACTTGGTCATGCCAAGCCTAACAGGAGCTAAGCAAAAGATACCAATCCATGCCAGGTCTCAGTACCACTAACAGAGCAATAGAAGGTGGATCACACTGGCAGTTGTCCACTGTGAGTTCCTGATTTCAACCACACAGTACTGGGATGTGTGTGGTCAAGTGGGAGCCAGGCACATCCCCACAATGACAAGAACACTGAATCTTCTTTTTAAACATTAAGACATTTTTAAAACCCCCATTTTACTCACTGGAAGGAAGCTGGGATAATAACTTGATTGGATTCCGTCGATCTCCGTAGCTGGAGATAAAGGAGAGAATAGCACAGCAAGCCAGACAATACTGCCTTGAAGCCTGAGGAGTGTCGTTGCCTGGGACCAGTTCCATTTGTGTAGTCAAGGAAATCTGCATAGTGTGAGGCAATGAAAAGATAGCGGATTCTGCCTTTCAAAACAACATTGGACAAGCCAAAAAAATGACCAAAATAAATTTCCTTTCTCCTCAGACACTGGCATCAGTACTTGGAGCGCTCTCTGCGACCAATATTGTCGAGCTGATTATTTCCCTGATATGCCTCTGTGTGCTCATTCCGACAAAAGAGCTCAGCAGCCGTTTCAGGGAGAGATTCCGTGCTCCCATTCCCATCGAGGTGGTCATGGTGAGTGAGCGATGGCAGCTGCTGTGAATGTCATTGCCTCAGGACTTATCCCAAGTGGTATGGACAAATGGATGGATGGACCAATGGATAGACGGACGGATGGATGGACATATGGGCAGACGTACGGACCGGTGGATGGACGGATGGGTGGATAGATGGATGGATTGAGGGAGGGATGGATGGACGGAAGGATGGATGGACAGATGGATAGAGGGATGGTCTGATGGCTGAATGGATGGATAGACAGATGGTTTGACGGACGATGGATGTGAAGCCATACACAGTTCCACCTGTGTGAGGCTCCACAGCTTTCAGTCTCATCCCTGATGTAGGGCTCCTGCCTGAAACATCGATTCTTCTGCTCCTCAGATGCTGCCTGACCTGCTGCGCTTTTCCAACACCAAACCCTTTGACTTTGATCTCCAGCAATGCAGCAATGCAGTCATCACTTTCTCTTAGCTTCAGGCTGGCAAGGTTCAGCACAATGCCTCAAGATTGTCCATCCTATCTGGAGGAGAGTAGTGTCCTGATTAGAATGTATGCTCGTTAAAAATTGTACAGGAGGAGGCCATTTAGCCCCTTCAGCATTGAATTCAATTATTTCCATTTCACTTTCAGTCAAAATTAAAAGGGAGGACAAAAGAACAGAATATTATTTAAATGGAGAGAAACTGCAGAAAGCTGCAACACAAAGGGATTTGGGGGCACTTGTGTGTAAAACACAGAAAGCTAGCACACAGGGGCAGCAGGGAATCAGGAAGGCTCAGGGAATGTTGGCCCTTATTCCAAGGGAGTTGGAGTGTAAGAGTAGGGAAGTCTTACTGTAACTGTACAAGGTGCTGGTGAGACCACGTCTGGAACACTGTGAGCAGCTCTGGTCCCTTAAATAAGGAAAGATGTCATTTCATTGGAGACAGTTCAGAGAAGGTTCACTCGGATGATCCCTGGTGTGGGAGAAAAGGTTAAACAGGCTGGGACTCTACTCACTGGAGTTGAGAAGGATGAGAGGTGATCTCAGTGGAAGATATTGGATTCCTTAGGGGCTTGGCAGGGTAAATGCTGAGAGGAGGTTTCCCCTCATGGGAGAGTCTAGGACCAGGGGTCATAGGCTCAGAATAATGGGGCACCAATTGAAGACTGAGATGAGGAGGCATTTCTTCTCTGAGAGGGTTTGGACCTCCTTGCCACAGAGAGCTGTGGGGGCACAGTCCTTGTGTATATTTAAGGCTGAGATAGAGTCTTGATCAGATGGGGAATCTCAGGTTCTGGGGAAAAGGGCAGGAAAGTGAATGTGAGGAATGTCAGATCAGCCGTGACCCCGTTGAATGGTGGAACAGGCTCAAGGGACCAAACAGCCTACTCCTCTTCCTGTTTCTTATGGCCTAATGGCTGATCTGTGTTTTAAATCCTGATATACATTGTCACTGTCCTTCATCCTGAGTCCCTTTCAGACAGCCTGAAGGCTGGCCTGAAGCCCAGTCCTTCCAACCAGCCCTCCCATTTGAGCTGCCTGAGCCCTTTCCCCACAAAACTGAATAGTGGTCCATTGAGGAGCTGAGCGCTCAGCGGTGGGATCCAGGCTTTTGTCCTTCTCAGACAGCGAGGTTGATGAATTCCTGTCATTGTGATCTGGCACTTAAACTGCACGGATTCAGATGGGGTCAGTTCAGAGCAGGTAATGAGCCTTTTTGAGTGCTTCATGTACATAAAGGCACCGCAAAGTGTTGGAAACAATTAAAAGGAAACCCTAAATCACCAACCACAAGTGTTTCATCGTATTTTTAAAACATTGTCATGTCAGAAATGTGGCGGTCCATTTGTACTCAACGAGCTCCCGCTAACAATGAAGTCACGATTGGAGAATCTGTTGCGTCTGAGCATTAAATATTGGCCAGGACGCTGGACAGTCCACCTCACTTTGAAATTGCACTGTGCGGTTATTTTTATATCTACCTGAGGAAGAGGCACAGCCTCAATTAAATGTCAGTAGCTCTGACAGCACAGCACTCCCCCAGCGCTGCAGTGGGTGGAGTGGGCTGGAGGTTTGTAGTCATGACTCTGTCTCAGCTTTGAGGAGGCTACCCACTAAACATGGCAACCGAGCAGGTACAAACGGAGTGGCGTTTTACCAGCTTCTGATCCATTTGTGATGGGGAAATACCTGAAACGAATTAGCACATTTAGCATGCTTGCCTTAGTTACTCAGACCTTTGAGTGTAGGAGTTGGGACGTCATGTTGAGGTTGTACAGGACATTGGTGAGGCCTCTTCTGGAGAACTGTGTCCAGTTCTGGTCACCCAGGAAGGATATTATTAAACTGGAGAGGTTCAGAGAAGAGATTTACCAGGATGTTGCTGGGAATGGAGGGGTTAAGTTATAAAGAGAGGCTGGATAGACTGGGACATTTTTCACTGGAACGCTGGAGGTTGAGGTTTATAAATAATGAGGGGGACAGATAAGGTGAATGGCAGGTGTCTTTTCCCGGCGGTGGGGGGTGGGGGGATTTGAAGACTAGGGGATATGTTTTTAAGGTGAGAGGAAAAAGATTTTAAAAAGACACGAGGAGCAATTGTTTTACACGGCGAAGTGGTTCATGTGTGTGATGAATTTTGTGAGGAAACAGTTACAACATTTAAAAGACATTTGGATAAGTGCAGGAACAGGAAAGGTTTGGAGAGATATGGGCCAGGAGCAGGCAGGTGGGACTAGATTAGCTTGGGATTATGGTCGGCATGGACTGGTTGGACCGAAGGGTCTGTCTCCACGCTGTATGTATCTAACCCTGTACTTTGCTTTGTTAACAGATTATAGTGGCTACTGCAGTCACCTTTGCTACATCGCTCGATGAGTGCTGCAACGTCCAAGTCGTGGGTCATATCCCTGCAGGGTGAGCTTTCCTTTCTCTGGCAGATTAAAAGCTCAGTGAGGAATGGTGTGTGACAATTACCACTAGTGTCTTGAGTGAAAAATTGTGACTTGGGTTTTTTTGTTTGCTCATAAAAAGTTCCAGTTCGTTAGTGATGTGTAACCAAAGTTTCCTGGTCATCAAGCTGAGTCACATTCCCAGCTTGCAAATATGACCTGCCTGGGTCAACCTTTATGCTCAGTTCTTTTTTATTATTTAGGCGGCAGTCCCAGCTCTAAGTCGGGGAGTTTGTTCTGCAGTCCATGACCTGCCCCTCTGGTTTGTAATCCTCACCCAGGGCAGGATATCTAACTGTGGACTGATGGGGCCTGTTGGGTGAGTCAGGGGAACACATCCGCAGAGCTCCTCAGTCTCTCACCACTTCAAGATCGAGATGGTCTAAAACCTTCAGCAGTGGAAGAGCTCTGAGTTTAGTTGGAGTTGCAAGGCTCCAGGCCTCGGGCCTAGAGCTATCTGCACTGCCTAGTTGAGAGTGCAGCTTGCCTCCATCTCAAAGCAAGACTGATGGTAGGAAGGGGCACAACTAAGGGAGAGGTATTGAGTTTTCTTTGTCTGGAATGTTGCTGAATGTGTGAGACTGACCTGAGTTTAGGCCACCTGAGGGCTTATCACAGGAGCCCCAGATGGTTTTGGGCCTGTTTTGGGGAGCATTGGGAGAGTGGAACAAGGTGTTGTTCATGTGCGGCATTGCAACATTTTTCAAGGGAAAGGGGCAGTGACAGAGTAAACTCTCAACATTATAACTTGCAGCCTTCTTCAGGCAATTGAGAAACACCCTCAGTGGCACAACCACTGTTATTTCAAGTAGACAACCTTTTCCTGGTCTCATGATCTTTGGTGAAGTCAGAGCCAGGTGTTAGCAGTGAACAGATCTGAGCAACCCTGAGGTCAGAATCAGTAGTCCATATCTATTTGCTCCTCCACGGTTTTTTTGAGACCTAAAGACTATATGTTCTTGGGCAGCACCTTAAGATCATACGCCCTAGAATTCTTTTGTAAAGGACCATGTTGATGCACATAGAATGGGTGCATCTGGGAGTAGAAGCTTCTGGAATGATTGTCGCCCACAGCAAACTGACTCTGATAGTTAGAAAAGTGTAGGGCAGGGTCTGAAATGGCCAGAGTACAGCACTAGGTTCTGCCCCGCTAAGTTGATCAAAATGCCAATGTGAGAAGGCCATTTATTGGAGGGTTGGGGGTCACTGCTGTAGACCTCCGACTGGGAGAGCAATGTTCTAATGCTCCAGCTTTCTCCATCATGAAGGGAGAGCGCAAGAAAATAATTCTCCGAGTAAACATCCATTTCGACATTGCCCAAATGCGAAGCACTTTATCTAGATCAATCGCTGAAAGAATTCACTTGGGCCATGCATATACAACTTCACATTGAAATGATATTCTGTATGCAGAGAAGGGGACGATATGGTTAGTCATCTTTATACCTTTGTTGGTGAGCTTGGCACTGTGGTGGCAGAGGGTCTGTTTCGTTTGATATGCATTTAATGAATTATAGGATCCCAACAGTGTGGAAGCAGGGCATTTGGCCCATCACGTACATACCAACCCTCCGAAGAGCATTCCACCCAGACCCACCCCATCCCTGTAACCCTGCATTTCCCATGGCTAACCCACATATCTCTGGACAATTTACCTTGGCCAATCCAACTAACCTGCACATCTTTGGATTGTGGGAGGAAACCACAGCACCCAGAGGAAACTCACACAGGTACAGGGAGAATGTGCAAACTTCACACAGACAGTTGCCCGAGGGTAGAATCAAACCTGGGTTTCTGGTGCTGTGAGGCAGCAGTGCTAACCTCTGAGCCACCGTGCCGCCCTAGTTTTGACAACTTTTTTTTTCCCTTGTTTACAAAATGTTTTGTTCCTTGCCTTATAAGTACACTGGCAGCCTCTCATGACTGCATTCAGTAACTGACTTCCACGATTAAAAAGAAATAAAGTTATGAACTATTGAGCCAGATTTCAGTCCAGGATCTAACTTGTCAAGTACTGTATTAGCTTCGATTTGGAGATACCGGTGTTGGACTGGGGTATACAAAGTTAAAAATCACACAACACCAGGTTATAGTCCAACAGGTTTAATTGGAAGCACTAGCTTTCGGAGCGCCGCTCCTTCTATCACCTGATGAAGGAGCGTCACTCTGAAAGCTAGTGCTTCCAATTAAACCTGTTGGACTATAACCTGGTGTTGTGTGATTTTTAACTTTGTATTAGCTTCAGCTGGGATCATAACAAATGGATAAATTGAAGGGAAAGCGACCTGGGAGAATCAGACAAGGAATGATTTTGGAACCAAGTGCATGGCAGGCTAAACAGAAATTGCTGGAAAAGCTCAGCAGATCTGGCAGCATCAGTGGAGGGAAATTAGAGTCAATGTTTCAGGTCCAGTCACCCTTCTTCAGAACTGTGTTAACTGAAACGTGAACTCTGATTTCTCTCCAAAGATGCTGAGCTTTCCCAGCAATTTCTGATTTGGTGTCTGATTTCCAGCACCTGCAGTCCTTTCACTTTTCATTTCAGGATAGTTTGGGATAAAGTTGAATCCTCAGTTTATGAAGTGATGGTCATCCATCTGCGGGCTGAAGATGTCAGAAATTCGGGGCACTTTCTTGGCATCTTGCAGTTCACTCCCTACCAACAAGTACACAGCGCCAACTTGCACATGCTAACGGCACGGCTCCCATTGAGGGTGAAGTTGGTTTTGGGCAGCAGCGTGAAATGGGGGATGATAAACTGGCATCTTGTTTGACACCACACCTGACGTCATCATGCACTGGGCCTGTAGCAGATGGCTGATACACCACCTCAGAGGAAAGGGAAGACCCTTTAGAACAGCGATAAGGGGAAACTTCTTCAGCCAGAGAGTGGGGAATCTGTGGAATTCATTGCCACAGAAGGCTGTGGGGGCCAGGTCATTGAGTATATTTAAGACAGAGGTAGATAAGTTCTTGATTGCCAAGCAGGTCAAAGGTTATAGGAGAAAGCAGGAAAACGGGGTTGAAAAACCTATCAGCCATAATCAAATGGTGGAGCAGACTCAATGGGCTGAATGGCCTAATTTCTGCACCTATGGTCTTATGTCCAATGAACAACTTGTTGCCGAAGGCAATCCTATGCACTTCATTGTATTTTGAATGAAAAAGATGAGCTGGAAGTGATGGCTAGGAAATCTGAGGAAGGAATATGAAAGGAATCTCTTTGGAACCATGTGAAGTTCCATTCAGCTTCTAACAGTCAGCGTTAAAGGGGACCGAAACACATGTTAAGCCTTTTTATTTTATCTATTAGTTGCCTTTTACCACAACCTATCTCAAAAGACAATGAAATAATGTCTTCTCTTCATTTTCTTCCTAGATTCCCAAAGCCCCAGTTGCCAGCACTGGGGAGCATCCCAAGTATAATCGGAGATACCATTGCAATTACCTTTGTCGGCTACGCTGTGTCTGTATCACTGGCTATGCTCTATGCAGACAAGCACAGATACAAGATTGACCCCAATCAGGTCTGTAGCATCAAACTACAAATGAGCCTGATTCAGTCCTCACTTGGTGGTCTCTTGTCCGATCGGTGCTGGATCCACTGCTGTTTGTCATTTATATAATTGATTTGGATGAGAATATGGGAGACATGAGGAGTAAGTTTGCGGATGACACCAAAATTGGTGGTGTAGTGGATAGTGAAGAAGGTTATCTCAGAGTACAAGGGGTTGTTGATCAACTGGGCCAGTGGACCAAACAATGGCAGATGCAGTTTAATTAAGATAAATGCGAGATGTTGCATTTTGGTAAGACAAACCAGGGCAGGACTTGCACAGTTAATGGTAGGGCCCTGGGGAGTGTTGCTGAACAGGGAGACGTGGGGCTGCAAGTACATAGTTCCTTGAAGGTTGTGACACAGTTATCATAGGGTGATGAAGAAGGCACTTGGCACGTCTGCCTTCATTACTCAGAGTATTGAGTACAGGAGTTGGGATGTCATGTTACGGCTGTACAGGATATTGCTGAGGCCACTTTTGGAGTACTGCATACAATTATAGAGTCATAGCATGTACAGCAAGGAAACAGACCCTTCGGTCCAACTCACCCATGCCTACCAGCTATCCTAAATTAATCTAGTTCTGTTTTCCAGCATTTGGTCCATACCCCTCTAAACCCATCCTATTTATATTCTGGTCGCCTTGCTACAGGAAGGATATTATTAAATTGGAAAGGATGCAAAATGATTTGCAAGGATGTTACTCAGATTGGAAGGTTTGAGCTAAAGGGAGAGGCTGAACAGGCTGGGGCTGTTTTCCCTGGACTGTCGGAGGCTGAGGGGTGACGTTATAGAGGTTTATAAAATCACGAGGGGCATGGATAGGGTGAATAGCTAAGGTCTTTTTCCCAGGGTAGGGGAGTCCAGAACTAGAGGGCATAGGTTTAAGGCGAGAGGGGAAAGATTTATAAAGGGACCTAAAGGGCAACCTTTTCACACAGAGGGTGGTGCATGTATGGAATGAGCTGCCAGAGGAAGTGGTGGAGGCTGGTACAATTACAACATTTAAAAGGCATCTGGGTGGGTATATGAATAGGAAAGGTTTTGGAGGGATATGGGCCAAATGCTGGCAAATGGGACGAGTTCAGTTTGGTAAACCTGGTCAGCATGGACGAGTTGGGCTGAAGGGTCTCTTTCCATGCTGCATGACTCTATGATTCAATGAGGTACATAGATAGGAAAGGTTTAGAAGGAAATAAGCCAAATGTAGGCAAGTGAGGCTAGTTTAGTTTGGAAAATTTATTGGCATGGACAGGTCTGTTTCTGTGCTGTATGACTCTCTGATTCTCAGATGTTTAAAGGAGTTGATAGGCTGAAACTATTTCCTCTAGTGGGGGCAGTCAGAACAAGGGGGTGAGGAAACCGTGAAAGGAGAACCAGGCTAGTCAGGAGAGAGAAAATCTGGAATGTTCTCCCTCCAAAATGCTGTTGATGCTGGGGGTCAGTTGAAAATTCAATGACTAAGATTGACAAGAGTATTCCTCTTGGATAAAGGGGTTTAACGGTTATGGAATTGAACTGGGTAAATGGAGTTAAGATGCAGAATTACTGATCTAATTAGATTGTAGCATAGCCCTGAGTAGCTGATGGCCTCTTCCTGTTCCTGAACCCTTCCTTAGCCAAGTAAAAATCAATCTCAGATATGTTAATTGACTCATTGTCCTCTTCCCTGTGCTCCCAAGAGGCTTTTTCAAGTTGTAGGCCTTATTGGAAAGGTCTCCATTAGTTGGCCTCATTGTCCTTGAATGAGTGGCTTGTTGAGCTATTTCTGAGGGAATTTAAGAGTCAACCACTTTGCTGTGCTAATGTAGACCAGACTGGGTAAAGATGGCAAATTTCCTTCCCAAAAGCAAGGCCATTAGTGAATCACATGGGTTCTTGGGGCATTTGTGGTCACCATGGCTGAGATAAGCTTTATATCCCCGATTTTTAAAATTGAGTTTAAATTCTACCAGCACAGCAAGATTTGAACATTATCCTGGGTTGCTAGATTATTAGCTCAGTGACATAGCTAATAGGCCACTAGTAACATTTTGCACCTGCCCATGAATTAAGGGCAATAGCAATAATCCAAGAAATTACAGATCTGGTGAGCCTTACCTCATTTAGGATTTACTCAGATTGTTAAAAATATGGATTTATTAGTGATAGGCAGCATGGCTTTTGAGAGGTCGTGTCTTACAAACCTGATGGAATTTTTTGAGGAAGTGACAAAGATGATTGATGAGGGCAGGGTGGTGGATGGACTTTAGCAAAGCCTTTGACAAGTTCCCTCATGGCAGGCTGATACAGAAGATGATGTCACATAGGATCTGCAGTGAGCTGGTAAATTGGACACAACTGGCTTGGCCATTGAAGACACAGAGTAGCGGTGGAAGGGTGTCTGTCTGACTGGAGATCTGTGACCAGTATAGTTCTGCAGGGATCAGTGCTGGGACCCCTGGTGTTTGTAATATGTAATATTACATATGTATATACAGAGGAACCTCGATTATCCAGCATTCGACTATCCGAATATCAGATTATCCGGCAAGATCGCAAGGTCCCAGTGCTTGGCTAAACTGTGTTAGCCGGCATTTGATTATCCGAACATTCAATTATCTGAACAAAATACTCCCCACCCATGTCATTCAGATAATCGAGGCTCCTCCGTATAAATGAATTGGAAGATATAGGTGGCCTGATTAGTAAACTTGCGGATGACACAAAGGTTGGGGAGCTCTGGACAGTGAGGAGGATTACCAGGAAATACAGCAGGATAGAGATAGGCTGGAGACTTGGACGGAGAAATGGCAGATGGAGGTTAATCCCAATAAATGTGGCGTGATGCATTGTGGAAGGTCTCATGCAGGAGGGAAGTATACAGTAAATAGCAGAACCTTTAGTAGCATCAACATACAGAGAGCTCTCAGCGTATAGGTCAACTGTTCCCTCAAAGTGGCAACAAAAGTGGATAAGGTCAAGAAGGGGTATGGCATGCTAGCCTTCATCAGTCAGGGCGCAGAGTATAAAAATTGGCCAGTTATATTGCAGCTGTATGGAACATTAGTTAGGCTACATTTGGAATATTGTGTCCAGTCCTGGTTGTCACACTCCCAGAAGGATGTGGAGGCTTTGGAGAGAATACAGAAACGGTTTGCCAGGATGTTACCTGGATTTAAGTGTACTAGCTGTGAGGAGAGAGTGGACAGATTTGGTTTGTTTTCACTTTAACGTTGCAGGATGACCTGATAGCAGTTTACAAAACCATGAAAGGAATGGATAGACTGGGATATTTGGAGTCTTTTTCCCGGGGTAGAAATGTCAATTAAGAGGGGACATAGGTTTAAGGTAAAAGGGGATAAGTTGAAAGGAGATGTGAGGGGCAGGTTGTTTTTACACAGAGGGTGGTCAGGGCCTGGAAAATGCTGCCTGAGGAGGTGCTGGAGACAGATACAACAGCAACTTTTAATAGACAGGTACATGAATAGGCAGAGAATTGTGGGATACGCACTGTGTGGAGGCAAAACATTTTTAGTTTAGAACGGTGTCATGTGTCGGCACAGGCTTAATGGGCTGAAGCGCCTGTTCCTGAACTGTACCGTTCTATGTACCTTTGATTTCCTCAGGGCTTCTCCTGCTCTGTCAGTGGCAGCTTGGCACAAATCGACAGGGTTTCCTGGCTGAACCCCTGCTTGAATGTATGGGAATAGAGTATCCGGAAACCCGGGAAAATACCCTCACCTTTTCTTCACCGATCTTGAATCCTGTAGGCTTTTGAGTTCAAATCATGTTCCCTTCCCAGCCCACATTGCTCTAAGCTAGTTTCCTCCCTGTTTTGTAGGAACTCTTGGCTCACGGAATTTCGAATACCATTTCCTCCCTATTCACCTGTTTTCCAAGTTCAGCTTCATTGGCTACGAGCAGTATCCTAGAGAGTACGGGGAGCTCTACGCAGGTAGGATTATCATCCACACAGGAGTCCCACAGAGTTGGTACTTACAGATTGTTTGACTATATGGAAGGGCTATAACCTTGGAAAAGGGATTTACTAGAATGGCACCAGGGATTTTGTTTTTTAATTCATTCATGGGACAAGGGCATCTCTGACTCGGCCCAGCATTTATTGCCCATCCCTAAATGCCCAGAGGGCAGTTGAGAGTCAACCACATTGTTGTGAGTCTGGAGTCACATGGAGGCCAGACCAGGTCAGGATGGCAGTTTCCTTTGCGAAAGGACATTAGTGAAGCAGATGGGTTTATCCAACAATGGTCATCTTTAGATTCTTAATTCCAGCAGGACTATTTTTTATTGAATTCAAATTCCACCATGGTGGGATTTGAACTCAGGTCCCCAGAACATGATCTGGGTCCCTGGATTAACGGTCCATCGATGTCAATGAAGTATTTTGAACCTGTCGATGTTGTAATGTCAGAAACCCAGCAAGCTCCCACAAACAACAATGTGATAAATAGCCCGCAAGGCTCTTGCCTTGACATCACTCAGGGGATGGATATTGGCCGGGGTGCTTAGAGAGTTCTTCTGCTCCAAGTCAGATAGAACTCTGGGATCTCTTGCTTTCACGAGAGAGGGCAGACAGGGACTTGGTTAAGAGCTCCTTTGAAAGCCTGGACCTCCGGCAGTGAGGCACCCCCTCATTGGCTGTGGCAATCTAGATTTTGTGCTCCAACAGCTCTTTGGTGTGACTTGAAGCGATTAACTCAGGGGTGAGAGTGACGCCATTGAGCCAGTAAGTTACCGCGAAGTTATCATGACTTGTACTCAATTCAATTCTACCATTCTGATTTTGCAGCTTGCTGGATTTTTCACCTGTCTTGTTGTCTTGGTGGTGCTACTTTTGATTGGGCCACTGTTTTACTCTCTACCCAAGGTGAGCCATAGAAATCACGCTAAACTTTGATGGAGATGATGTTGTAATGATAACTAGCTGATGGATGAGTCCTTTGTAGCGTACAGCATGGAAACAGACCCTTCAGTCCAACCAGTCCATGCTGACCGTAATCCCAAACTAAACTAGTCCCACTTGCCTGCGCTTGGCCCATATCCCTCCAAACCTTTCCTATTCATGGACTTGTCAAATGCCTTTTAAATGTTGTAACTGTCCCCACGTCCACCACTTCCTGAGGAAGTTCATTCCACACATGAACCACTCTCTGTAAAAATATTGCTTCTCATGTCTTTTTTCAATGTCAATGAAGTATTTTGAACCTGTCGATGTTGTAATGTCAGAAACCCAGCAAGCTCCCACAAACAACAATGTGATAAATAGCCCGCAAGGCTCTTGCCTTGACATCACTCAGGGGATGGATATTGGCCGGGGTGCTTAGAGAGTTCTTCTGCTCCAAGTCAGATAGAATCCTGGGATCTCTTGCTTTATGGGCGGCACGGTAGCACAGTGGTTAGCACTGCTGCTTCACAGCGCCAGAGACCCGGGTTCAATTCCCGCCTCAGGCGACTCTCTGTGTGGAGTTTGCACATTCTCCCCGTGTCTGCGTGGGTTTCCTCCGGGTGCTCCGGTTTCCTCCCACAATCCAAAAATGTGCAGGGGTTAGGTGAATTGGCCATGCTAAATTGCCCGTAGTGTTAGGTGAAGGGGTAAATGTAGGAGAATGGGTCTAGGTGGGTTACGCTTCGGCGGGTCGGTGTGGACTTGTTGGGCCAAAGGGCCTGTTTCCACACTGTAAGTAATCTAATCTAATCTAATCAATCTTTCTCCTCTCAACTTAAAAATATATTCCCAAATTTTGAAATCTCTGACCCTAGGGAAAAGACACCTGCCATTCACCTTATCCAGGTGATTTTATAAACCTCTATAAGGTCACCCCTCAACCTCCTACGCTCCAGTGAAAAATGTCCCAGCCTCTCCAGCCTCTCTTAATAACTCAAACCCTCCATTCCCGGCAACATCCTTCTGAACCCTGTCCAGCTTAATAATATCCTTCCTGTAACAGGACGACCAGAACTGGACACAGTTCTCCAGAAGAGGCCTCACCAATGTCCTGTACAGCCTCAACATGACGTCCCAACTCCGACACTCAAAGGACTGAGCAATGAAGCTGAAAATGTGTTGCTGGAAAGGCGCAGCAGGTCAGGCAGCATCCAAGGAGCAGGAGAATCGACGTTTCGGACATGAGCCCTTCTTCAGGATTCCTGAAGAAGGGCTCATGCCCGAAACGTCGATTCTCCTGCCCCTTGGATGCTGCCTGACCTGCTGCACCTTTCCAGCAACACATTTTCAGTTCTGATCTCCAGCATCTGCAGTCCTCACTTTCCCCTCGAAGACTGAGCAATGAAGGCAAGTGTGCTAAATGCCTTCTTAACCCCCCTGTCTTTTTCAAAGAATTACTTACCTGAACCCCTAGGTCTCTGTGTCCTACAACACTACCCAGGGCCCTGCCATAAATTGTGTAAGTCCTGCCCTTGTTTGTTTTACCAAAATGCAATACCTTGCATTTATCCAAATTAAACTTTGGAAATGTGGGCTCAAATCCCAGTAGAGTTTAAAATCTTACATGGGAAGTAGGCATTGCTGGCAAGTCTGACATTTCTGCCAATCCCTAATTGCCCTTGAACTGAATGGCTCACTGAGCCATTTCAGGGAACAGTTAAGAGTCAACCACATTGACTGTGGGTCTGGAGTCACTTGTCGGCCCAGACTGGGTAAGGGTGGAAGATATCCTTCACTAGACGATACTAGTGGGCCATAAACTATTATAAATGTAAAGTTATTGTAGGATCTGGACTAGGAAGCTAGTCTCACTAATCGTAACCATGATAACTATCACTGATTATTGTCAAAACCCATTTTGGTTCACGCATGTCCTTTGGGCCTACTCCTGCTCTGAACTTATCTGTTTCTGTAAATGGTAAGTATCATTTGCTTCTGACAGAGAGAGTAAGCAATGTTGAGGGGAGTTAATAAGAATAAAATGCCCTGTTTTTCAGGCAGTTCTGGCCTGTATTAATGTCACCAGCCTGCGCCAGATGTTCCTCCAGTTCCAGGATCTACCAGAACTGTGGAGAGTGAGCAAAATGGACTTTGTAAGTTGTTGAACCTGAGTTCTCCTTTATAACATTGCTCCCGTGACAGAGCCACTTTAAAAAGCCCAAGAACCACCTCGCAAACAATCACCCATGATTGATCATTAGCCATCCCATTTGAGGCGTACAGGTCTACAGTTCCCTGACAGTGGCCACACAAGTGGATAAGATAGTCAAGAAGGCACATGGCATGCTTGTATATATCTATTGGGGCATAGAGTATAAACATTGGCAAATCACGATGCAGCTGTACAGAACTTCAGTTTGGAACAGTTCTGGTCGCCACACTCCGAGAAGGACATGGAGGCTTTGGAGAGGGTACAGAACTGGTTTACTGGAATGTTGCCTGATTTGGAGGGTATTGGCTATGAGGATAAAAGCTTGGTTTGAATATCAAAGGATGAGGGGCGACCTCACTGAAGTTCCCAAAATCATGTGAGGCATGGATAACCTTTTTCCCAGGGTAGAAATGTCAATTACTCAGGGACATAGGTTTAAGGTAAAAGGGGATAAACTTAAAGGAGATGTGAAAGGCCAGTGTTTTTACACAGAGGCTGGCAAGTGTCTGGAATTCGCTGCCAGAGGAGGTGATGGAGACAGCTATATTAGCAATGTTTAAGAGGCCTCTTGACAGATACACGAACAGGCAGGGAATAGAGGGATATGGACCGCGTAGAGGAAGAAGGTCTTTAGTTCAGAAAGGTGTCACGTGTTGGCGCAGGGGGCCTGTGTTCCTGTGCTGTGCTGCTCTTTATTCTTTGAGCCTGATGGCACAGTGGTAGTGTCCCTACCTTAGGCCCTAGTTCAAAATCCCACCTGCTGCGAATATGCATCATAATATTTCTGAGCACGTTGATTAAAATAATGAGGTTCGGGCCTGTAAACTTTCTTTGCTGTACTGTCCTGTGCCTACACAAAGTCTTCATCACGGTCCCTGTATGCACTCTGACAACCATTTGCCTTGTCCTTTTGCAGACAGTCTGGGTGGTCACATGGCTGGCTGTAATCACACTGAATGCGGACCTCGGCCTAGCTGTGGGCGTGACGTTTTCCATGATGACCGTGATTTGCCGCACTCAAAGGTACCGTCGCCTGTTATTGAGGCAGAATTAGTGCCCACGACTTCACTCCCGAACCAAAGCTGACCCCCTCAGGGGGTCCCCACTGGTTCAACTCTTAAAAAATCTGTTGTTTAATGGAAGGGTACATTAGCTGAATGTGCCATGGCTATACCCAAAAGAGGAGAAAGTGAGGACTGCAGATGCTGGAGATCAGAGCTGAAAATGTGTTGCTGGAAAAGCGCAGCAGGTCAGGCAGCATCCAAGGAGCAGGAGAATCGACGTTTTGGGCATAAGCCCTTCTTCAGGAATGAGGAGGGTGTGCCAAGCAGACTAAGATAAAAGGTAGGGAGGAGGGACTTGGGGGAGGGGCGTTGGAAATGCAATAGGTGGAAGGAGGTCAAGAGAGGGCATAGCTTGAAGAATCAGTATGATGGCATGACCTCTGCCCTATTGTAGACCGAAAATCTGTTGCATATTTCATATCTCTCAGAGCTCTTCAGAGCCAACACAGGTTTTTGAAGTGGGCAAGAGGTGTAAATATCTGTGCAATTGTAAAATGACTGCACTTTTGCTGAGTTGACGGTGTGGTGCTGAAAAAGCACAGCATGTCAGGCAGCATCCAAGGTAGCAGGAGAATCAGGCATAAGTCCTTCATCAGGAATTAGCAGAAGAAGCGACGTTTCAGGCATAAGCCCTTCATAGGACTAGCCTGGGATGCTGCCTGAGCTGCCAGGTTTTTCCAGCACCACACTCTCACCTCTGATCTTCAGCATCTGCAGTCCTCACTTACTCCTGCACTTGCGCTGATCCCAGCTCAGCTTCCAAAAACTTCTGTAACCACACTTTAGTCTGCTCAGAGTCCACACCCAGGCTGAACCAATCAAACATAGATCAGTTCCCAGACTCGCATTGTCAAAAGACAGAATGATCAAACAATTGAATACTTAAAAAAACAATGAACTCAGGATAGAAACCGGCAATATGTTTGTGTTGTTTTATTATCTGCTAGGAGGCTTGTGAGAGGCAGAGATTTGTTTGTAGAGACCAGCAGGAGTCGGGGATTTGCGTCGAGAGACCAGCAGGAGTTAGGGATTTCTGTCTGGAGACATGCAGGAGTAAGGGATTTGTTTGTGGAGACCAGCAGGAGTAAGGGATTTGCTTGTGGAGACCAGCAGGAGTTGGGGACTTCTGTGTGGAGATCAGCAGGAGTCAGGGATTTGTTTATGGGGACCAGCAGGAGTCAGAGATTTGTTTGTGGGGACCAGCAGGAGTCAGAGATTTGTTTGTGGAGACCAGCAGGAGTTGGGGATTTGTGTCTGGAGACTAGCAGGATTAGATTAGATTAGATTACTTACAGTGTGGAAACAGGCCCTTCGGCCCAACAAGTCCACACCAACCCTCCAAAGAGCAACCCACCCAGATCCATTCCCCTACATTTCACCCATTCACCTAACACTACGGGCAATTTAGCATGGCCAATTCACCTAACCTGCACATTTTTGGACTGTGGAAGGAAACCGGAGCACCTGGAGGAAACCCACGCAGACACGGGGAGAATGTGCAAACTCCAGTCAGTCGCCTGAGGCGGGAATTGAACGCGGGTCTCTGGCGCTGTGAGGCAACAGTGCTAACCACTGTGCCACCGTGCCGCCCAATTGTTTGTGGAGACCAGCAGGAGTTGGGGATTTGTTTGTGGGGACTAGCAGGAGACAGGAATTTATGTCTGGAGACCAGCAGGAGTCAGGGATTTGTGTGTGGAGACCAGCAGGAATCAGGGATTTGTGTCTGGAGACCAGCAGGAATCGGGGATTTGTTTGTGGGGACCAACATGAGTTGGGGATTTCTTTGTGGAGACCAGCAGAAACCAAGTGTTTTTACCTGGAGACCAGCAGAAGTCAGGGTCCTGTGTCTGGAGCCCTAATGAATAATAAGCATGCTTCAGTTGTGTATAACTGCATTTCTGTGCTGCAATTAGGGACGGGTATCTTAAAAAATCTTTGAGGCAACTGCATTCCCAGGGAAGTGTTAATTGGTTTCATCTGGTGTCCAGTTGTAATTCAAAAGAGCATTATCCCCCTCTACTGTCCAAATTTTCAAATAACAGTTGCCAGTCATGGACAAATGGCACTTTGTTTCGCCCTCCATGGGGTGCAGGGGAGTTATCATCTCATGCCGACTTGGGCCCTGGAGGCATTGAGCACTTCCGATGTGTTTTCCAATTTGGACTTGCAGTGAAAAAGAGACGGGACTTTGTGTTGTGATTTTTGAAAGCAGTATGTTGAAAATTAAGATCAGCCAAATAGTGTAGAGCACTCCTTATTTTGCATTGTGTGGTTTAAAAGATTTGTCTTTTAATCAAATCTTTGTTTTGGTTGAGAAACAATGCTTATGACGAGATTTGATAGTTGGCCATTTCATGTCATTTTTGTCAATATAACAGGGGAACATTTAGCAGCATTTATTCACTGCCACTTATTTTCTGTCTGATTTCACACATTGGAAATGATATTTTGAGTGTTACTCACAAGATCTACGGATCTCCAAAATGTTCTCAGTGGAATTATCGGGATATGCACCACAGACAAGATTCTTGGATCCATTAAGGTTGATCTCAGGAACACAGAAACAGGAGTAGGCCATTCAGCCTGTTGAGCTCGCTCTACCATTTAGTACGATCATGGCTGATCAAACACCTCAGCACCTTTTACTCATGTTATCGTCAACCTCACCATTGTCTGAGTAAAACAACTCGCCTCTTCTCAGCCTGGAAGGGCATCCCCCTTATTTTTAAGTTGTACCCCTGGTCCCAGCTTGACCAACTTGGACGAACGGCTTACCTCCATCTACTTTATCGATTTTAATGAGACCAGCTCTCATTTTCTAATACACTAGAGAATATAAGCTCAGTTTTGCCCAATATCCCAGCATGGGATGGTCCCACCATTCTGGGAACGAGTCAATTGAAACTCAATCGTTATTTCCCTGAGATATGGAGACCAGAGCTGCACTCAATACTCCAGCTGCAGTCTAACCAAGCTCCTGTAAAATTAAAGCAAGATTTCACTGCTCCTGTACTCAAACCCTCTGACAATAAAGGCTGACATTACATTCACCTTCCCAATAGCTTGCTGCACCTGAATGTTGATCTTCAGTGACTTATTAGCAAGGACACCTAGGTCCCTTTATACATTTACACTTTCCAAAATCTTACCATTTAAGGAATACTTCTGAACACCTTTTCCCACATCATATTCCATCTGCCATGTTCTCGTCCATTCAAAGAGTCTGTCCAAATCCTCCTGAAAACGGTTGACATCTTCCTTGGAACACACAGTCTTGCTCATCTACAGATTTGGAAACATTGCAAGTGGTCGCCACACCCATACCATTGATCTATATTGTGAACAACTAGGGTCCAAGTACTGACCCCTGCGGTACCCCACTGTCACAGACTGTCAACGTGAGAATGGCCCACACTCTGTCTCTGTTAACCAATCATTAATCCATGGACATTACCTCCTATCCTGAGCAATTTAATATTCTTAAACAAGTCGTCCAGGACATTGGTGAGGCCACTTTTAGAATAATATGTCCCATTCTGGTCACCCTGCTAAAGGAAGGATGTTGTGAAACTTGACAGGGTTCATACAGATTTACAAGGATGTTGCCAGGGATGGAGGGTTTGAGCTATAGGGAGAGGCTGAACAGGCTGGGGCTGTTTTCCCTGGGGCATCGAGGCTGAGGGGTGACCCTATAGAGGTTTATAAAATCATGAGGGGCATGGACAGGGTGAATAGACAAGGTCTTTTCCCCAGAGTAGAGGAGTCCAGAACTAGGGGGCATAGGTTTAGGGTGAGAGGGTAAGATATATAAAAGGGACCTAAGGAGCAACTTTTTCACCCAGAGGGTGGTGCGTGTATGGAATGAGCTGCCAGCTGTGGAGGCTGGTACAATTACAATGTTTAAAATGCATCTGGAAGGGTTTAGAGGGAAATGAGCCAAGTGCTGTCAAATGGGACTAGACTAGGTTGGGATATCTGCTCAGCATAGACAAGTTAGACCGAAGGGTCAGTTTCTGTGCTGTTCAACTCTCTGACTCTAACCTGCTGTGGGGAACCTTATCACAAAACGTCTGAAAATCTGAATATAGTGCATTCGTCGCCTCTCCTTTGTCAATTTTCTTCGTAACATTGTCAGAAAATTCCAACAGGTGTGCCAAGCACGATTTTGCATTCCTAAACACACACTGACCCTGCCTCATCGGTTTATTATTTCCAAGTTCAGATCCTTTGTGATAAATTCTAAATATGAGACACTTGGAACAAATATAAAGCCAACCACATTTTCCTGCACCTTTTCAGTGCCATGGCTTTGACTATTCACCCAGCTTTCTCTCTCTAACGTAAATGTTCCCTTAAACAATGCACACCAATAATTTTTAATGTTTTGGAACTTTCCTCTTCTGTGATTTAGCAACTGAAAAAAAACTGAGCGAGAAAACTATTCTGATGTGACCAAAGACACATTGTTGAAATAAAGATAATTTTTTTTTCCCAAAGCATTCCCTGCCGGTCTGCTATAATGGGAAGGAAGGAACAGGGAAAAGTTATCCAGGTCTCCTTGGTCATTGCAAAAGACCACGGCTGATCTGGAGCGTCGCTCTCTGGCCCGGCCTCAGTCTGCAACCCGAAGCGAATCGATTGAACCCCCCCTTGACCCATTCAGAGCAGCATTTTTGCAGGAGAAAGGTCCAGATGCTCATTGCCCTTTGTTGTCACCCCTGAACCACCTCATTGTAAGGTTAGGACCCCATTGTTCGAGACTCCTCAACCAGATGAAATGAGAGAGACCTGATCAAGAGGTTTCTTTTCTCATCCACAGAGCAGTGGTGATTTGGAATTCACTGCCTGAAACGGATGATTGAGACATACGTCCTCACCACGTTTAAATAAAAACACTTGGAGACTGAGGCCATGGAGCACAGAACAGTACAGCACAGGAACAGGCCCTTCGGCCCACCATGTCTGTGCTGACCATGATATCATTCTAAGCTAATCCCATCTGCCTGCCCATGGTCCATGTCCCTCAATTCTCTGCCTGTTCATGTGTCTGTGTAAATGCCTGTTCGATGTTGCTATTGTTTTGGGTTTTACCACCTCCCCCCGGCAGCGTGATGCAGACACCTACCACCCACTGAGTAAAAAACGTTCCTCACACATCTCCTTTACACTTGCCCCCTCTCATGATAAACCTACTCCCCCTAGGTTTGACATTCCCACCCTGGGAAAAAGACTCCGACTACCCACCCTATCCATGACCCTGATAATTTTATATCCTTCGAACAGGCTTTCCCTTCAGTCTCCGAGGCTCTAGTGAAAACAATCCAAGTTTATCCAATCTCTCCTGGTAGCTCATACCCTCCAATCCAGGTAACATCCTGGTAGGGTCAGAGGTGGGGGTAAAAGAGGGGGAGGTGTGGCATTGCTTGTCAAAGATAGTATTACAGCGGTGGAAAGGACGATGGATGAGGACTTGCCATCTGAGGTAGTTTGGGCTGAGGTTAGGAATAGGAAAGGTGAGGTCACCCTGTTAGGAGTCTTTTACAGGCCTCCTAATAGTCCTAGAATCATTGAAGAAAGGATTGGGAAGGTGATTCAGGAGATGAGTGACAGTAATAGGGTGGTTGTTATGGGGGACTTTAACTTTCCTGATATTGATTGGGAAAGCTATAGCTCAAGTTCGTTAGATGGGTCAGTGTTTGTTCAATGTGTGCAGGAGAGTTTCCTGACACAATATGTAGACAGGCCAACAAGAGGTGAGGCCATACTGGATTTGGTTCTGGGTAACGAACCAGGCCAGGTGTTAGAATTAAAGGTAGGTGAGCACTTTGGGGATAGTGACCATAATTCGGTGATTTTTACACTCGTGATGGAGAGGGATAAGTGTGTACTACAGGGCAAGAGTTATAGTTGGGGTAAGGGAAATTATGATGCGGTGAGGCATGACTTAGGATGTGTGGCTTGGAAAAGTAGACTCCAAGGCAAGAGTGTAAAGGATATGTGGAACTTGTTCAAGGGGCAACTATTGAGTGTCCTTGATAATTATGTACCTGTCAGGCAGGGAGAAAAGGGTCGTGCGAGGGAGCCGTGGTTTAATAAGGAATTGGAATCCCTTGTTAAATGGAAGAGGGCGGCCTATCTCAAGATGAGACGTGAAGGTTCAATTGGGGCGATTGAGAGTTATAGGGTAGCCAGGAAGGACCTGAAGAGAGAGCTAAAAGCAGCAAGGAGGGGACATGAAAGGTCCTTAGTAGATAGGATTAGGGAAAACCCTAAGGCTTTCTATAGGTATGTTAGGAATAAAAGAATGACTCGGGTAGGAATAGGTCCAGTCAAGGATAGTAGTGGGAAGTTGCGGGTGGAGGCGGAAGAGATTGGGGAGACACTGAATGAATACTTTTCTTCAGTATTTACTCAGGAACAGGGCATTGTTGTAGATGAGAATACTGAGTCACAAATAAGTAGAATGGATGGCTTTGAGGTATGTAGAGAAGAGGTGTTGGAAATCCTGGAAAAGGTGAAAATTGATAAGTCCCCTGGGCCTGATGGCATTTATCCTAGGATTCTCTGGGAAGCAAGGGAGGAGATTGCAGAGCCATTGGCCTTGATTTTTATGTCCTCTTTGTCTACAGGAGTAGTCCCAGAAGACTGGAGGATAGCAAATGTGGTTCCCTTGTTCAAAAAGGGGAGTAGGGATAGCCCTAGTAACTATAGGCCGGTGAGTCTCACTTCTGTTGTGGGCAAAGTCTTAGAGAGAATTGTAAGGGATAGGATTTATGCACATCTGGATAGGAATAATGTGATCAAGGATAGTCAGCATGGTTTTGTGAAGGGCAAGTCGTGCCTCACAAACCTTATTGAATTCTTTGAAAAGGTGACGAAGGAGGTTGATGAGGGGAAAGCGGTAGATGTGGTATATATGGATTTTAGTAAGGCGTTTGATAAGGTTCCCCATGGTAGGCTACTGCAGAAAATACGGAGATATGGCATTGAGGGTGAATTGGAGGTTTGGATTAGGAATTGGCTGGATGGAAGAAGACAGAGGGTAGTAGTTGATGGCAAAGTTTCTTCATGGAGTGCCGTCACTAGTGGTGTTCCGCAAGGATCTGTTTTGGGACCATTGCTGTTTGTCATTTTTATAAATGACCTGGAAGAGGGGTTAGAAGGTTGGGTGAGCAAGTTTGCGGATGATACGAAAGTCGGAGGAGTTGTTGACAGTGAGGAAGCATGTGGCAGGTTACAGCAGGATATAGAGAAGCTGCAGAGCTGGGCAGAAAGGTGGCAGATGGAATTCAATGTAGCTAAGTGCGAGGTGATTCACTTTGGGAAGAATAACAAAAAGATGGGGTACTGGGCTAATGGTCGGATACTTGGTAGTGTGGATGAACAGAGGGATCTTGGTGTCCATGTACACAGATCTCTGAAAGTTGCCACCCAGGTAAATAGTGCAGTGAGGAAGGCATATGGCGTACTGGCTTTTATTGGTAGAGGAATTGAGTTCCGGAGTCCTGAGGTCATGATGCAGTTGTATAAGACTCTGGTACGGCCGCATCTGGAATATTGTGTGCAGTTTTGGTCGCCATACTATAGGAAGGATGTGGAGGCATTGGAACGGGTGCAGAGGAGGTTTACCAGGATGTTGCCTGGTATGGAAGGAAAATCGTATGAGGAAAGACTGAGGCACTTGGGGCTGTTTTCACTAGAGAAAAGAAGGTTTAGGGGTGACTTGATTGAGGTGTACAAGATGATTAGGGGGTTAGATAGGGTAGACAGTATGAACCTTTTCCCGCGTATGGAGTCGGGTATTACAAGGGGGCATAGCTTTAAGTTAAGGGGGGGTAGATATAGGACTGATGTTAGGGGTAGGTTCTTCACTCAGCGAGTCGTTAGTTCATGGAATGCCCTGCCAGTAACAGTGGTGGACTCTCCCTCTTTATGGGCATTTAAGAGGGCATTGGATAGGTATATGGAGGATAGTGGGCTAGTGTAGTTTAGGTGGGCTTGGATCGGCGCAACATCGAGGGCCCAAGGGCCTGTACTGCGCTGTATTCTTCTATGTTCTATGTTCTATGTTCTATGTTCTAAACTCCTTCTGCACCCTCTCCAAAACTTCCACATCCTTCCTATAGTGTGGGGACCAGAACTGCACACAATGCTCCAAATGTGGCCTCAGTAATATTTTATACAGCTGTAATGTGACCTGCCACCTTGTATACTCAGTGCCCTGCCTGATGAAGGTAAACATGCTGTATTGCCCTCTTTACCACCTTACCCACGTGTGCTGCCCCTTTCAGGGAGCTGTGGGCTTGTACCCCAAGATCCCTCTGGATATCAATGCTCCTAAGGGTCCTGCCCTTTACTGTATACTTTCCCCTTGGATTTGACCTCCCAAAATGCATCACCTCACCCTTGTCTGGATTAAACTCCATCTGCCATTTCTCCATTTCTTACAGCTGATCCTTTGATATCCTTCCTCACGATCCACAATTCCACCAATTTTCATATTGTCTGCAAACTTATCTCTGACATTTTCATCAAAAAACATTTTGAAACATTATTACCAACAGAGGACTGATCCTTGTGGAGCACCACTGGTCACAGACACCTACCCACCAAGGCAGAAAAACACCCCTCCACATTTACCCTCTGTCGCTTATGGCCAATACAATTTTATATCCAACTTGCTAGCTCACCAAGCATTCCATGTGACTGAATCTTCTTAACCAGTTGACTATGAGACCCTCCAACAGTGTAGCACTCCCTCAGCACTGACCCTCCAACAGTGCGGCACTCCCTCAGCACTGACCCTCCGACAGTGCGGCACTCCCTCAGCACTGACCCTCCGACAGTGCGGCACTCCCTCAGCACTGACCCTCCAACAGTGCGGCACTCGCTCAGTACTGGCCCTCCGACAGTGCAGCACTCCCTCAGCACTGACCCTCCGACAGTGCGGCACTCCCTCAGTACTGATCCTCTGACAGTGCGGCACTCCCTCAGTACTGACCCTCCGATAGTGTGGCACTCCCTCAGTACTGACCCTCTGACAGTGCGGCACTCCCTCAGTATTGACCCTCCGACAGTGCGGCGCTCCCTCAGTACTGATCCTCTGACAGTGCGGCACTCCCTCAGTATTGACCCTCCGACAGTGCGGTACTCACTTATGACTGACCCTCCAACAGTGCAGCACTCCCTCAGCACTGACCGTCCAACAGTGCAGCACTCTCGCTCTCTCTTTCCCCCCTCACCTCCTCTCTCTTTCTAACCCTCTCTCCCTCACCCTCACTCCCTCCCCCTCCCTCACCATCTCTCTCTTCCCCTCCCTCACCCTCTCGCTCTTGCACCCGCACTCTCTCTTCACCCCCCTCACCCTCTCTCTCTCTCTCTCACCCTCTCTCGTCCTTCCTCACCCTCTCTACCCCACCCTCTCTCTCCCCCACTCTCTCTCTCTCACCCTCTCTCTCTCTCTCTCACCCTCTCTCATCCTTCCTCACCCTCTCTCCCCCACCCTCTCTCTCTCTCACCCTCTCTTGTCCTTCCTCACCCTCTCTACCCCACACTCTCTCTCCCGCACCCTCTCTCTCACCCTCTCTCTCTCTTCCCCTCCCTCACCCTCTCTTTCTCTCTCACCCTCTCTCGTCCTTCCTCACCCTCTCTCCCCCACCCTCTGTCTCCCCCACCCTCTCTCTCTCTCACCCTCTCTCTCTCCCCCACCCAATCTCTATCTCTCACCCTCTCTCTCCCCCTCATTCAACCTTACCCTCCCACACCCTCTCTCTCTTCCCCTCCCTCACCCTCACACTCATCCTCTCCCTCTCTCCCCTGCCTCACCCGTACCCTCCCTCACCCTCTCTCTCACTCTCTCTTTTTCTTCCTCCCTCACCCCCTCTCTCTCTCCCCCCCTCTCTCTCCCCCCAATCATTCGCTCGCCGCCCTCCCTCATCCTCTCTCTTTCACCCTCTCTCCTCCTCCTTCACCCTCTCTCTCTCACACACCCTCTCTCTTCCCCTCCCTCACCCTCACTCTCTCTTCTCCTCCCTCACCCTCTGTCTCTCCCCCCTCCCTCACCCTCTCTCTCTCCCCCCTCTTTCTTGCTCTTCGCCTCCCTCACCCACCTTTCTCTTCCCCCTCTCACACTCGCGCTCCCTTAACCTCTCTCTTCCCCTCTCTCCCCCTCCATCTCTCCCCATCCCTCTCTCTCCCCTCACATCTCTCCCTCTCCCTCTCTCTCCCCTCCCTTCCCCCCTCCATTTCTCCCCATCCCTCTCTCCGACTCCATCTCTCCCCTCCCTCTGTCTCCACCCTCTTTCTTTCCCCTCCCTCTCTAACCCCCTCCCTCTCTCTCCCCTCCCTCTCTCTCCATCACCCTCTCTCTCCCCTCCCTCTCTCTCCACCACCCTCTCTCTTCCCTCGCTCTCTCTCCACTACCCTCTCTCTCTCCCCTCCCTCTCTCTCCACGACCCTCTCACTCCCCTCCCTCTCTCTGCCCTCCCTCTCCATCCCCCTCCCTCTCTCTCTCCACCACCCTCTCTATCCCTCTCCCCCTCTCTCCCCTCCCTCTCTCTCCTCCTCCCTGTGTCTCCCCTACCTCTCTCTCTACCACCCTCTTTTTTCCCCTCCCTCACTCACTCCCCAAGACTCTCTCCCCCACCCTCTCTTTTCCCCTCCCTCACTCTATCCTCCACCCTCTCTCTCCCCTCCCTCTATGTCCCCCTCCCTCTCTCTCCCCTCCCTCTCTC
The DNA here is from genome assembly GCF_037043375.1 of Chiloscyllium plagiosum. Classification (NCBI taxonomy): domain Eukaryota; kingdom Metazoa; phylum Chordata; class Chondrichthyes; order Orectolobiformes; family Hemiscylliidae; genus Chiloscyllium; species Chiloscyllium plagiosum. Next base: position 8,665,428 of record NW_028270191.1, read on the forward strand.
TCCCCTCCTCTCTCATTCCACCACCCTCTCTTTTCCCCTCCCTCACTCTCTCCCCAAAAACTCTCTCTCCCCCACCCTCTCTCTCCCCTCCTTCACTCTCCCCTCCCTCTCTCTCCACCACCCTCTCTTTTCACACCCTCTCTATCCCCCTCCCTCTCTCTCCCCTCCCTCTCTCTCCCCTCCAACTCTCTCCCCTCCCTCTCTCTCCCCCTCCTTCTCTCCCCTCCCTCTCCCTCTACCACCCTTTTTTCCCCTCCCTCACTCACTCCCCAACACTCTCTCCCCCACCCTCTCTTTTCCCCTTCCTCACTCTCCCCCTCACTCTATCCTCCACCCTCTCTCTCCCCTCCCTCTATATCCCCCTCCATCTCTCTCCCCTCCCTCTCTCTCCCCTCCCTCTCTCATTCCACCACCCTCTCTTTTCCCCTTCCTCACTCTCTCCCCAAAAACTCTCTCTCCCCCACCCTCTCTCTCCCCTCCTTCACTCTCCCCTCCCTCTCTCTCCACCACCCTCTCTTTTCCCTTCCTTCACTCTCTCCCCCTCCCTCTCTCTTCACCACCCTCTCTTTCCACACCCTCTCTCTCCCCTCCCTCTCTCTCCCCTCCCTCTCTCTCCCCCTCCCTCTCTCTCTCCCCTCCCTCTCTCTCCCCTCCCTCTCTCTCTACACCCTCTTTTTTCCCCTCCCTCACTCACTCCCCAACACTCTCTCCCTCACCCTCTCTTTTCCCCTCCCTCACTCTCCCCCTCACTCTATCCTGCACCCTCTCTCTCTCCCCTCCCTCTATATCCCCCTCCCTCTCTCTCCCCTCCCTCTCTCATTCCACCACCCTCTCTTTTCCCCTCCCTCACTCTCTCCCCAAAAACTCTCTCTCTCCTCCACCCTCTCTCTCCCCTCCTTCACTCTCCCTCCCACCTCTCCACCACCCTCACTCTTTCCTCCTCACTCTCTCTCCATCACCCTCTCTCTCCCCTCCCTCTCTCTTCCTTCCCTCTCTGTCCTCCTCCCTCCCTCTCCCCTCCCTCTCTCCACCACCCTCTCTCCCCCTTCCTCTCTCTCCCCTCCCTCTCCCCTCTCCCCCTCTCCCCCTCCCTCTCTCTCCCCTACCTCTCTCTCCCCCTCCCTCTCTCTCCATCACCCTCTCTTTCCCCTTCCCTCACTCTCCTCCCCCACCCCTCTCTCCCGCTCCCTCTCTCCCCTCCCCCTCCCTGTCTTTCTCCCCTCCCTTTCTCTTCCTCCTCCCTCTCTCTCCCCTCCCTCTCTCTCCACCACCCTCACTCGTGCCCCCTCACTCTCTCCCCCTACCCTCTCTCTCTCTCCCTCCCTCTCTTTCCCCCTCCCTCTCTCTCCCCTCCCTCTCTCTCCACCACCCTCTCCTACCACCCTCTCTCTCCACCCTCCCTCTCTCTCCACCCTTTCTCCCCTCCCTCTCTCCCTCCCTCCCTCTCTCCCTCCCTCCCTCTCTCTCCCTCCCTCTCTCTCCACCGCCCTCTCTCTCCACCACCCTATCTCTCCCTTTCTCTCTCTCCCCCCTCCCTCTGTATTCCCCCTCCCCTCCCTCTCTCTCCCCCTCCCTCTCTCTCCTCCTCCCTCTCTCTCCCCCTCCCTCACTCTTGCCCCCTCACTCGCTCCCCTCACTCTCTCCCCCTCACTCTCTCCCCCACCCTCTCTCTCTCTCCCCCTCCCGCTCTTCCCCCTCCCTCTCTCTCCCCCCTACCTCTCTCTGCCCACACTCTCTCTCCCCCCCTCTCTCTCACACTCCCTCACTCTCTGTCCACCCACTCTCTCACCCTCCCTCACTCTGTCCCCACCCTCTCTCTCCACCACCCTCTCTCTCTCACCCTCACTCTCTCCCTCCCTCCCTCTCTCTCCCCTTCCTCTCTCTCCCCTTCCTCTCTCTCCCCTCCCTCTCTCCCCTCCCTCTCTCCCCCCCTCTCTCTCCCCTCCCTCTCTCCCCCTCCCTCTCTCTCCCCTCTCTCTCTCTCCCCTCCCTCTCTCTCCCCTCCGTCTCTATCCCCCTCCCTCTGTATCCTCCTCACTTTCGCTCCCCTCCCTATCTCCCCACTACCCTCTCTCTCCCTCCCTCTCTCTCCCCTCCCTCTCTCTCCCCTCCCTCTCTCTCCCCTCCCTCTCTCTCCCCCTCCCTCTCTCTCCCTCCCTCTCTCTCCCCTGCCTCTCTCTCTCCCTCCCTCTCTCCCCTCCCTCTCTCTGCCCCTCCCTCTCTCTCTCCACCACCCTCTTTTCCCCTGCCTCACTCTCTCCCCCACACTCTCGCCCCCCTCCCTCTCTCCCCCTCCCTTTCTATCCCTCTCCCTCTCTCTCCCCTCTCTCTCTCCACCACCCTCACTCTTTCCCCCTCACTCTCTCCACCACCCTCCCTCTCTCCCCCTCTTTCTCTCTCCCCTCCCTCTCTCTCCCCCTCCCTCTCTCTCCCCTCCTTCTCTGTCCACCTCCCTCTCTGTTCCCTATCTCTCTCTCCCCACCCTCTCACTCCTCTCCCTCTCTCTCCCCTCCCTCTCTCTCCACCACCCTCTCTCTCCCCTCCCTCTCTCCACCCCCTCTCTTTTCCCTCCCTCTCTCACCCCCTCCCTCTCTCTCCCCTCCCTCTCGCTCCACCACCCTCTCTGTCCCCTCCCTCTCTCTCCACCACCCTCTCTTTTCCCTTCCCTCACTCTCTCCCCTCCCTCTCTCTCCCCTCCCTCTCTCTCCCCTCTCTCTCTCCCCTCCCTCTCTATCCCTCCTCTCTCTGTCCTCCCTCTCTCTCTCCCTCCCTCTTTCTCCCCTCCCTCTCTCTCCACCACACTCTCTCTTCCCTCCCTCTCTCTCTCTCCCTCCCACTCTTCCCCCCTCTCTCTCTCTCACCCTTCCCTCTCTCTCCTCCACCCTCCCTCTTCCTTCCCTCTCTCTCCACCACCCTCTCTTTTCACCTCCCTCACTCTCTCCCCACACTCTCTCCCCCACACTCTCACTCCGGCTCCCTCTCTCTCAGCTCCCTCTCTCTCACCTCCCTTTCTCTCCCCTCCCTCTCTCTCCCCCACCCTATCTCTCTCCCCCTTCCTCTCTCTCCCCTCCCTCTCTATCCCTCCTCTCTCTGTCCTCCCTCTCTCTCTCCCTCCCTCTTTCTCCCCTCCCTCTCTCTCCACCAGTCTCACTCTTTGCCCCTCGCTCTCTCTCCACCACACTCTCTCTTCCCTCCCTCTCTCTCTCTCCCCTCCCACTCTCCCCCTCTCTCTCTCTCACCCTTCCCTCTCTCTCCTCCACCCTCCCTCTTCCTTCCCTCTCTCGCCACCACCCTCTCTTTTCCCCTCCCTCACTCTCTCCCCCACACTCTCACTCCGCCTCTCTCTCTCTCCGCTCCCTCTCTTTCCCCTCCCTTTCTCTCCCGTCCTTCTCTCTCCCCCTCCCTCTCTTCCCCCCCCCTCTCTCCCGTACCACTCTCTCACCCACCCACACTCTCCCCCACTCTCTCCCGCGTCTCTCTCACCCTCCTCTCACTCTCCTCTCCCCCTCTCAATCACCTTCCATCACTCTCTCTCCACCCTCACTCTCTCTCTCCACTCTCTCTCTCTCCACCACCTCTCTCTCTCCCTCCCACTCTCTCCCACCCTCTCTCTCGCCTCCCTTTCTCTCCCCTCCCTCTCTCTCCCCCTCCCTCTCTTCTCTCCCCTCCCTCTCCATCCCCCTCCCTCTCTCTCACCTCCCTTTCTCTCTCCCTCCCTCTCTCTCCACCTCCCTCTCTCTCCCCTCCCTCTCTCTCTCTCCTCTCCTCCCCCCCTCTCTCTCTCTCCTCTCTCTCTCTCCCCCTCCCTCTCTCTCTCCCTCCCTCTCTCTCTCCACCTCCCTCTCTCTCCCTCTCTCTCCCCCCTCTCTCTCTCCCTCTCTCTCTCTCCACCACCCTCACTCTTTCCCCCTCCCTCTCTCCCCCTCCCTCTCTCTCCCCCTCCCTCTCTCTCCCCCTCCCTCTTTCTCCCCTCCTTCTCTCTCCACCTCCCTCTCTGTTCCCTCCCTCTCTCTCTACCACACTCTCTCTCCCCTCCCTCTCTCTCGCCTCCCTCTGTCTCCCCCTCCTTCTCTCTCCCCACCCTCTCTCTCCCCCTCCCTCTCTCCCCTCCCTCCCTCTCCACCTCCCTCACTCTTGCCCCCTCACTCTCTCCTCCACCCACTCTCTCTCCCCCTCCCTCTCTCTCCCCTCCCCCTCTCTCCACCACCCTCACTCTTTCCCCCTCACTCTCTCCCCCAACCTCCCTCTCTCCTCCTCCCTCCCTCTTCCCTCCCTCTCTCTCCACCACCCTCTCTTTTCCCCTCCCTCAATCTCTCCCCACACTCTCTCCCCCACACTCTCTCTCCGCCTCCCTCTCTCTCCGCTCCCTCTCTCTCCCCTCCCTTTCCCTCCCCTCCCTCTCTCTCCACCACCCTCACTCTTTCCCCCTCACTCTCTCCCCCAACCTCTCTCTCTCCCCGAGCCTCTCTCTGTCCCCCTCCCTCTCTCTCCCCCCCCTCTCTCTCTCCCTCCCTCTCTCTCCATCTCCCTCTCTCTCCCCCTCCCTCTCTCTCCCCTCACTCTCTTTCCCCCCCTCTCACTCTCTACTCAACACTCTCTCCACCACCCTCACTCTCTCCCCAACCCTCTCACTCCCCTCCCTCTCTCTCTCATTCCTCTCTCTCCCCCCCCCTCTTCCCCTCACTCTCTCCCCTCACTCTCTCTTTCCCCCTCCCTCTCTCTGCACCACGCTCGCTTTTCCCCTCCCTCATTCTCTCCCCCTCACTCTCTCCCCCAACCTCTCTCTCTCCCCTCCCTCTCACTCCCCCTCACTCTCTCTCTCCCCTCCCTCTCACTCCCCCTCACTCTCTCTCCACCACCATCTCTTTTCCCCTCCCGCACTCTCTCCCCAACACTCTCTCCCCCACCCTCTCTCTCTCCCTTCCCTCTCTCTCCCCTTCCTCTCTCTCCCCCTCCCTCTCTCTCCCCCACCCTCTCTCTCCCCCTGACTGTCTCCCCCACACTCTCTTTTTTCCCCTCCCTCATTCTCTCCCCCTCACTCTCTCCTCCACCCTCTCTCACCCCTCCCTCTCTATCCCCCTCCATCTCTCTTCCCTTCCTCTCTTTCTCCACCACCCTCTCTCTCCCCCTCTCTCCCCCCCCTCTCTTTCACCCTCCCTCACTCTGTCCCCACTCTCTCTCTCCACCGCCCTCTCTCTCTCCACCGCCCTCTCTCTCTCCCCTCTCTCTCTCCCTCCCTCTCTCTCCCCTCTCTCTCTCCCTTACCTCTCTCTCACCCACCCTCTCTCTCCCCCTCTCTCTCTCCCCCCACTCTCTCACACTCCCTCACTCTCTCTCCACCCTCTCTCTCACCCTCCCTCAGTCTGTCCCCAACCTCTCTCTCCACCGCCCTCTCTCTCTCTCTCACCCTCGCTCTCTCTCCCTCCCTCTTTCTTCCTCCCTCTCTCTCCCCTCTCTCTCCCCTACCTCTATCTTACCCACCCTCTCTCTCCCCCTATCTCTCACCTCTCTCTCTCACACTCCTTAACTCTCTCTGCACCCTCTCTCTCCACCATCCTCTCTCTCCACCGCCTTCTCTTTTCCCCCTCTCTCACTCTCTCTCCCTCACTCTCCCCCACCCTCTCTCTCCTCCTCTCTCTCTCCCCTCTCTCTCTCTCTCCCTCTCTCCCCTCTCTCTCTCTCCCCTCCCTCTCTCTCCACCAACATCTCTCTCTCCCCCACCCTCTATCTCTCCCTCCCTCTCTCTCCCTTCCTCTCTCTCCCCCTTCCTCTCTCTCCCCTCCCTGTCTCTCCCCTCCCTCTCTATCCTCCTCCCTTTCTCTCTCCTCCCTATCTCTACACCACCCTCTCTCTCTCCTCCCTCTCTCTCCCCTCCCTCTTTCTCCACCACCCTCTCCACTCCCCTTCCTCTCTCTCCCTCCCTCTCTCTCCCTCCCTCCCTCTCTGCCCTCCCTCTCTCTCCCCCTCCCTCTCTCTCCCCTCCCTCTCTCCCTCTCCCCTCTCTCTCCCCTCCCTCTCTCTCCACCACCCTCTCTTTTCCCCTTCCTCACTCTCTCCCCCACACTCTGTCCCCCTCCCTCTCTCTCCCCCCTCCCTCTCTCCCCCTCCCTCTCTCTCCCCCCTCCCTCTCTCCCCTCCCTCTCTCCCCTCCCTCTCCTCCCCCTCCCTCTCTCTCCCCTCTCTCTCTATCCTCCTCCCTTTCTCTCCCCTCCCTCTCTCTCCACCACCCTCTCTCTTCCCTCCCTCTCTCTCCCCTCCCTCTCTCTCCCCTCCCTCTCTCTCCACCACCCCTCTCTCTCCCCTCCCTCTCTCTCCCTCCCTCTCTCTCCTCCTCCCTCTCTCTCCCCTCCCTCTCTCTCCCCTCCCTCTCTCTCCCCTCTCTCTCCACTACCCTCTCTTTTCGCTCCCTCTCTCTCCCCACCCTCTCTCTCCCCATCCTCTCTCCCCTCCCTCTCTCTCCCCCACCCTCTCTCTCCCCCTCCCTCTCTCCCCCTCCCTCTCTATCCCTCTCCCTCTCTCTCCCCTCCCTCTCTCTCCACCACCCTCACTCTTTCCCTCTCACTCTCTCCCCCACCCTCCCTCTCTCCCCCTCCCTCTCTCCCCCTCCCTCCGTCTCTCCCCCTCCCTCTCTCTCCCCTCCCCTCTCTCTCCACCACCCTCACTCTTTTCCCCTCCCTCTCTCTCCCCCTCCCATTCTCTCCCCTCCTCTCTCCAACTCCCTCTCTGTTCCCTCCCTCTCTCTCCCCTCCTTCTCTCTCCACCTCCCTCTCTCTTCCCCTCCCTCTCTCTCCCCTCCCCCTCTCTCCACCACCCCTCACTCTTTCCGCCTCACTCTCTCCCCCAACCTCCCTCTCTCCTCCTCCTTCCCTCTTCCCTCCCTCTCTCTGCCCCAGACTCTCTCTCCTCCTCCCTCTCTCTCCCCTCCCTCTCTCTCCCCTCCCTCTCTCTCCCCCGCCTCTCTCTCCCCTCCCTCAGTCACCCCTCCCTCTCTCTCCCCCCTCCCTCTCTCTCCACCACCCTCTCTCTCCCCTCCGTCTCTCTCCACCGCCCTCTCTTTTCCCTTCCCTCACTCTCTCCCACTCCCTCTCTCTCCCCTCCCTCTCTCTCCACCACCCTCACTCTTTCCCCCTCACTCTCTCCCCAACCTCTCTCTCTCCCCGAGCCTCTCTCTCTCCCCCTCCCTCTCTCTCCCCCTCCCTCTCTCCTTCCCTCCCTCTCTCTCCACCTCCCTCTCTCTCCCCTCCCTCTCTCTCCCCCTCCCTCTCTCTCCACCACCCTCACTGTTGCCCCCTCACTCTCTCCTCCACCCACCCTCTCTCCCCATCCCTCTCTCTCCCCTTCCCCTCTCTCCACCACCCTCACTCTTTCGCCCTCACTCTCTCCCCCAACCTCCTTCTCTCCTCCTCCCTCCGTCTTCCCTCCCTCTCTCTCCACCACCCTCTCTTTTCCCCTCCCTCACTCTCTCCCCACACTCTCTCCCCCACACTCTCTCTCCGCCTCCCTCTCTCTCTGCTCCCTCTCTCTCCCCTCCCTTTCTCTCCCCTTCCTCTCTCTCCACCACCCTCACTCTTTCCCCCTCACTCTCTCCCCCAACATCTCTCTCTCCCCGAGCCTCTCTCTCTCCGCCTCCCTCTCTCTCCCCCTCCCTCTCTCTCCCCCCTCCCTCTCTCTCTCCCTCCCTCTCTCTCCACCTCCCTCTCACTCCACCTCCCTCTCTCTCCCCTCCCTCTCTCTCCCCCTCCCTCTCTCTCCCCTCACTCTCTCTCCACCACCCTCTCTTTTCCCCTATCTCACTCTCTACCCAACACTCTCTCCCCCACCCTCTCTCCTCCCCCCTCCCTCCCTCTCTCTCCACCACCCTCACTCTCTCCCCAACCCTCTCACTCCCCCTCCCTCTCTCTCCCCTTCCTCTCTCTCCCCCTCCCTCTCTTCCCCTCACTCTCTCTTTCCCCCTCCCTCTCTCTGCACCACCCTCGCTTTTCCCCTCCCTCATTCTCTCCCCCTCACTCTCTCCTCCACCCTCTCACTCCCCTCCCTCTCTATCCCCCTCCATCTCTCTTCCCATCCTCTCTCTCCACCACCCTCTCTCTCCCCTCTCTCTCCCCCTTCTCTCTCTCACCCTCCCTCATTCTGTCCCCACTCTCTCTCTCCACCACCCTCTCTCTCTCACCCTCACTCTCTCTCCCCTCCCTCTCTCTCTCCACCACCCTCTCTTTTCCCCTCCCTCACTCTCTCCCCCAGACTCTCTCGGCCAACCTCTCTCTCCCCCACCCTCTCTCTCCACTCTCTCTCTCTCCCCTTCCCCTCTCTCTCCCCTCTCTCTCTCTCCCCTACCTCTCTCCCACCCACCCTCTCTCTCCCCCTCTCTCTCTCCCCCACTCTCTCACACTCCCTCACTCTCTCTCCACCCTCTCTCTCACCCTCCCTCAGTCTGTCCCCAACCTCTCTCTCCACCGCCCTCTCTCTCTCTCTCTCTCTCACCCTCACTCTCTCTCTCCCTCCCTCTCTCTCACCTCTCTCTCTCCACTACCTCTCTCTCCCTCCCTCTCTCTCCCCCCTCTCTCTCCCCTACCTCTCTCTCCCCCTATCTCTCACCCCTCTCTCTCACACTCCCTCACTCTCTCTCCACCATCCTCTCTCTACACCGCCCTCTCTTTTCCCCTCTCTCACTCTCTCTCCCTCACTCTCCCCCACCCTCTCTCTCCTCCTCCCTCTCTCTCCCCTCCCTCTCTCTTCTCTCTCCCCTCCTCAGTCACCCCTCCCTCTCTCTCCACCCCCTCAATCTCTCCCTCCCTCTCTCCCCCTCCCTCTCTCTCCCCCCCTCTCTCTCCACCACCCTCTCTCTCCCCTCCCTCTCTCTCCACCACCCTCTCTTTTCCCTTCCCTCACTCTCTCCCCCTCCCTCCTCCCCCCCTCCCTCTCTCTCCACCCTCCCACTCTCTCCCCTCCCTCTCTCTCCACCACCCTCTCTTTTCCCTTCCCTCACTCTCTCCCTCTCTCTCTCCCTCCCTCTTTCTCCCCCCTCTCTCCACCAGTCTCACTCTTTCCCCCACACTCTCTCTCCACCACACTCTCTCCCCTCCCCTCTCTCTCTCTCCCTCCCACTCTCCCCCCACCCTCTCTCCCTCCCTCCCTCTCTCTCCCCTCCCTTTCTCTCCCCTCCCTCTCTCTCCACCACCCTCACTCTTTCCCCCTCACTCTCTCCCCAACCTCTCTCTCTCCCCGAGCCTCTCTCTCCACCCCCTCTCTTTCCCCTCCCTGTCTATCCCCCTCCCTCTCTTTTCCCTGCCCTCACTCTCTCCCCCTCCCTCTCTCTCCCCTCCCTCTTTATCCCTCCTCTCTCTGTCCTCCCTCTCTCTCTCCCTCCCTCTTTCTCCCCTCCCTCTCTCTCCACCAGTCTCACTCTTTCCCCCTCGCTCTCTCTCCACCACACTGTCTCTTCCCTCCCTCTCCCACTCTCCCTACCTCACTCTCCCCCTCTCTCTCTCTCCCTTCCCTCTCTCTCCCCCTCCCACTCTCTCCCCTCCTTCTTTCTCCACCTCCCTCTCTGTTCCCTCCCTCTCTCTCCACCACACTCTCTCTCCCCTCCCTCTCTCTCCCCTCCCACTCTCTCCCCCTCCCTCTCTCTCCCCCTCCCTCTCTCTCCCCCTCCCTCTCTCTCCACCACTCTCACTCTTGCCCCCTCACTCTCTCCTCCACTCACCCTCTCTCCCCATCCCTCTCTCTCCCCTCCCCCTCTCTCCACCACCCTCACTCTTTCCCCCTCACTCTCTCCCCCAACCTCCCTCTCTCCTCCTCCCTCCCTCTCTCTCTCCACCACCCTCTCTTTTCCCCTCCCTCACTCTCTCCCCACACTCTCTCCCCCACACTCTCTCTCCGCCTCCCTCTCTCTCCGCTCCCTCTCTCTCCCCTCCCTTTCTCTCCCCTCCCTCTCTCTCCACCACCCTCACTCTTTCCCCCTCACTCTCTCCCCCACCCTCTCTCTCTCCCCCTTCCTCTCTCTCCCCCTCCCTCTCTCTCCACCACCCTCACTCTTCCCCCTCACTCTCTCCCCCAACCTCTCTCCCCGAGCCTCTCTCTCTCCCCATCCCTCTCCCTCCCGCTCCCTCTCTCTCTCCCTCCCTCTCTCTCCCCTCGCTCTCTCCCCCTCACTCTCTCTCCCCTCCCTCTCTCTCCACCACTCTCACTCTTGCCCCCTCACTCACTCCTCCACTCACCCTCTCTCCCCCTCCCTCTCTCTCCCCTCCCCCTCTCTCCACCACCCTCACTCTTTCCCCATCACTCTCTACCCCAACCTCCCTCTCTCTCCTCCTCCCTCCTCCTCTCCACCACCCTCTCTTTTCCCCTCCCTCACTCTCTCCCCACACTCTCTTCCCCACACTCTCTCTCCGCCTCCCTCTCCCTCTGCTCCCTCTCTCTCCCCTCCCTTTCTCTCCCCTCCCTCTCTCTCCACCCCCTCTCTTTCCCCTCCCTGTCTATCCCCCTCCCTCTCTCTCCCCTCCCTCTCTCCACCACCCTCTCTCTCCCCTCCCTCTCTCTCCATCACCCTCTTTTTTTCCCTTCCCTCACTCTCTCCCCCTCCCTCTCTCTCCCCTCCCTCTCTATCCCTCCTCTCTCTGTCCTCCCTCTCTCTCTCCCTCCCTCTTTCTCCCCTCCCTCTCTCTCCACCAGTCTCACTCTTTCCCCCTCGCTCCTCTCTCCCACCACACTCTCCCTTCCCTCCCTCTCTCTCTCTCCCCCCCACTCTCGCCCTCTCTCTCCCTTCCCTCTCTCTCCCCCTCCAACTCTCTCCCCTCCTTCTCTCTCCACCTCCCTCTCTGTTCCCTCCCTCTCTCTCCACCACACTCTCTCTCCCCTCCCACTCTCTCCCCCTCCCACTCTCTCCCCTCCCTCTCTCTCCCCCTCCCTCTCTCTCCCCTCCCTCTCTCTCCACCACCCTCACTCTTTCCCCTCACTCTCTCCCCCAACCTCCCTCTCTCCTCCTCCCTCCCTCTTCCCTCCCTCTCTCTCCACCACCCTCTCTTTTCACCTCCCTCACTCTCTCCCTACACTCTCTCCCCCACACACTCTCCGCCTCCCTCTCTCTCCGCTCCCTCTCTCTCCCCTCCCTTTCTCTCCCCTCCCTCTCTCTCCCCCACCCTCACTCTTTCCCCCTCACTCTCTCCCCCACCCTCTCTCTCCCCCTTCCTCTCTCTCCCCCTCCCTCTCTCTCCACCACCCTCACTCTTCCCCCCTCACTCTCTCCCCCAACCTCTCTCTCCCCGAGCCTCTCTCTCTCCCCATCCCTCTCCCTCCCGCTCCCTCTCTCTCTCCAGCACCCTCTCTTTTCCCTTTTCTCACTCTCTACCCAACACTCTTTCCCCCACCCTCTCTCTCTTCCCCTCCCTCTCTCTCCTCCCCCTCCCACCCTCTCTCTCTCCACCACCCTCACTCTCTCCCCAACCCTCTCACTCCCCCTCCCTCTCTCTCCCCCTTCCTCTCTCTCCCCCTCCCTCTCTTCCCCTCAGTCTCTCCCCTCACTCTCTCTTCCCCCCCCTCTCTCTGCACCACCCTCACTTTTCCCCTCCCTCATTCTCTCCCCCTCACTCTTTTCCTCCACCCTCTCTCTCCCCTCCCTCTCTATCCCCCTCCATCTCTCTTCCTTCCTCTCTCTCCACCACCCTCTCTATCCCCCTCTCTCTCACCCTCCCTCACTCTGTCCCCACTCTCTCTCTCCACCGCCCTCTCTTTTCCCCTTCCCTCACTCTCTCCCCAGACTCTCTCGGCCAACCTCTCTCTCCCCCACCCTCTCTCCCCACTACCTCTCTCTCCCCTCCCCCTCTCTCTCCCTTCCTCTCTCTTCCCTCTCTCTCTCTCTCCCACCCACCCTCTCTCTCCCGCTCTCTCTCTCCCCCACTCTCTCACACTCCCTCACTCTCTCTCCACCCTCTCTCTCACCCTCCCTCAGGCTGTCCCCAACCCCTCTCTCCACCGCCCTCTCTCTCTCTCTCTCTCACCCTCACTCTCTCTCTCCCTCCCCCTCTCTCCCCTCTCTCTCCCTCCTCTCTCTCCCCCTAATCCCTCGCTCCTCTCTCACACTCCCTCACTCTCTCTCCACCCTCTCTCTCCACCATCCTCTCTCTACACCGCCCTCTCTTTTCCCCTCTCTCACTCGCTCTCCCTCACTCTCTCCCACACCCTCTCTCTCCCATCCCTCTCTCTCCCCATCCCTCTCTCTCCACCCCCTCTATCTCTCCCTCCCTCTCTCTGCACCACCCTCGCGTTTCCCCTCCCTCATTCTCTCCCCCTCACTCTCTCCTCCACCCTCTCTCTTCCCTCCCTCTCTCTCCCCCTCCCTCTCTCTCCCCTCCCTCTCTCTTTCCCCCTCCCTCTCTCTGCACCACCCTCGCTTTTCCCCTCCCTCATTCTCTCCCCCTCACTCTCTCCTCCACCCTCTCTCTCCCCCTCTCTCTCCCCCCCTCTCACCCTCCCTCACTCTGTCCCCACTCTCTCTCTCCACCGCCCTCTCTCTCACCCTCACTCTCTCTCCCCTCCCTCTCTCTCTCCACCACCCTCTCTTTTCCCCTCCCTCACTCTCTCCCCAGACTCTCTCGGCCAACCTCTCTCTCCCCCCACCCTCTCTCTCCACTACCTCTCTCTCCCCTCCTCTTCTCACCACCACCCTCAGTCTTCCCTCCCCCCCTCCCCCTCACTTACTCTCCTCTCACTCCCTTCCCTCACTCTCCCCTCCCTCTCTCTCCACCCCCTCTCTTTCCCCTCCCTGTCTATCCCCCTCCCTCTCTTTCCACCACTCTCACTCTTGCCCCCTCCCTCTCTCCTCCACTCACCCTCTCTCCCCCTCCCTCTCTCTTCCCCTCCCCCTCTCTTCCACCACCCTCACTCTTTCCCCCTCACTCTCTCCCCCAACCTCCCTCTCTCCTCCTCCCTCCCTCTCTCCTCCTCCCTCCCTCTCTCTCCACCACCCTCTCTTTTCCCCTTCCTCACTCTCTCCCCACACTCTCTTCCCCACACTCTCTCTCCGCCTCCCTCTCTCTCTGCTCCCTCTCTCTCCCCTCCCTTTCTCTCCCCTCCCTCTCTCTCCCCACCCTCTCACTCCCTTCCCTCACTCTCCCCTCCCTCTCTCTCCACCCCCTCTCTTTCCCCTCCCTGTCTATCCCCCTCCCTCTCTCTCCCCTCCCTCTCTCTCCACCACCCTCTTTTTTCCCTTCCCTCACTCTCTCCCCCTCCCTCTTTCTCCCCTCCCTCTCTCTCCCCTCCCTCTCTCCACCACCCTCTCTCTCCCCTCCCTCTCTCTCCACCACCCTCTTTTTTCCTTCCCTCACTCTCTCCCCCTCCCTCTCTCTCCCCTCCCTCTCTATCCCTCCTCTCTCTGTCCTCCCTCTCTCTCTCCCTCCCTCTTTCTCCCCTCCCTCTCTCTCCACCAGTCTCACTCTTTCCCCCTCGCTCTCTCTCCACCACACTCTCCCTTCCCTCCCTCTCTCTCTCTCTCCCTCCCACTCTCCCCCTCTCTCTCTCTCCCTTCCCTCTCTCTCCCCTCCAACTCTCTCCCCCTCCTTCTCTCTCCACCTCCCTCTCTGTCCCTCCCTCTCTCTCCAGCACACTCTCTCTCCCCTCCCACTCTCTCCCCCTCCCACTCTCTCCCCCCTCCTCTCTCTCCCCTCCCTCTCTCTCCACCACTCTCACTCTTGCCCCCACACTCTCTCCTCCACCCCCCCTCTCCCCCCCCTCTCTCCCCTCCCCCTCTCTCCACCACCCTCACTCTTCCCCCCTCACTCTCTCCCCCAACCTCCCTCTCTCCTCCTCCCTCCCTCTTCCCTCCCTCTCTCTCCACCACCCTCTCTTTTCCCCTCCCTCACTCTCTCCCCACACTCTCTCCCCCGCACACTCTTTCCGCCTCCATCTCTCTCCGCTCCCTCTCTCTCCCCTCCCTTTCTCTCCCCTCTCTCTCTCTCCACCACCCTCACTCTTTCCCCCTCACTCCTCTCCCCAACCCTCTCTCTCTCCCCTTCCCTCACTATCCCCTCACTCTCTCTCCACCACCCTCTCTTTTTCCCTCTCTCTCACTCTCTACCCAACACTCTCTCCCCACCCTCTCTCTCTCCCCCTCCCTCTCTCTCCTCCCCCTCCCTCCCTCTCTCTCCACCACCCTCACTCTCTCCCCAACCCTCTCACTCCCTCTCCCTCTCTCTCCCCTTCCTCTCTCTCCCCCTCCCTCTCTTCCCCTCACTCTCTCCCCTCACTCTCTCTTTCTCCCTCCCTCTCTCTGCACCACCCTCACTTTTCCCCTCCCTCATTCTCTCCCCCTCACTCTCTCCTCCAGCCTCTCTCTCCCCTCCCTCTCTATCCCCCTCCATCCTTCCCTTCCTCTCTCTCCACCACCCTCTCTCTCTCAACCTCACTCTCTCTCCCCTCCCTCTCTCTCTCTCTCCAACACCCTCTCTTTTCCCCTCCCTCACTCTCTCCCCCAGACTCTCTCGGCCAACCTCTCTCTCCCCCCACCCTCTCTCTCCACTACCTCTCTCTCCCCTCCCCCTCTCTCCACCACCCCTCAGTCTTTCCCCCCCCCTTCCCCCTTCCCCTCTCTCCCCCTCCCTTACTCTCCCCTCCCTCTCTCACCCCACCCTCTCACTCCCCTCCCTCACTCTCCCCTCCCTCTCCCACCACCCCCTCTCTTTCCCCTCCCTCTCTAACCCCCTCCCTCTCTCTCTCCACTTCCCCTCTCTCTCCCTTCCTCTCTCTCCCCTCCCTCTCTCCCACCCACCCTCTCTCTCCCCCTCACTCTCCCCCCACTCTCTCACACTCCCTCACTCTCTCTCCACCCTCTCTCTCACACTCCCTCAGTCTGTCCCCAACCTCTCTCTCCACCGCCCTCTCTCTCTCTCTCTCACCCTCACTCTCTCTCTCCCTCCCTCTCTCACCCCTCTCTCTCTCCCCTACCTCTCTCTCCCACCCTCTCTCTCCCCTCTCTCTCTCCCCTACCTCTCTCTCCCCCTATCTCTCACCCCTCTCTCTCACACTCCCTCACGATCTCTCCACCACCTCTCACTACACCGCCCTCTCTTTCCCCTCTCTCATCTCTCTCCCTCACCTCTCTCCCCTACCCTCTCTCTCCCCCTCCCTCTCTCTCCCCTCCCTCTCTCTCCCCCTCCCTCTCTCTCCCCCTCCCTCAGTCACCCCTCCTCTCTCCACCCCCTCTATCTCTCCCTCCCTCTCTCCCCCTCCCTCTCTCTCCCCCTCCCTCTCTCTCCACCACCCTCTCTCTCCCCCCTCCCTCTCTCCACCACCCTCTCTTTTCCCTCCCTCACTCTCTCCCCCTCCCTCTCTCTCCCCTCCCTCTCCACCACCCTCTCTCTCCCCTCCCTCTCTCTCCACCACCCTCTCTTTTCCCTTCCCTCACTCTCTCCCCCTCCATCTCTCTCTCCCTCCCTCTTTCTCCCCCCTCTCTCTCCACCAGTCTCACTCTTTCCCCCCTCACTCTCTCTCCACCACACTCTCTCTCCCCTCCCTCTCTCTCTCCCTCCCCCTCTCCCCCCCCCTCTCTCTCCCTTCCCTCTCTTACCCCTCCCTCTCTGTCCACCACCCTCACTCTTTCCCCCTCACTCTCTCCCCCAACCTCTCTCTCTCCCCGAGCCTCTCTCTCTCCCCCTCCCTCTCCTCCCCCTCCCTCTCTCTCTCTCCCTCCCTCTCTCTCCACCTCCCTCTCTCTCCCCTCCCTCTCTCTCCCCCTCCCTCTCTCTCCCCTCACTCTCTCTCCACCACCCTCTCTTTTCCCCCTCTCTCTCTCTACCCAACACTCTCTCCCCCACCCTCTCTCTCTCTCGCCCTCAATCTCTCCCCCAACCTCTCTCTCCCCGAGCCTCTCTCTCTCTCCCTCTCTCACTCCCCCAACCTCCCTCTCTCCTCCTCCCTCCCTCTTCCCTCCCTCTCTCTCCGCTCCCTCTCTCTCCCCTCCCTTTCTCTCCCCTCCCTCTCTCTCCCACCACCCTCACTCTTTCCCCCTCACTCTCTCCCCCACCCTCTCTCTCACTCCCCCTTCCTCTCTCTCCCCCCCCTCTCCACCACCCTCACTCTTTCCCCCTCACTCTCTCCCCCAACCTCTCTCTCCCCGAGCCTCTCTCTCTCCCCCTCCCTCTCTCTCCCCCTCCCTCTCTCTCTCCCACCCTCTCTCTCCACCCTCCCACTCTCTCCCCTCCCTCTCTCTCCCCCTCCCTCTCTCACCCCTCACTCTCTCTCCACCACCCTCTCTTTTCCCCTCTCTCACTCTCTACCCAACACTCTTTCCCCCATCCTCTCTCTCTTCCCCTCCCTCTCTCCTCCCCCTCCCTCCCTCTCTCTCTCCACCACCCTCACTCTCTCCCCAACCCTCTCACTCTCCCTCCCTCTCTCTCCCCTTCCTCTCTCTCCCCCTCCCTCTCTTCCCCTCAGTATCTCCCCTCACTCTCTTTCCCCCTCCCTCTCTCTGCACCACCCTCGCTTTTCCCTCCCTCCTCATTCTCTCCCCCTCCCTCTCTATCCCCCTCCATCTCTCTTCCCTTCCTCTCTCTCCACCACCCTCTCTCTCCCCCCTCTTTCTCACCCTCCCTCACTCTGTCCCCACTCTCTCTCTCCACCTCCCTCTCTCTCTCACCTTCACTCTCTCTCCCCTCCCTCTCACTCTCTCTCCACCACCCTCTCTTTCCCCTCCCTCACTCTCTCCCCCAGACTCTCTCGGCCAACCTCTCTCTCCCCCACCCTCTCTCTCCACCACCTCTCTCTCCCCCTCCCCCTCTCTCCACCACCCTCAGTCTTCCCCCCCCTCTCTCCCCCTCCCTTACTCTTCCCTCCCTCTCTCTCCCCACCCTCTCACTCCCTTCCCTCACTCTCCCCTCCCTCTCTCTCCACCCCCTCTCTTTCCCCTCCCAGTCTATCCCCTCCCTCTCTCTCCCCTCCCTCTCTCTCCATCACCCTCTCTCTCCCCCCTCCCCTCTCTCTCCACCACCCTCTCTTTTCCCTTCCCTCACTCTCTCCCCTCCCTCTCTCTCCCCCTCCCTCTCTATCCCTCCTGTCTCTGTCCTCCCTCTCTCTCTCTCCCTCCCTCTTTTCTCCCCTCCCTCTCTCTCCACCAGTCTCACTCTTTCCCCCCTCGCTCTCTCTCCACCACACTCTCTCTTCCCTCCCTCTCTCTCTCCCCCTCCCACTCTCTCCCCTCCTTCTCTCACCAACCACCCTCTCTGTTCCCTCCCTCTCTCTCCACCACACTCTCTTTCCCCTCCCTCTCTCTCCACTCCCACTCTCTCCCCCTCCCTCTCTCTGTCCCCTCCCTCTCTCTCCCCTCCTCTCTCTCCACCACTCTCACTCTTGCCCCCTCACTCTCTCCCCCAACCTCCCTCTCTCCTCCTCCCTCCCTCTTCCCTCCCTCTCTCTCCGCTCCCTCTCTCTCCCCTCCCTTTCTCTCCTCTCCCTCTCTCTCCACCACCCTCTCTCTCTCCCCCTTCCTCTCTCTCCCCCCCCTCTCCACCACCCTCACTGTTTCCCCCTCACTCTCTCCCCCAACCTCTCTCTCCCCGAGCCTCTCTCTCTCCCCCTCCCTCTCTCTCCCCCTCCCTCTCTCTCTCCCTCCCTCTCTCTCCATCTCCCTCTCTCTCCCCTCCCTCTCTCTCCCCCTCCCTCTCTCTACCTCACTCTCTCTGCACCACCCTCTCTTTTCCTCTCTCTCACTCTCTACCCAACACTCTTTCCCCACCCCTCTCTCTCTTCCCCACCCTCTCTCTCCTCCCCCCTCCCTCCCTCTCTCTCCACCACCCTCACTCTCTCCCCAACCCTCTCACTCCCCCTCCCTCTCTCTCCCCTTCCTCTCTCTCCCCCTCCCTCTCTTCCCTCAGTCTCTCCCCTCCCACTCTCTCTTTCCCCCTCCCTCTCTCTGCACCACGCTCGCTTTTCCCCTCCCTCATTCTCTCCCCCTCACTCTCTCCTCCACCCTCAATCTCCTCTCCCTCTCAATTCCCTTCCTCTCTCTCCACCGCCCTCTCACTCTCACTCTCACCCTCACTCTCTCTCCCTCCCTTTCTCTCCCCCCTCTCTCTCTCCTCCCTCTCTCTCCCCCCTCTCTCTACCCTACCTCTCTCTCCCCCGATCTCTCACCCCTCTCTCTCACACTCCCTCACTCTCTCCACCCTCTCTCTCTCTCCACCATCCTCTCTCTACACCGCCCTCTCTTTTCCCCTCTCTCACTCTCTCTCCCTCTCTCTCCCCTCACCCTCTCTCTCCTCCTCACTCTCTCTCCCCTCCCTCTCTCTCCCCCCCCCTCTCTCTCCCCCTCCCTCAGTCACCCCTCCCTCTCTCCACCACCCTCTCTCTCCCCTCCCTCTCTCTCCACCACCCTCTCTTTTCCCTTCCCACACTCTCTCCCCTCCCTCTCTCTCTCCATCCCTCTTTCTCCCGCCATCTCTCTCCACCACCCTCACTCTTTCCCCCTCACTCTCTCCCCCAACCTCTCTCTCTTCCCGAGCCTCTCTCTCTCCCCTCCCTCTCTCTCCCCCTCCCTCTCTCTCCCCTCACTCTCTCTCCACCACCCTCTCTTTTCCTCTCTCTCACTCTCTACCCAACACTCTCTCCCCCACCCTCTCTCTCTCCCCCTCCCTCTCTCTCCTCCCCCTCCCTCCCTCTCTCTCCACCACCTTCACTCTCTCCCCAACCCTCTCACTCCCCCTCCCTCTCTCTCCCCTCCCTCTCTCTCCCACTCCCTCTCTCTCCCCTCACTCTCTCTCCACCACCCTCTCTCTCCCCCCTCGCTCTCCCCCCTCTCTCTCACCCTCACTCTCTCTCCCCTCCCTCTCTCTCTCCACCACCCTCTCTTTTCCCCTCCCTCACTCTCTCCCCCAGACTCTCCCGGCCAACCTCTCTCTCCCCCACCCTCTCTCTCCACTACCTCTCTCTCCCCTCCCCCTCTCTCCACCACCCTCAGTCTTCCCCCCCCTCCCCCCTCCCTCTCTCTCCCCCTCCCTCTCTCTCCCCTCCCTCTCTCTCCCCACCCTCTCACTCCCCACCCTCTCACTTCCCTCCCTCACTCTCCCCTCCCTCTCCCTCCACCCCTCTCTTTCCACTCCCTCTCCCTCTCTCTCTCCACCACCCTCTCTCTCCCCTCCCTCTCTCTCCACCACCCTCTCTTTTCCCTTCCCTCACTCTCTCCCCCTCCCTCTCTCTCCCCTCCCTCTTTCTCCCCTTCCTCTCTCTCCACCAGTCTCTCTCTCCCCCTGTCTCTCTCTCCCCTTCCTCTCTCTCCCCTCCCTCTCACTCCCTCCCTCTCTCTCCCCCTCCCTCTCTCTCCACCACCCTCTCTCTCCCCTCCCTCTCTCTCCCTCCCTCTCTCTCCCCCTCCCTCTCTCTCCCCCCCCTCTCCCCTCCCTCTCTCTCCCCTCCCTCTCTCTCCCCTCCCTCTCTCCCCCTCCCTCTCTGTCCGCCATCCCTCTCTCTCTCCCCTCCCTCACTCTCCCCCTCCCTCTTTCTCCACTCCCTCTCTCTCCCCCTCCCTCTCTCTCCACCACCCTCTCTTTTCCCCTGCCTCACTCTCTCCCCCACACTCTCTCTCCACCACCCTCTCTTTTCCCCTGCCTCACTCTCTCCCCCACACTCTCTCCCCTCCCTCTCTCTCCCCCTCCCTCTCTCCCCCCTCCCTTTCTATTCCTCTCCCTCTCTCTCCCCGCGCCCTCTCTCTCCACCACACTCACACTTTCCCCCTCACTCTCTCCCCACCCTCCCTCTCTCCCTCTCCCTCTCTCTCCTCTCCGTCTCTCTCTCTCTCCCCTCCTTCTCTCTCCCCTCCCTCTCTCTCCACCACCCTCACTCTTGCCCCTCCCTCTCTCTCCCCTCCCCCTCTTTCCACCACCCTCACTCTTTCCCCCTCACTCTCTCCCCCGCCCTCCCTCTCTCTCCCCTCCCTCTCTTTCCCCCATCTCACTCTCTCTCCCTCACTCTCTCCTCCACTCTCTCTCTCCCCTCTCTCTCTCTCCCCCCTCCCTCTCTCTCCACCACCCACTCTTTTCCCCTCCCTCACTCTCTCCCCCCTTGCTCTCACCCACCCTCTCTCTCCCCCACCCTCTCTCTCTCCCTCCCTCTCTCTCTCTTCCTCCCTGTCACTCCCCCTCCCTCTCTCTCCCCCATACTCTCTCTCCACCTCCCTCACGCTCTCCCCCCACCCTCTCTCACCCACCCTCTCTCTCTTCCTCCCTTCTCTGTCTCTTCCTCCCTCTCTCTCCCGCTCACTCTCTCTCCCGCACACTCTCTCTCCCACCCTCTCTCTTCCCCTCCCTCTCTCTCCCCCTCCCTCTCTCTCCCCTACCTCTCTTTTCCCTTATCTCACTCTCTCCCCCTCACTCTCTCCCCCACCCTCTCTCTCCCCTCTCTCTCTCCCCTCCCTCTCTCTCCACCACCCACTCTTTTCCCCTCCCTCACTCTCTCGCCCCTCTCTCTCTCCCTCCCTCTCTCTCTCTTCCTCCCTGTCACTCCCCCTCCCTCTCTCTCCCCCACACTCACTCCCCCACCCTCTCTCTCCACCTCCCTGTCTCTCCACCACCCTCTCTTTTCCCCTCCCTCACTCTCTCCCCCTCTCTCTCTCCCCCGCTCACTCTCTCTCCCGCACCCTCTCTCCCCCAACCTCTCTCTTCCCCTGCCTCTCTCTCCCCCTCCCTCTCTCTACCCTCCCTCTGTCTACCCTCCCTCTCTCTACCCTCCCTCTCTCTACCCTCCCTCTCTTTCCCTTCCTCTCTCTCCCCCTCCCTCTCTCTCCCCTCCCTCTCTCTCCTCCCTCTCTATCCTCCTCCCTTTCTCTCCCCTCCCTATCTCTCCACCACACTCTCTCTCTCCCCTCCCTCTCTCTCCCCTCCCTCTCTCCACCACCCTCTCTCTCCACCACCCTCTCTCTCCCCCCTCCCTGTCTCTCCCACCCTCTCTCTCCCATTCCCTCTCTCTCCCCCCCCTCTCTCTCCCCCCCTCTCTCTCCCCCCCTCTCTCTCCCCTCCCTCTCTATCCACCACCCTCACTCTCCCCTCCCTCACTCTCTCCCCCTCCCTCTCACTCCCCTCCCCTCTCCCCTCCATCTCTCTTCCCTCCCTCTCTCTCCCCCTCCCTCTCTCTCCCCTCCCTCTCTCTCCTCCCTCTCTATCCTCCTCCCTTTCTCTCCCCTCCCTATCTCTCCCCTCCCTCTCTCTCCCCTCCCTCTCTCTCCACCACCCTCACTCTCCCCTCCCTCACTCTCTCCCCCTCCCTCTCACTCCCCTCCCCTCTCCCCTCCATCTCTCTCCCCCTCCCTCTCTCTCCCCTCTCTATCTCTCCCCTCCCTCTCTCTCCACGACCCACTCTTTTCCCCTCCCTCACTCTCTCCCCCCTCCCTCTCTCTCCACCACCCTCTCTCTCCCCTCCCTCTCTCTCCCTCTCCCTCTCTCTACCTCCCTCTCTCTACCTCCCTCTCTTTCCCTTCCTCTCTCTCTCCCCCTCCCTCTCTCTCCCCTCCCTCTCTCTCCTCCCTCTCTATCCTCCTCCCTCTCTTTCCCTTCCTCTCTCTCTCCCCCTCCCTCTCTCTCCCCTCCCTCTCTCTCCTCCCTCTCTATCCTCCTCCCTTTCTCTCCCCTCCCTATCTCTCCCCTCCCTCTCTCTCCCCTCCCTCTCTCTCCACCACCCTCACTCTCCCCTCCCTCACTCTCTCCCCCTCCCTCTCACTCCCCTCCCCTCTCCCCTCCATCTCTCTCCCCTCACTCTCTCTCCCCCTCCCTCTCTCTCCCCTCTCTATCTCTCCCCTCCCTCTCTCTCCACGACCCACTCTTTTCCCCTCCCTCACTCTCTCCCCCCTCGCTCTCACCCACCCTCTCTCCCCCACCCTCTCTCTACCTCCCTCTCTCTCCCCCTCCCACTCTCTCCCCTCCCTCTCTATCCTCCACCCTCTCTCTCCCCTCCCTCTCTCTCCCCCTCCCTCTCTCTACCCTCCCTCTCTCTCCCCCTCCCTCTCTCTCCCCTTCCTCTCTCTCCACCACCCACTCTTTACCCCTCCCTCACTCTCTCCCCCCTCGCTCTCACCCACCCTCTCTCTCCCCCACCCTCTCTCTCTCCCTCCCTCTCTCTCTCTTCCTCCCTGTAACTCCCCCTCCCTCTCTCTCCCCCACACTCTCTCCCGCACCCTCTCTCTCCCCCATCCTCTCTCTCCCCCACCCTCTCTCTACCTCCCTCCCTCTCCCCCTCCCTCTCTCTCCCCTCCCTCTCTCTCCCGCACACTCTCTCCCCCACCCTCTCTCTCCCCTCCCTCTCTCTCCCCCTCCTTCTCTCTACCCTCCCTCTCTCTACACTCCCTCTCTTTCCTTTCCTCTCTCTCCCCCCTCCCTCTCTCTCCCCTCCCTCTCTCTCCTCCCTCTCTATCCTCCTCCCTTTCTCTCCCCTCCCTATCTCTCCACCACACTCTCTCTCTCAGCTCCCTCTCACTCCCCTCCCTCTCTCTCCCTCTCCCTTTCTCTCCCCTTCCTCTCTCTCCCACACTCTCTCTCCCCCTCCCTCTCTCTCCCCTCCCTCTCTCTCTCCCCTCCCTCTCTCTCCCCTCCCTCTCTCTCCCACACTCTCCTCTCCCCCTCCCTCTCTCTCCCCTCCCTCTCTCTCCCCTCCCTCTCTCCCACTCCCTCTCTCTCCCCTCCCTCTCTCTCCCCCTCCCTCTCTCCCCTCCCTCTATCCCCCTCTCTCTCTCCCCTCCCTCTCTCACCCCTCTCTCTCCCCCCCTCTCTCTCTCTCCCCTCCCTCTCTCTCTCTCCCCTCCCCTCTCTCTCGCCCCTCCCTCTCTCTCCCCTCCTCTCTCTCCCCTTCCTCTCTCTCCCCTCCCTCTCTCTCCTCCCTCTCTATCCTCCTCCCTTTCTCTCCCCTCCCTATCTCTCCACCACACTCTCTCTCTCTGCTCCCTCTCACTCCCCTCCCTCTCTCTCCCTCTCCCTTTCTCTCCCCTTCCTCTCTCTCCCACACTCTCTCTCCCCCTCCCTCTCTCTCCCCTCCCTCTCTCTCTCCCCTCCCTCTCTCTCCCCTCCCTCTCTCTCCCACACTCTCTCTCCCCCTCCCTCTCTCTCCCCTCCCTCTCTCTCCCCTCCCTCTCTCTCCCCTCCCTCTCTCCCACTCCCTCTCTCTCCCCTCCCTCTCTCTCCCCCTCCCTCTCTCCCCCTCCCTCTATCCCCCTCTCTCTCTCCCCTCCCTCTCTCACCCCTCTCTCTCCCCCCCTCTCTCTCTCTCCCCTCCCTCTCTCTCTCTCCCCTCCCTCTCTCTCGCCCCTCCCTCTCTCTCCCCCCTCCCTCTCTCTCCCCTTCCTCTCTCTCCCCTCCCTCTCTCTCCTCCCTCTCTATCCTCCTCCCTTTCTCTCCCCTCCCTATCTCTCCACCACACTCTCTCTCTCTGCTCCCTCTCACTCCCCTCCCTCTCTCTCCCTCTCCCTTTCTCTCCCCTCCCTTTCTCTCCCCTCCTCTCTCCCCTTCCTCTCTCCCACTCCCTCTCTTGCCCCTCCCACACTCTCCCCTTCCTCTCTCCCACTCCCTCTCTCTCCCCTCCCTCTCTCTCCCCTCCCTCTCTCTGCCCTCCCTCTCTATTCCCCTCACTTTCTCTCCCCTCCCTCTCTATCCTCCTCCCTTTCTCTCCCCGCTACCTATCTCTCCACCACCCTCTCTCTCTCCTTCCTCTCTCTCCCCTTCCTCTCTCTCCCCTGCCTCTCTCTCCACCACCCTGTCTCTCCCCTCCCTCTCTCGCCCTCCCTCTCTCTCCCCCTCCCTCTCTCTCCCCCTCTCTCTCTCCCCTCCCTCTTTCTCCCCTCCCTCTCTCCCCCTCCCTCTCTCTCCCCCTCCCTCTCTCTCTCCCCTCCCTCTCTCTCCCCTCACTCTCTCTGCCCTCACTCTCTCTCCCCCTCCCTCTCTCTCCCCCACACTCTCTCCCCTCCCTCTCTCTACCCCTCCCTCTCTCCCCCCTCCCTTTCTATCCCTCTCCCTTTCTCTCCCCTCCCTCTCTCTCCACCGCCCTCTCTCTCCCCTCCCTCTCTCTCCCACCCACTCTCTCTACATCCACTCTCTCCCCTCCCTCTCTCTCCCCTCCCTCTCTCTCCCCTACCTCTCTCCCACTCCCTCTCTCTCCCCTCCCTCTCTCTCCCCCTCCCTCTCTCTCCCCTCCCTCTCTCCCCCTCTCTCTCTCCCCTCCCTCTCTCACCCCTCTCTCTCCCTCTCCCCTCCTCTCTCCCCTTCCTCTCTCCCACTCCCTCCCCCCCCTCCCTCTCTCTCCCCCCTCTCTCTCTCTCTCTCCCCTCCCTCTCTCGCCCCTCCCTCTCTCTCCCCTCCTCTCTCCCCTTCCTCTCTCCCACTCCCTCTCTTGCCCCTTCCTCTCTCTCCCCTCCCTCTCTCTGCCCTCCCTCTCTATCCCCCTCACTTTCTTTCCCCTCCCTCTCTATCCTCCTCCCTTT
This sequence comes from Chiloscyllium plagiosum, assembly GCF_037043375.1. Taxonomy (NCBI): domain Eukaryota; kingdom Metazoa; phylum Chordata; class Chondrichthyes; order Orectolobiformes; family Hemiscylliidae; genus Chiloscyllium; species Chiloscyllium plagiosum. Next base: position 8,689,867 of record NW_028270191.1, read on the forward strand.
CTCTCCCCGCTACCTATCTCTCCACCACCCACTCTCTCTCCTCCCTCTCTCTCCCCTCCCTCTCTCTCCCCTCCCTCTCTCTCCCCTCCCTCTCTCTCTCCCTCCCTCTCTCTCCCCCTCTCTCTCCCCTTCCTCTCTCTCCTCCCTGCCGCTCTCTCCACCACCCTCTCTCTCCCCCCCTCTCTCCCCCTCCCTCTCTCTCCCCCTCCCTCTCTCTCCCCCTCCCTCCCTCTCCCCCTCTCTCTCTCCCCTCCCTCTTCTCCCCTCCCTCTCTCCCCCTCCCTCTCTCTCCCCCTCCCACTCTCTCCCCCTCCCTCTCTCTCCCCCTCCCACTCTCTCCCTCTCCCTCTCTCTCCCCTCCCTCTCTCTCCCCCTCCCTCTCTCTCCACCACCCTCTCTTTCCCCTGCCTCACTCTCTCCCCCACACTCTCTCCCCTCCCTCTCTCTCACCCTCCCTCTCTCCCCCCTCCCTTTCTATCCCTCTCCCTCTCTCTCCCCCTCCTCTCTCTCCACCACATTCACTCTTTCCCCCTCACTCTCTCCCCCGCCCTCCCTCTCTCTCCCCTACCTCTCTTTCCCCCTATCTCACTCTCTCTCCCTCACTCCCTCCCCCACCCTCTCTCTCTCTCCCCTCTCTCTCTCTCTCCCCTCCCTCTCTCTCCACCACCCACACTTTTCCCCTCCCTCACTCTCTCCCCCTCTCGCTCTCCCCCACCCTCTCTCTCTCTCCCTCCCTCTCTCTCCCCCTCCCTCTCTCTCCCCTCCCTCTCTCTCCCCTCCCTCTCCCCCTCCCTCTCTCTCCCCTCCCTCTCTCTCCCCTCCCTCTCTATCCTCCTCGCTTTCTCTCCCCTCCCTATCTCTCCACCACTCTCTCCTCCCTCTCTCTCCTCCCTGTCTCTCCCCCTCCCTCTCTCTCCCCCTTCCACTCTCTCCCCTCCCTCTCTCTCCCCTCCCTCTCTCTCCCTCCCTCTCTCTCCCCTCCCTCTCTCTCCCCTCCCTCTCTCTCCCCTCCCTCTCTCTCTCCCCTCCCTCTCTCTCCCCTCCCTCTCTATCCCCTCCCTCTCTATCCTCCTCCCTTTCTCTCCCCTCCCTATCTCTCCACCACTCTCTCTCCACCCTCTCTCTCCCCCCTCTCTCTCCCCCTCCCTCTCTCTCCCCCTTCCTCTCTCTCCCCTTCCTCTCTCTCCACCACTCTCTCTCCACTCCCTCTCTCCCCCTCCCTCTCTCTCCCCTCCCTCTCTCTCCCTTCCCTCTCTCTCCCCTTCCTCTCTCCCTCTCCCTCTCTCTCCCCTCCCTCTCTCTCCACCACCCTCTCTTTTCCCCTGCCTCACTCTCTCCCCCACACTCTCTCCCCGTCCCTCTCTCTCCCCTCCCTCTCTCTCCCCCTCCCTCTCTCGCACCTCCCTCTCTATCCCCCTCCCTCTCTCCCCCTCCCTCTCTCTCCACCACCCTCTCTCTCTATCCCCCTCCCTCTCTCTCCTCCCTTTCTCTCCCCTCCCTATCTTTCCACCACCCTCTCTCTCCCCTCCCTCTTTCTCCCCCTCCCTATCTCCCCTCCCTCACTCTCCCCCTCCCTCACTCTCCCCCTCCCTCACTCTCCCCTCCCTCTCTCTCCCCTCCCTCTCTCCCCTCCCTCTCTCCCACTCCCTCTCTTTCCCCTCCCTCTCTCTCCCCTCCCTCTCTCTCCCCCTCCCTCTCTCTCCCCTCCCTCTCTCCCCCTCTCTCTCTCCCCTCCCTCTCTCACCCCTCTCTCTCCCTCTCCCCTCCTCTCTCCCCTCCCTCTCTCTCCCCTCCCTCTCCCCTCCCTCTCTCCCACTCCCTCTCTCTCCCCTCCCTCTCTCCCCTCCCTCTCTCCCACTCCCTCTCTTTCCCCTCCCTCTCTCTCCCCTCCCTCTCTCTCCCCTCCCTCTCTCTCCCCCTCCCTCTCTCTCCCCTCCCTCTCTCTCCCCCTCCCTCTCTCTCCCCTCCCTCTCTCTCCCCTCTCTCTCTCCCCTCCCTCTCTCCCCCTCCCTCTCTCCCCTCCCTCTCTCCCCCACTCTCTCTCCCCTCCCTCTCTCTCCCCCCTCTCTCTCTCTCTCTCCCCTCCCTCTCTCCCCCTCCCTCTCTCTCCCCCTCCCTCTCTCTCCCCCCTCCCTCTCTCTCCCCTCCCTCCCTCTCCCCCTCTCGCTCTCCCCTCCCTCTTTCTCCCCTCCCTCTCTCCCCCTCCCTCTCTCTTCCCCTCCCACTCTCTCCCCCTCCCTCTCTCCCCCTCCCACTCTCTCCCTCTCCCTCTCTCTCCCCTCCCTCTCTCTCCCCTCCCTCTCTATCCCCTCCCTCTCTATCCTCCTCCCTTTCTCTCCCCTCCCTATCTCTCCACCACTCTCTCTCCACTCCCTCTCTCTCCCCCCCTCTCTCTCCCCCTCCCTCTCTCTCCCCCTTCCTCTCTCTCCCCTTCCTCTCTCTCCACCACTCTCTCTCCACTCCCTCTCTCCCCCCTCCCTCTCTCTCTCCCCTCCCTCTCTCTCCCTTCCCTCTCTCTCCCCTTCCTCTCTCCCTCTCCCTCTCTCTCCCCTCCCTCTCTCTCCACCACCCTCTCTTTTCCCCTGCCTCACTCTCTCCCCCACACTCTCTCCCCCCCCCCTCACTCTCCCCTCCCTCTCTCTCCCCCTCCCTCTCTCGCACCTCCCTCTCTATCCCCCTCCCTCTCTCCCCCTCCCTCTCTCTCCACCACCCTCTCTCTCTATCCCCCTCCCTCTCTCTCCTCCCTTTCTCTCCCCTCCCTATCTCTCCACCACCCTCTCTCTCCCCTCCCTCTTTCTCCCCCTCCCTATCTCCCCTCCCTCACTCTCCCCATCCCTCACTCTCCCCCTCCCTCTCTCTCCCCTCCCTCTCTCTCCCCCTCCCTCTCTCGCACCTCCCTCTCTATCCCCCTCCCTCTCTCCCCCTCCCTCTCTCTCCACCACCCTCTCTCTCTATCCCCCTCCCTCTCTCTCCTCCCTTTCTCTCCCCTCCCTATCTCTCCACCACCCTCTCTCTCCCCTCCCTCTTTCTCCCCCTCCCTATCTCCCCTCCCTCACTCTCCCCCTCCCTCACTCTCCACCTCCCTCTCTCTCCCCTCCCTCTCTATCCCCCTCCCTCTCTATCCCCCTCCCTCTCTTGCCCCTCCCTCTCTATCCCCCTCCCTCTCTATCCCCTCCCTCTCTCTCCCCTCCCTCTCTATCCCCCTCCCTCTCTCTCCCCTCCCTCTCTATCCTCCTCCCTTTCTCTAGCCTCCCTATCTCTCCACCACCCCTCTCTCTCCTCCCTCTCTCTCCACCACCCTCTCTCTCCCCTTCCTCTCTCTCCACCACCCTCTCTCTCCACTCCCTCTCTCTCCCTCCCTCTCTCTCCCCCTGCCTCTCTCTCCCCTCCTTCTCTCTCCCCTCCCTCTCTCTCCCCTCCCACTCTCTCCCCTCCCTCTCTCTCCCCTTCCTCTCTCCCCCTCCCTCTCTCTCTCTCCACCACCCTCTCTCTCCCCTCCCTCTTTCTCCCCCTTCCCTCTCTCCCCCTCCCTCACTCTCCCCTCCCTCTCTCGCCCCTCCCTCTCTCGCCCCTCCCTCTCTCTCCCCTCCCTCTCTCTCCCCTTCCTCACTCCCCTCCCTCTGTCTCACCTCCCTCTCTCTCCCCCTCCCTTTCTCCCTCCCTCTCTCCCCCTCCTCCCTCTCCCCTCCCTCTCTCTCCACCACCCTCTCTTTTGCCCTGCCTCACTCTCTCCCCCACACTCTCTCCCCTCCCTCTCTCTCCCCTCCCTCTCTCTCCCCTCCCTCTCTCTCCCCTCCCTCTCTCTCCCCTCCCTCTCTATCTCCCTCCCTCTCTCTCCCCTCCCTCTCTATCCTCCTCCCTCTCTCTCCCCTCCCTCTCTATCCTCCTCCCTTTCTCTAGCCTCCCTATCTCTCCACCACCCTCTCTCTCCTCCCTCTCTCTCCCCTCCCTTTCTCCCCTCCCTCTCTCCCCCTCCCTCTCTCTCCCTCTCCCTCTCTCTCCACCACCCTCTCTTTTCCCCTGCCTCACTCTCTCCCCCACACTCTCTCCCCTCCCTCTCTCTCCACCTCCCTCTCTCCCCCTCCCTTTCTATCCTCTCCCTGTCTCTCCCCTCCCTCTCTCTCCACCACACTCACTCTTTCCCCTCACTCTCTCCCCAACCCTCCCTCTCTCCCCCTCCCTCTCTCTCCCCTTCCTCTCTCTCCCCTCCCTCTCTATCCCCTCCCTCTCTATCCTCCTCCCTTTCTCTCCCCTCCCTATCTCTCCACCACTCTCTCTCCACTCCCTCTCTCTCCCCCTCCCTCTCTCTCCCCCCTTCCTCTCTCTCCCTTCCTCTCTCTCCCCTTCCTCTCTCTCCACCACCCTCCCTCTCCCCTCCCTCTCTCTCCCTCCCTCTCTCTCCCCCTCCCTCTCTCTCCCCTCCCTCTCTCTCCCCTCCCTCTCTCTCCCTTCCCTCTCTCTCCCCTCCCTCTCTCTCCTTCCCTCTCTCTCCCCTTCCTCTCTCCCTCTCCCTCTCTCTCCCCTTCCTCTCTCCCTCTCTCTCCACCTCCCTCTCTCCCCTCCCTCTCTCTCCACCACCGTCTCTTTTCCCCTGCCTCACTCTCTCCCCCACACTCTCTCCCCGTCCCTCTCTCCCCTCCCTCTCTCTCCGCTCCCTCTCTATCCCCCTCCCTCTCTCTCCCCTCCCTCTCTCTCCCGTCCCTCTCTATCCCCCTCCCTCTCTCTCCCCTCCCTCTCTCTCCCCTCCCTCTCTATCCTCCTCCCTTTCTCTAGCCTCCCTATCTCTCCACCACCCTCTCTCTCTCCTCCCTCTCTCTCTCCTCCCTCTCTCTCCACCACCCTCTCTCTCCCCTCCCTCTCTCTCCACCACCCTCTCTCTCCGCTCCCTCTCTCTCCCTCCCTCTCTCTCCCCCTCCCTCTCTCTCCCCTCCCTCTCTCTCCCCTCCCTCTCTCTCCCCTCCCTCTCTCCCCCTCCCTGCTCTCTCCCCTCCCTCTCTCTCCCCTTCCTCTCTCTCCCCTCCCTCTCTCTCCCCTCTCTATCTCCCCCTCCCTCTCTCTCCCCTCCCTCTCTCTCCACCACCCTCTCTTTTCCCCTGCCTCACTCTCTCCCCGTCCCTCTCTCTCCCCTCCCTCTCTCTCCCCTCCCTCTCTGTCCCCCTCCCTCTCTCTCCCCTCCCTCTCTCTCCCCTCCCTCTCTCTCCCTTCCCTCTCTCTCCCCTCCCTCTCTATCCCCCTCCCTCTCTCTCCCCTCCCTCTCTCTCCCCTCCCTCTATCTCCCTCCCTCTCTCTCCCCTCCCTCTCTCTCCCCTCCCTCTCTCACCTCCCCCTCTCTCCCCCTCCCTCTCTCTCCCCTCCCTCTCTCTCCCCTCCCCCTCTCTATCCTCTCCCTCTCTCTCCACCACCCTCTCTCTCTCCCTCCCTCTCTCTCCCCTCCCTCTCTCTCCTCCCTCTCTCTCCCCTCCCTCTCTCTCCCGCTCCCTCTCTCTCCCTCCCTCTCTCCTCTCCTCCCTCCCTCTCTCTCCCCCTCCCTCTCTCTCCCTCCCTCTCCCGTCCCTTCTCTCCCCTCCCTCTCTCCACCACCCTCTCTCTCCCCTCCCTCTTTCTCCCCCTCCCTCTCACCCTTTCCCTCACTCTCCCCCTCCCTCTCTCTCCCTCCCTCTCTCTCCCCTCCCTCTCTCTCCCCTCCCTCTCTCTCCCCTCCCTCTCTCTCCCCCTCCCTCTCTCCCCCTCCCCTCTCACATCCTCCCCTCTCTTGCCCCTCCCTCTCTTGCCCCTCCCTCTCTCTCCCCTCCCTCTCTCTCCCCCTCCCTCTCTCTCTCTCCCTCCCTCTCTCTCCCCCTCCCTCTCTCTCCCCTCCCTCTCTCCCCCTCTCTCTCTCCCCCTCCCTCTCTCTCCCCTCTCTTTCTCCCCTCCCTCTCTCCCCCTCCCTCTCTCCCCTCCCTCTCTCCCCCTCTCTCTCCCCTCCCTCTCTCTCCCCCCTCTCTCTCTCTCTCTCTCCCCTCCCTCTCTCGCCCCTCCCTCTCTCTCCCCTTCCTCTCTCCCCACTCCCTCTCTTGCCCCTTCCTCTCTCTCCCCTTCCTCTCTCCCACTCCCTCTCTCTCCCTCTCCCTCCTCTCTCCCCTTCCTCTCTCGCCCTCCCTCTCTCTCCCCTCCCTCTCTCTCCCCTCCCTCTCTCTCTCCCTCCCTCTCTCCCCCTCTCTCTCTCCCTCCCTCTCTCCCCCTCCCTCTCTCTCCCCCCTCTCTCTCTCTCTCTCTCTCCCCTCCCTCTCTCTCCCCTCCTCTCTCCCCTTCCTCTCTCCCACTCCCTCTCTTGCCCCTTCCTCTCTCTCCCCTCCCTCTCTCTCCCCTCCCTCTCTCTCCCCTCCCTCTCTCTCCCCTCCCTCTCTCCCCCTCCCTCTCTCTCCCCCTCTCTCTCTCTCTCTCTCTCCCCTCCCTCTCTCTCCCCTCCTCTCTCCCCTTCCTCTCTCCCACTCCCTCTCTTGCCCCTTCCTCTCTCTCCCCTCCCTCTCTCTGCCCCTCCCTCTCTATCCCCCTCACTTTCTTTCCCCTCCCTCTCTATCCTCCTCCCTTTCTCTCCCCGCTACCTATCTCTCCACCACCCACTCTCTCTCCTCCCTTTCTCTCCCCTCCCTCTCCCTCCACCACCCTCTCTCTCCCCTCCCTCTCTCTCCCCTCCCTCTCTCTCTCCCTCCCTCTCTCTCCCCCTCTCTCCTCTCCCTCCCTCTCTCCCCTGCCTCTCTCTCCACCACCCTCTCTCTCCCCTCCCTCTCTCCCCCTCCCCTCTCTCCCCCTCCCTCTCTCTCCCCCTCCCTCTCTCTCCCCTCCCTCCCTCTCCCCCTCCCTCCCTCTCCCCCTCTCTCTCTCCCCCTCTTTCTCCCCTCCCTCTCTCCCCCTCCCTCTCTCTCCCCCTCCCACTCTCTCCCCCTCCCTCTCTCCCCCTCCCACTCTCTCCCTCTCCCTCTCTCTCCCCTCCCTCTCTCTCCCCTCCCTCTCTATCCCCTCCCTCTCTATCCTCCTCCCTTTCTCTCCCCTCCCTATCTCTCCACCACTCTCTCTCCACTCCCTCTCTCTCCCCCTCCCTCTCTCTACCCCCCCTTCCTCTCTCTCCCCTTCCTCTCTCTCCCCTTCCACTCTCTCCCCAACCCTCCCTCTCTCCCCCTCCCTCTCTCTCCCCTTCCTCTCTCTCCCCTCCCTCTCTATCCCCTCCCTCTCTATCCTCCTCCCTTTATCTCCCCTCCCTATCTCTCCACCACTCTCTCTCCACTCCCTCTCTCTCCCCCTCCCTCTCTCTCCCCCCCTTCCTCTCTCTCCCCTTCCTCTCTCTCCCTTCCTCTCTCTCCACCACCCTCCCTCTCCCCTCCCTCTCTCTCCCTCCCTCTCTCTCCCCCTCCCTCTCTCTCCCCTCCCTCTCTCTCCCCTCCCTCTCTCTCCCTTCCCTCTCTCTCCCCTTCCTCTCTCCCTCTCCCTCTCTCTCCCTTCCTCTCTCCCTCTCTCTCCACCTCCCTCTCTCCCCTCCCTCTCTCTCCACCACCGTCTCTTTTCCCCTGCCTCACTCTCTCCCCCACACTCTCTCCCCGTCCCTCTCTCTCCCCTCCCTCTCTCTCCGCTCCCTCCCTATCCCCCTCCCTCTCTCTCCCCTCCCTCTCTCTCCCGTCCCTCTCTATCCCCCTCCCTCTCTCTCCCCTCCCTCTCTCTCCCCTCCCTCTCTATCCTCCTCCCTTTCTCTAGCCTCCCTATCTCTCCACCACCCTCTCTCTCTCTCCTCCCTCTCTCTCTCCTCCCTCTCTCTCCACCACCCTCTCTCTCCCCTCCCTCTCTCTCCACCACCCTCTCTCTCCGCTCCCTCTCTCTCCCCTCCCTCTCTCTCCCCCTCCCTCTCTCTCTCCCCTCCCTCTCTCTCCCCTCCCTCTCTCTCCCCTCCCTCTCTCTCCCCTCCCTCTCTCTCCCCTCCCTCTCTCCCCCTCCTCTCTCTCCCCTCCCTCTCTCTCCCCCTTCCTCTCTCCCCTCCCTCTCTCTCCCCTCTCTATCTCCCCCTCCCTCTCTCTCCCCTCCCTCTCTCTCCACCACCCTCTCTTTTCCCTGCCTCACTCTCTCCCCGTCCCTCTCTCTCCCCTCCCTCTCTCTCCCCTCCCTCTCTCTCCCCTCCCTCTCTGTCCCCCTCCCTCTCTCTCCCCTGCCTCTCTCTCCCTTCCCTCTCTCTCCCCTCCCTCTCTATCCCCCTCCCTCTCTCTCCCCTCCCTCTCTCTCCCCTCCCTCTAGCTCCCTCCCTCTCTCTCCCTCCCTCTCTCTCCCCTCCCTCTCTCACCTCCCCCTCTCTCCCCCTCCCTCTCTCTCCCCTCCCTCTCTCTCCCCTCCCTCTCTCTCCCCTCCCCCTCTCTATCCCCTCCCTCTCTCTCCACCACCCTCTCTCTCCCCTCCCTCTCTCTCCCCTCCCTCTCTCTCCCCTCCCTCTCTCTCCCCCTCCCTCTCTCTCCCCTCCCTCTCTCTCCCCCTCCATCTCTCTCGCCCTCCCTCTCTCTCCCCTCCCTCTCCATCCCCCTCCCTCTCTCTCCCGTCCCTCTCTCTCTCCCTCCCTCTCTCCACCACCCTCTCTCTCCCCCCTCTTTCTCCCCCTCCCTCTCACCCTCTCCCTCACTCTCCCCCTCCCTCTCTCTCCCCTCCCTCTCGCTCCCCCTCCCTCTCTCTCCCCTCCCTCTCTCTCCCCTCCCTCTCTCTCCCCCCCCCTCTCTCCCCCTCCCTCTCTCACATCTCCCTCTCTTGCCCCTCCCTCTCTTGCCCCTCCCTCTCTCGCCCCTCCCTCTCTCTCCCCTCCCTCCTCTCTCCCCTTCCTCTCTCTCCTCCCTCTCTCTCTCCTCCCTCTCTCTCACCTCCCTCTCTCTCCCCTCCCTCTCTCCCCCTCCCTCTCTCTCCCCTCCCTCTCTCTCCCCTTCCTCTCTCCCCTCCCTCTCTCTCCCCTCCCTCTCTCCCCCCTCCCTCTCTCTCCACCACCCTCTCTTTTCCCCTGCCTCACTCTATCCCCCACACTCTCTCCCCGTCCCTCTCTCTCCCCTCCCTCTCTCTCCCCCTCCCTCTCTATCCCCCTCCCTCTCTCTCCCCTCCCTCTCTCTCCCCTCCCTCTCTCTCCCCTTCCTCTCTATCCCCCTCCCTCTCTCTCCCCTCCCTCTCTATCCTCCTCCCTTTCTCTAGCCTCCCTCTCTCTCCCCTACCTCTCTCCCCCTCCCTCTCTATCCCCCTCCCTGTCTCTCCCCTCCCTCTCTATCCTCCTCCCTCTCTCTCCCCCCCTCTCTCTCTCCTCCCTCTCTCTCACCTCCCTCTCTCTCCCCTCCCTCTCTCCCCCCTCCCTCTCTCCCCTCCCTCTCTCTCCCTTCCTCTCTCTCCACCACCCTCTCTTTTCCCCTGCCTCACTCTCTCCCCCACACTCTCTCCCCTCCCTCTCTCTCCCCTCCCTCTCTCTCCCCTCCCTCTCTATCCCCCTCCCTCTCTCTCCCCTCCCTCTCTCTCCCTCCCTCTCTATCCTCCTCCCTCTCTATCCTCCACCCTCTCTCTCCCCTCCCTCTCTATCCTCCTCCCTTTCTCTAGCCTCCCTATCTCTCCACCACCCTCTCTCTCTCCTCCCTCTCTCTCCCCTCCCTCTTTCTCCCCTCCCTCTCTCCCCCTCCCTCTCTCTCCCCCTCCCTCTCTCTCCCTCTCCCTCCTCTCTCCACCACCCGCTCCTTTCCCCTGCCTCACTCTCTCCCCCACACTCTCTCACCTCCTCTCTCTCCCCCTCCCTCTCTCCCCCTCCCTTTCTATCCCTCTCCCTGTCTCTCCCCTCCCTCTCTCTCCAGCACACTCACTCTTTCCCCCTAACTCTCTCCCCAACCCTCCCTCTCTCCCCCTCCCTCTCTCTCCCCTTCCTCTCTCTCCCCTCCCTCTCTATCCCCTCCCTCTCTATCCTCCTCCCTTTCTCTCCCCTCCCTATCTCTCCACCACTCTCTCTCCACTCCCTCTCTCTCCCCCTTTCCTCTCTCTCCCCTTCCTCTCTCTCCCCTTCCTCTCTCTCCACCACCATCCCTCTCCCCTCCCTCTCTCTCCCTTCCTCTCTCTCTCCCTCCCTCTCTCTCCCCACCCTCTCTCTCCCTTCCCTCTCTCTCCCCTTCCTCTCTCCCTCTCCTCTCTCTCCCCTCTCTCTCCCTCTCTCTCCACCTCCCTCTCTCCCCTCCCTCTCTCTCCACCACCGTCTCTTTTCCCCTGCCTCACTCTCTCCCCCACACTCTCTCCCCGTCCCTCTCTCTCCCCTCCCTCTCTCTCCGCTCCCTCTCTATCCCCCTCCCTCTCTCTCCCCTCCCTCTCTCTCCCGTCCCTCTCTATCCCCCTCCCTCTCTCTCCCCTCCCTCTCTATCCTCCTCCCTTTCTCTAGCCTCCCTGTCTCTCCACCACCCTCTCTCTCTCCCCCTCTCTCTCCCCTCCCTCTCTCTCACCACCCTCTCTCTCCTCCCTCTCTCTCCACCACCCTCTCTCTCCGCTCCCTCTCTCTCCCTCCTCTCTCTCCCCCTCCCTCTCTCTCCCCTCCCTCTCTCTCCCCTCCCTCTCTCTCCCCTCCCTCTCTCTCCCCTCCCTCTCTCTCCCCTCCCTCTCTCTCCCCTTCCTCTCTCTCCCCTCTCTATCTCCCCTCCCTCTCTCTCCCCTCCCTCTTTCTCCACCACCCTCTCTTTTCCCCTGCCTCACTCTCCCCGTCCCTCTCTCTCCCCTCCCTCCTCTCTCCCCTCCCTCTCTGTCCCCCTCCCTCTCTCTCCCCTCCCTCTCTCTCCCTTCCCTCTCTCTCCCCTCCCTCTCTATCCCCCTCCCTCTCTCTCCCCTCCCTCTCTCTCCACCACCCTCTCTCCCCTCCCTCTCTCTCCCCTCCCTCTCTCTCCCCTCCCTCTCTCTCCCCTCCCTCTCCATCCCCCTCCCTCTCTCTCCCCTCCCTCTCTCTCCCTCCCTCTCTCCCACCACCCTCTCCCTCCCCTCCCTCTTTCTCCCCCTCCCTCTCTCCCTCTCCCTCCACTCTCCCCCTCCCTCTCTCTCCCCTCCCTCTCTATACCCCTCCCTCTCTCTCCCCTCCCTCTCTCGCCCCTCCCTCTCTCTCCCCCTCCCTCTCTCCCCTCCCTCTCTCGCCCCTCCCTCTCTTGCCCCTCCCTCTCTTGCCCCTCCCTCTCTCACCCCTCCCTCTCTCTCCCCTCCCTCCTCTCTCCCTTCCTCTCTCCCCCCCTCTCTCTCTCCTCCCTCTCTCTCCACCTCCCTCTCTCTCCCTCCC